>NC_140476.1:10990000-11590000 GCF_051167445.1 Perissodus microlepis
GTGCACGTGTGGCGTGTGTGTGTTGGACGTTCAGTCTTCAACATGGCAGGCTCCGGGCAGCCAGATATTTGTGTGATTGCTTTAAGAAAGAGAAGCTCAGAGGGAGGCTCTGCACTTCTTGATACTCTGTTTTGTTGTAGATGAGCTAAAAATATAGGGAATACATTATAAAAAATGACTGGAAAGTGAGAAGCCCTAATCAGCTATAAAAACAACAGGTGCTCTTACGAGGACTAGAATATTATCTAGAATATCCAAATATTACAAAAAGGTTATACACAATAGCATCATCATTTCAAAAAACACTACTTTTGGCAACTCAAGATATAGTTGACTTGCCAAAAGGTCCTGCTGCTTACATATTACTCTGTCAGAGTTTGGCTATGGAGCTTAGTTTAACGTATGGGGACCTGATATTGCCATTAAGATACAGCAGTTACTTTTGTTAAAAGCTGGGGCAGCTGTGACTTCTGATAAACACCTGTTTTCCTTGTAGGTGACCCTCCTGAAAAGTTTACACCTGAAAGTCATGTCAAATAGAGGACTAAAAGCCCTTCAACCAAATTCAGTAAAGCTTTTGTTTTCTCTCCCTTTCTTCTTTTCTCTCACCTGCAGAATTCCACAAACAGACTGAGGTTTGCCCCTAATGCACTTTGAAGCAGTATCCTTATGGGGAACTCGCAAAAAGGCTACAGCCCCAAACATTCCCTCCTCTCCTTTTAGCCTGATGACAGAGAGCATTTTCTCTTCCCCGCAGAGCAACCTGCACATGTTAGGAAACTATCCATATAAAACAGACCAAAGTAAGGTGCCAGTAAGTCTCTCTCGGTCTCCTTGAGACATACAGCAAATTCTTTTGTTTTTCCGGGAAAACCAGATGCTATGAAATGTACAACAGACTGAAAACCAATGCAATGAATGAAAAAAAGAAAAGAAAACAACATGAGAGATAGAAGATATACTTAGGGATATATTGCAAGCTGGGAGATAATATTAAAATAAGTTGCTCTGATAAATTACACCATATTTAAATAGTGATTTCTGACAAATGCAAAAACCCCACATGGTTATGCTTAAATTGTAAAAATATGAAAACTGTAAGTCCATAAAGCACATAAAAGTTTAAGGGCTTTGTGTTTTTTTGGGCTGGGATACTTGAATTGGGCAGCTGCTTTCAGTCATACTGTCTCTATCCACTATGACCTATGATGGACTCTTTGGTCTCCTTGACTTTAAAACTAGATCTTAGAAAAACACAAGGTCTTAGTTTGTTCCATGCATTTCAGTCTATTTCTAAATGACTCATCACATCTTCAGGAAAATGAGATTATTATCATACCATCTGTTGGATGTTTAGGGTGGGAGCATATACTAATGTAATGAACTGATAATGATCTCAACATAACACCTGAGACACATGAAACAGGTAAAACAAAAATAGGATAAGCAGAAGGAAGAAAGGTGTGGGGATTACAGCACATAGAAGCCTGGTGTCTTTCAGTGTTTAGTGGAGCACTTTTATGCCTTTTTCTTGTGTCTTTTAATTCTAAATGTATTTTGTGTCCTTTCTCGTGTCTGGGGCTTTGAAAACCACAGCTGCTGCAGGTATTTTTCACCAACAGTGCCATTTCTTTTTAACTTGGATTGATTGAAAGATGACAAAGAAAAAGAAACCGAGAGAGAGAACCAGGTGGCCAGTAAGTGGCCTCTTCATTGATTCTGAATGCAGGTGTCTGTGTGTGTGTGTGTGTGTGTGTGTGTGTCTGAGGGAGACAAAGAGAAAGAGTTATCAGTGTGCGTGCACGACAGCAGACAGACGGTAGTTGCCTGGAAAGGTTTGGGTCTTACACTGTGGGGTCTTTGCGTGCCCTGACACCCACATAATGTTAATTACTATCCATGATCTGGTTGAGCTGCTGTTAATGCTCAGGAGAAAATTATTCCAATCCATGTGCTCATCCACGCACGGCCCTTAGACCAGATGTAACAGTTGTATGCACACAAAAAATTGACTTTGGGAACTTTATTAGTTTAGCAGGTTTAAGGAGGGGAACAACTCTGTTCTGGGACAGCAACCACATAACTTGATTCCAATTTCCAGAGCTCTGGCTTTTTTTTCAATGTTTCCAGCTTTTTACACTTCACCATTACAGTGGATGGACAACAAAACAACTAACAATTACTTTGGGGGATCACTCACAAAGATAATTACAATTTATTTACAAAATATCTCAAGAGTTGCTTATTAAATGCAACATCATTTAACAAATTCTTCAGGGAATATAAAATATATGTAATAATTCATCACCTATGAAATGAAGGATGCATCTTAGAGTACCTTCACAATACTTTATTCTTAAAATTCACAGTAAAATCAATTTTTAGCCACAGAGAGGAACAAACTCAATGAACAAACTGAATGAGCACAGTGCAACTCAGTTAAAGTCCTGATAAGCAAGCACTTACCTGATTACAACTAGCTAAACAGCTAAAACTGTTTCCAGCATCTACTATGACCTTGTATCAGTATAGGGTTTCATGTTTCTTGGTACTGGCTGTCGTTTATCTCTCTCTCTCATGATGTCTTTGGTATAACTTTAATTATTCTCTTGCTGTATGGCACTGGCAATGATACTCTGACTCTATATGTGTCAAATATTTTGCGACATTTCAGGTTTGTCGCTCGAAATCGTGTTCATCTGTAGTAAACTGTCCAGTGTTTACCTCAGGTCGCAAAATGCTATCTGTGAAGTTATTATTTATTTGTGAGAAGGCTTTAAAGCTAAGTGAAAGAAGTCTGATACAGGTCAATAAGTCAATGAAACTCACTTCTGACAGATGTGTTTAAGAGTTTAGGAGATGGTAGTGGAGGAGGAGGCAGATGAAGAAAAGGAGGAGAAAGAGATGTTGAAAATATTCAGCAGATTTGCCCAACAGTTGCAGTACTCAGGAATCTGTAACTTTCTAATATTATTTTATTCATAAAAAATATCTTTGGAATTTATCTTGCGCAAATCTCCACTATATACTGTGTTTGCAAGAATAAATATGCTGTTGGGATGTTCTGTTATAATATTATACAACATAATAACAATATCATACTGATCACCATGATCATTATTACAGAAAGATGATCAGCTGATTCTGGTTCTTTGCAGGATAATGCTATATTGTCTTTGCAGAATAATATGATAATAATGTGATAATACAGTTTGAATGCTGTAGAAGAAAGTTTAGGCCCTTTGCCACACACTTACTGTAGCTTCTAAAGCTCAGATTTTAGGATTTATATGGCATTTATATGGGGATTTCACATAGTATATACTGTGTAATAGTGTCACAATACCATAGTATAATGAATAATGTATTTTTGCTGATTCTTGATATAAATGTATTAATTTATTATAATTTTTTTTCTCCAAATTTCACTGAATGCTTTTGTTTTGAGAAGAAAACGTATTTTCAATAATCTTAAAATGCAGCTATTTGGTTCGCTTCATTGTGTTTTTCTAGAACAATAAAGTTTCTAACTTTTCAACACGTCTGCAATACACTTTAATATATGAATGTCAGTAAAGGTGATGCCACTAAGAAGTGTAATTGTAAACACTTTCATTGTTCTCTTTGACTGCCATACCTTTATTACCCGCTGTCACTCTGAATAAAGACAAGGAGAATGCTTCACTGATGGAGACACAGGCAGATCAATCCCCCATAAAACAAGCTGTATTGGTTTATAAATCAGGCCTCCAGTCTCTGCCTGTGGCTGCTCAATAAGCATACATCAGCTTTAATGTAAGGAGTGGGATGAGCTGCCTACTAGCTGCAGCTGGTAATAGATAATAAAGACGCACAACCGCATAAGCACACACGTACACACACGCACAAACACACACAGACAAAAAAGCACATATGAAAACAAATATGCACAAAGTAAACAAGACAACAAATGCTGATAGCATTCAAAAAGGCATTGAATTCCATGCACACATAAATGCATAAAGTATTCACACAAAGGGCACTTATTGACAACCCAAACACAAGTAATTAAAAGGAGGAAAAACAAAAAGCGAACAAAGTAATATTACAACTGCTCGTCCTCATCCTTCAGTTCACACACACACACACACACACACACACACACACACACACACAAATCTAAATGTAAGACTGCAGTTCTCCTTTATCTCTGTAACTATTGGCCTTTACTTTTATTTTACTGCATTTTGGGGGGCTATCTGAATTTCAGATGAACCGTCTGTTTGACTGGTTGCTGAAGTCTAATGGCACAAAATGTTATCATTGTAAAGAGTAATGACAGTTGAAATGACTGTATAAGGCAATATTCTAACATTGTACTGATTTGTGGGCCAGCACTACCACTTAAATTGCAACCTTAAATAGCACATTGGTGAAAACGCGGAAACAAAAATAACAGAAGAAATACAGTAAGGGTTTTGCATGTTTGTCTCTTAATTTTCTTCCATTACTCCATTACTTTCTTCCATTAATCTTGCTCTTTTGCAGACCACAGTTAGACCAGGTCTCAGTTAAGGAAGTAGAATTTTGTTTGATATAGCTGATGGCTTATTATGGACATCTGCACTGTCCCTCTATTGATATTATAGATTCAGGTCTTTATTCTTTTGTGGGTTCTTGCATCACTAATAGCATCAGAGTAGTATTTCTAAAGCACAAACTATACCCTTTAGACTTCATAATAACAAATGACAAAAATGTGCTATATAATTTCAGACTATTCAAAGCAGTGAGCTGAAAAATATAAATGGAGAAGCAGCTGATGGTCCCATGATAACATCCAAACTTTTACAATGTGCTTATTATTGTAACCATCATGATGAAGGTCCCAAATTAGGATCTACACATCTTTTAAATTTGTTTTTGGCAAGAGTCTAAAGTCATGTAACTCTTCCCCCCAGAAATAAAAATACACAAATAGAAGAGCAGTTACTTTAATGTGAAAGTGAAGTATAAACCACAAGAGAAGTGACTTACCTTCATTCCCAGCTCCTCAGCTTTTAACTTCCTTTCCTCTAGTTAATCTTAGCATGAAGAAAACCCAATTACAGCTACACTACTTTATCCATGTCCAAAATACTCTTCCTGGGGCTTAAGCCTCCATTTTAGCCTGATCAGTGAAGTTGTTAGCATTAATTCAAACAGATTCAGATTCTGAGGTTTCATTGTGTGGCTGTACTTGTTCAGGGGGTCAGCCAAAGTTCAGACCTCAATCCACCCCAAGGGAAATGGTTTCACACCACAGTCTTCTCTCGAACTGACCCAATTCTGCTATCACTGCTTGCCTCATTCAGTGGCTGGATTATGTCTGTCCATGGTACTCTTGTGCATGTGTGTGTGTGTGTGTGCAGTTCCACCAGTGTGACTAACAAGCTTGGCTGTTGCAGTCTGGCAGATTGAGAGACACCTAGTGCTAGTTAAAGCCTTTCGTACCCTGAGGTCATTGGCTCACTTTCCGCACTGGTCATATATGAGAAGATAGAGGGATAGAGTGAGGAAGAGTATAAAAAAAGAGGTGAAACTACTGTCACTGAGCTGACATTTTTGTCAAGTTGGATACACATGCTCACATTTTGCCAAATGGCAATATTCAGTTCAAACAGCAATAAATGTACTCTCAATAACCCCCTTTTGCTGAAGAAATATTACATTTTGATTGACTTCATGTATGGGGATACATGCTTATAAATTTGTAACTGCAAAATATTTAGGACAAAATTGTATGCAAGTAGCAAAACCACCAACTTGTCTTAATAAATGCTTTAACATGGTGATTTTTTTTAACCTAGAGGCAATTTTAGGATTTTTTAAAATTTTGTCCTGTCAAATATCCTGCACAGAAATATTCAAAATCCCAGTTAATTGGCCCTTGTTAAGGTCCTTGTTCTAAGGCAGACTTAGAATTTCTTTGCAAAGATCTTCACTGTTATCCAAAACCAATAAGTCTACTAGTCTGAATTATCCTTTGTGCATGAAAATATGGACAGCTCCAGCTCTGGTGTTTGAGTTTATTGTTCACTAGTGGCAGAGCTGACTGTATTCTGAAGTGTCTTAGTTTAAATTTGTCCAACAAAAAAGAAAAACAAACTTCTGTTCCCATGTCGTACAGCATATATTGCTCTCCTGAGCAACATTTATATAATCATCATGTATGTTTTGATACCGAAACCAGCGAAACAGGATTGCAGTTTACACTTTTTCAACACTATCTGACACGTCTGAGCAGTCCATAAAAGGACTGTGCTGTATTGTCACTTGTGCCACATAATACCTGCTGGCTTAAGTAGGTTAAAAGAGAGCTTGAAAGAGAAATCAGGTGTAAAGAAATAAAGAATAAAGAATAAAATCCTCACCTGACCCACGATGTACAAATGTGACATTATTTCAACACCAAATGGGTATATTTTTCTTCTAAATTGGTGATGCAGGCTTTAATTTTATTATGTACTGAATTTTAATTCTATGGTGCCTTCCAGCTTTTATTTTATCCATACTGTGATTTGTTATTTTAATAGCCATGAATTAAAATAATCAGGAACAAAAAAGCAAATTCACGGTTGGGCTATGCAATATTGTAGTGATCCGTGTGCAGTTATGGACCCAGGTTGCACATTACATAAGCACTTGTATCGTTGACACTGTGAGTCAAGGAGTTCATGCATACAGTCCTTCAGTCTATAGAAGAGAAGCTGGATCGGAGATTTGTTTAGTTTAACTTTAAAAAACCCAATTTAAACAAAATGGTTATTTATGGCATTACAGATGAAACGTGTATATGCTTTAGTTATTGGACACCAGAGTATTATGTTTTTTTTTACTTTATATCTGTTGTGTAAACAAACTGGTACCAAAATAAAATGCAGTCATCACTGAAGCTGAACCCTCAATAACCCCTGTTTTTTCCCCCTCTTCATATGTTTTTCCTTTTTTACTTGGGAGAAGCTGTCTCCAGCTCCTAAAACGTACTTTTATTTATGACAAGTCTGCTCTTCATTGGAGGCCTGTGATGTGTTATCTGGGCCATGTCATACTATACATACCCTTTAATGACTAATTCAGTCTCTTGGCTTATGTACTAAAATAGAACAGGCACAAGGGAAAAGAGAAATCAATTGAAATGTTGCGATGGTTGACAGGACTGTGCTTGAGGAGACAAAAAAAGGAAAAAAAAGAAGAAGAAGACATTAGACGGTGTCGCTTCCTTTTGTTTTCTGACTGAGAGAGTGTGTGGTGTTGAGACATGCAGAAGCTGTATGTATGTATGCAGGGTGCTGGTACGTTGGGGAATTTATTTTTTCAACTGTCTTTGATCACTTTCAGGCTTTGAAGTAACTCTTGGCAAGGAAGGGGGGGAAAAAAGCGAGGCAGAAGTCACCGCAAGTTCACATCGCAACTAGGACTCGCAAAAACTGCAATCTGCATAATTTATTCTTTAAACAGTTAAAATGGAAAGAGATGAGGAGATCTCTAGGTGCCCAACAAACCCGCCTCCTGCTTGACAACCCCAATTAAACACTCTCCCTCTCCACATTTGTTCTCAATTACAGATTGAAGAGCGACAACACGAGAGCCTCAAATGCTCATCAAGTGACTGATTTAAAGAGAGACAGAGGAAGGTAAAGCACCACCAGTCTGGGGAAATGTAATTGATATGTGTTGTAAATGAGCAAATAGAGGCAGCTGCGGAGGAACCATAAAGAAAGAACAGTCATGGTCATATATATATATATAAACACACACTTATCTATCAACATGTTTTTCTTCTCCAAAACTCTTAGCACAGTGGATTTAAATATTAAATAAGATGCATCGTTCTATAAAATGTAATAACAATAATTATGATCACAAACAAACTTCAAACTTTTTCTAGTCTCTTAATTTTTCTTAATACTTAATATTAAACCAGACCGTATTATTATATAACATTATTTATCTTCAGCCATTAGTTCAACACCTACAATTTCTTGGGAAAAAAAAACATCCTTTCAAGGACAATGGGCTATCAAAAGTTGGTCCTCACAGGGATATATAGACCTTACCACCTCAAAGAGATAAACCTCAAAGGTAATTGCATCACACAGAATATGAAGTACTGTATGATAGCTACAGTCAGATAACTCAGACTTGTGGAATATTTTCTATGAAGCAGTTATTCACTACAGGTTTTTTTAATCTTCTAGCGAGAATTTTTAGATGGCAACCTTGCCCCAAATTTCCATTTTCTGAACAAAAAAGTATGTTTGCTTTGACAGTAACTTATTAACCTCAACCACATCATTCTGCACAGTGAAGGTCTAAAGTAAGACACAGTTTTAAGAATTAGTAAGTGCAATTTTCTTTCGGCCTCCAAGGTGAAAACATTCATTCAAAAACACCATTGTATTTTCCAGTGCAATTGAATGGTCAAAATGAGCAACTCAGTCAAATCACCTCTATTTATACATTTATTTAGGTTAGGTTAACAGATTAATTGATTTTATTATAACACACACACGCGCACACACACATATATATATAAATATATATATATATAACATAATGTATCACACTGATTTTTTTCTTAATCTGGAATAATGTCTGATGATTTATTTTTAATATTCTCAGTGATTATTCTCTGCTTATGTGACAGCAGGTAGTGAGGCACAATGAGGCCGTGGCCTGACAGAAAGAATTTACACTGGACATAATTCAAACCACCCCAAGCCTTTAGCAGGGAAACTCAGTGCCTTTTAGTGGTGCATTGAGCTTAATGACAACTCAGGGGGAAATGTACATTAGCATACCAAATGCATCAAGGAGATTTCAATTATATCCTTTGTGGGAGCAGCATAAATAACGTCTAATACAATGACTGTGTAGACAACAAACAAAACCCCAGGCATTTAAGTTCACCCATACTGTGTGATGTCTATTCAAACAAATGTAGATTTAACAGAACTGTGAATTGAAAAAACAAACAGAAATAATCGGAGTGATCAAAGATGCTCTTGTTTGTAATTTTTGGAGACGGTGGATTAGTATGTCAAAATTATTAACGAAGGACAATTCATTGTGACAAATGAGAAACAGGAAATCCGGCCTTTGATATATCCACATGTGCCTTCATCATGACTCTGTTGCTCTTATATCTGCTGCAAGCAATTTTCTCACAATGCAACTGTCAAACTGTGCTCTCTTAAAAAAAAATGCAAGGCATGACATCCTATGGTCATGACATGTCAGCGCTGATGCTGAGTGAGGTGGGATTAAATTCATCAGACAGACTTTGGCCCACTACCGGGGTACATACACACTCTGTTTCTCTCTCTCCCATTCCAGACACTCCCAATTAAGCCTGAAGTGCAATGCTTGTTAAACTAAAACCATCCTTTTCTGAAATGTCACAGTGTCTCCCTGCCGTGTGGCCCGTCTGTAAACAGCTCTGTTGCTGATGCCAGCTTGAACCCCCCGGTGTGTCTCCTCGTGTGTGTTTTGTGAGAGCAAAATTGTCGCTTGCATTAACACACTGTTGTGAATGCTTGAGTGCATATTGGACTTGTTGTTGTTTTGTTGTTTGGTGTGCTCTATGGGTTGTATTTTTATATGTGTGTTTTATGTTATTCATTATGGGAGTCTTTGCCTTCCACCCACGCCCTCATTTGTGTGCATGTGTCTTTTGTGTGAGTATGTGTGTACGTGTGTGTGTGTTTGACATCTCATTTGGGGGAGCTGACAGAGTGAAGGATATGTGCTGTAATTGTTGTCTGACTGTCTTCATGCTGTAATTGAAAATGTCTTATTGGTGAAACTTTTGTCAAGATGTTTATACGAGCATGCCATTTAACATTAACACAGCTGGTCCTTTTACCTGTGCAATTACTTAAGTGTAGCCCACCTCTGACACTTGACGTAGAGCCAGTGCCATCCTGGAACTGGGTAAATTACCATACCAATTGCTTGGTATGAACAGCTTGTTCTTAAAACAATAGGGCGATGGATTTTTGAACTCAAACTCCATCCATCTATTCATCCATGGTATCCATGGTATCCAGCATCCATCCATGTTCCCAAGCTGCCTTCCCTTTGTGTTCTGTGTGAACTCCTATTTTGTTGGACTTTGTATCAGCCAACATAAAGGCTTGCTTTCCTTTCTTAGGCAAACAAAGCTTGACAGTCAGATATCCAAACCATCTCTACTGACTGCTTTCACTGCTGCAGAGCAGCACCCCTACTTTGAACCACCGCCCAGTGACTGAGCTGATTACCTTTTCTCTAAGGGCAGATCTTCTTTGGAGGGAACTCATTTCCTGTTCATGATCCTATTCATTTGGTAACTACCTGCAGCTTGTGGTCATCTGTGAGGGTAGTAATGATAACTTTGAAGATAATCATCAGCTTTACCTAGGTACTTGAAGTCCACTTGAGGCAGAAATTCATCCTCTATCTTAATCAGGAAATCTTTTTTTCAACAGTGTAAGCTGGACATCACTGCTTGATGTAGCCAACAATAGCAAAGATGTGATCCTGAGACCAAAGACAGAAGTTTGACGTTGTATAGGGAGTAAATGACATTACAGGCCCAATAACCAATTCTCCAGAAGCACCAGTTACACACACACAGGGACATGCCTTTTCCAAGTCCATAAAACACATGTAGACTGGAGGTGTGTACCCTCCAATATTTAACCTCCTAAGACCCGAACTCTTCCACGGCATGCATTTTTAATCTCTCTTTGATATTTGGACATTTTGGGACCTGATGAATGTGAAAACAAAGAATTACCAGATTTGTTTAACCTGATTTCTGTTTCTAAGAAAAATGAGAGCCACATATGAGGATATTCATTTAAAATTTCGATAGAACAGTGGCAGTATAATGTTCTCGTAAGTGGACATCAGGCCCTTGTAGAGCAAAATTGAGTATTTTGGTCTAAATAACCCAAAAATGTGATGTCCACATATGTGGACGCCAGGTCCTAGGAGGTTAAAGAGCTTGTCTGCTGTCTCAAGATGATTAACCTTAAAAAAAGACAGGAAGCTTGGCTGGTTTATATTTAACAGATTATAAAACAGTACAGGTTGGGTCACAAACTGTCACAGTATGTTGTGGTATTTTTATTTCAAAGGGTGTCCATTATTATTTGAGTGATGTGCTGTTCAGTAATTCTAAATGTATGCTGCACAACATTAGTTGTGTGCTAGCTTGCTTTTGCCCAATCATCAGAGGGAAGATTCACTGTACAACAACCTAAAACACAGGCAAACATATAAATAAAAGCACACAGACACCCTGTGATTACATTATTCATAGCACTGCTGAGTGCTCTTACACAGAGTCCGAAAACACATGATGACCTGCTGTACAACACTGAGTGATAACAGCATCAGCTAGATTGTCTTACATTGAGAGGGAAAGATGATGAAAGTGAGTGAGAGAGAGATAAAGAGAGACACTGAGAGACTGAGCTCTTCATCCAAGAAGATGTATGTGTGCTCTTCTTGCATTCAGTCTAGTTGCCTAGAGTACTGCTAATGAGCAGGTGGGTACATATGTTATACATCATTAAATAACAGCCTCTTGTAATGCACAACAAGGACATGCCGAATGCACTCAAACATACACATATTAAATATTTACATCAAGAGAAAAAATAAGGTATAAATAAGACCATAAATAGATCAGCTAAGATGCAAATAGTAAATGGACTGGTTTTTACAGCATATAGTGCTTTTATATTCTAACATTTCACATGCCTCATTCACCCGATAACACCATTCGTACAAACACTTTTTTCTATGATTAAGTTTCTGTTTAACAGTCACGCACACTCGCCCTCCGATTCAGCATTTTACCAAAGGATACTCAAAGACTGGAGGAGACAGAGATCGCATCACCAACCTTCTGGAGAGTACATTACCTGCTCTACCTCCCAAACTACAGCCAACAACATGTAAAAGCCACAACAACCAAAATAGTACAGCGAGTGACTATATGAATTCAAGTTTACTCTATAAAGACCATTGCTTACTTCTACATATATGTATGGATATGGATATATATCATAATTACATCAATTTTGACAAGATCCCCATCCTCCAGCAAATTTCACTTAAATTTTAAAAAAGCGTATTCTTATGCGTATGCATTTTTCATATACTTCATTTAAAGACTCGTCTCATTTGGCCCATATAATATTCCGATTTAAAAATCTCAATTTTAAAGAACATTTTAAACCCATTTATATCAGTGTATATGTGGAAGAACATGCAAGCAGTAATATGGGTTATAGGCATTTATTAGCCTCAGTCTTACTGCAGCACACTGGCACTTCATCCAGGTAATGGACAGGAGATTAAAATACTGCTGTGACCAAAGCCACTGAGTCTGAATGAAAGAAAAAGATTATTTGACTTAAGCTGGGTGGAGAGCATGTCCTTCATTCTCACCTAAGTGGAGTAAAAACATTTATTCAGGCTTTGAGCAGTTTATCTCTTCTTTGAGATGACTGAAGGTTTACATGGTTGTCAGATACTCCAGCTTCCTCCCACAGTCCAAAGATATTCATGGTAAGGCTAAATCTAAACTGAATGTAGGTGTGAATGTGAGCATGAATGGTTTTCTGTTTCTGTGAGTTAGTCGTGCGACAGACTGGTGACCTGTTGGAGGTGTACCCTGCCTCCCACCCTGAGGCAGCTGGGATGTGCTCTAAGCCCAAGAAGAAAGAAATGGATGGATGGATGTTTGCCTGATATCTGTGTATGCTATTGCTGTAGGGGTTATCAAAGGAAAACAATAATACAAAGTAATCTGCCGTGTACAAAACTTGAAGAAGATTTTACTGATCAACTGATCTCAGTCTGAGATCTGATAGATTTAAAAGATTCCATTTTTTTTATATATATATATAACTTCCAATTTTCAGGAAAGAGACAGCTACACTTTCTTCCACTAAATAGTTTTGTTCCATCTTCCAGTTCTATGCATAACATTTAGACTTCAGTGAAAGTGACTTCCTTTTAGCATGTGAAATGTTAGTTCTGTATTATAGCAACAACTAGCAAGCAAATAGATATGACAAAGACATTAATCCTATGCTTTTCACATATTTATGAATGGGATGCTACTGGAATCACAGGTTGTTCAACCTGGTCATATCTGCTACATAGGAAGGCAGCTGTTGCATTTAAACTACCAATTTGTTGTAAACTAACACTTGAAAGATTACTTTAGCCAGCTACCTCAGTCTTCTCCTTCAATGCCTAAGGTGCTCTAGTGGCACTTTGTGTGGGGGCTTTTTAATAACTAATCCTGTTTGAATGCTGGAACAATGAACAGGAGCTGCATTACAGGGCTGACATTGCAGTAAAATGCCATCACATTGCCCAAAGGGCTAGACTTAACCCAACTGTGAAATATGCGCCTTTGAGAGCAAGGGGTTTAGGATAAGGAGAGGAAGAAGGAAATTACTTTAATTTATTGTGCTTTAAGGGGCCAACGTCGATACTGATAGGTGGCAGTGTTGAGTCTGCTTATGTTTGTAAATGGCACTGAGCCAAAATGTCTGTTCTGGTTGATTTAGCCCGCCACCTCATGAGTCTTCTTCAATGACCAAGGTGCTTAACTACTTCTTGTGATTTTTATGTGACATGTAGTTCTTCCAAAGATTATATTCAAATCAGACTAAATGGCATGTAATGTAATTACATGTATTTTCCCCTATGTTATATATATGTCAAAGATGAAAGGCACAGGGCCAACAGCAGGGATGCACCACATTACTCCTTTACCTCTTAAAGAAGAGATAAAGAAGAAGCCCACAAATCCATCACAAATTGTTCTGCCTCTGCTAGCTTTTTTAGCACTCAATTAACGCATAAGAAATATTAAAGGAGCAGAATGGAAAAATCATTTTAGGATAGACGCACTCTAATCACAGCTGCAGTTTCACCCCTGGCCTGTTGATTATGATGCAGCTGCAAGTGCAGCTGGAAAGCCTCCCTGACCTGTGTCACAAGATGAATTGTAATCAACTGTGCAAGGACATCTGGTTCTGAATGGTGTGAGAAAACCAGCGAAATGTCTCAAAAGTGTTTTTTAAAAGGCTGTAGTCTATGGTGATTCTTTTTTGGAGGGAAACAAACATGTACAATGGCATCTAATTGTACCAATATTTCTATAGATTATGCATCTTGATCATTCTGGTAAATCTTACATATTTTCTTGATCTTTACAAAACTAATTGCACAAGCTTGGATTACTTTTTAAGAGCCAGTGTCTTTTGTTGTGCTAAACTGTGAATTCAGATCAGTTACTAATTTAAAATGTGTTCTATATCCATGATATTGTAGTATATTGTTAGTTCTTAGGATAAATATTAGTAGATGCTTTCATTCTTTCATTTGTTAAATGTATAAAGTTAAAGTCCATATTATGGTTTTGATAAGTTGCAACTTACAAGTACATCAGGACACCTTTTAGATTGTGGATCTGTCTCCTTTGGATTATAGACGTGTGTATCTGTTGACCTGACATCAGGACTTTACTTGGTTTGAAAAGAAGTCACATTGGAACTTCTTGAAGGTAGCATTCCCAGTGAGCCGTGCTGTCAGTGATAACCCAAAGCTCATATCAGAGAGCTGAGGATCAAGCTGCTACCAAGCCAGCTGAGGTAATCTGTCACACCAAGGTAGCCACTGAGACAACGGGTGGTAGAATACAGATATACACAACAACATTCCTACACACATGACTCATCACAACACACATAGACACATGTTCACTTCTCTGTATATATAAAGCACCACGACACACACATGCAAAACACAATTCTAAAATCCTGTGGTGAAGCTTTGGTGCCTGGACCAGCTTTAACACTGGACCCAGTATGATGTTTCACTTTATGACTGCTTTCTAAAGCTTCACTCATTATACTAAATTTTACAAGCACACAAATTACCACAACAAGATTATCATGTTTGGATTTTAGCAGCTAGTAAGGAAAATATGTGCTTTTCACCAGAGCACACAGAAAAACACCTCTGCTTTCATAACCCTCTCAATTGTTTAAACTTTGTGTAAAAATAAACAGCCTACTCACTAATCTTTCATAAAGCAAAACCAAAGTTACTGCAGAGTTTAGTTTTGTGAAAATGTTTTCATATGAATTTAAACAGTAGCCAAAGGGCAAAAAACACTGAAATTTTTCAAAAAATGCTTTAAAAAAGCCCTAAAATTAGAATGCATTTGATAGAAAAACAACAGACTAACTAAAATATGCAGTTTTAAGCTGCTGAAACAGACACTCTCTTTCTCTCGCTCACACACACACAAACACATACAAGTACAGCCTTAGATAGCATCAGGTCCTCTCACTGCTACCATAATAACATTCATAATCATTCAAAACCTTTCACGTGACTTCACCTCTGTTATCTGAGAAAATTAGCAGCTAGTAAAAATGTTAAGACAAACGACAAAAAATTATGAGTAATGAGTCGAAATGAATAGGGAAGGTCAATAACGGTTAATAGGTTAATAGGAAGGCTAATAAATAAAAATAATAATAACAACAATAACATTATGCAATTGTTCGACGTTTGAACCAGCAAGAGTGAGTATGTACGTAGACTGTGGGGACTAGAAAGCGTTCTCTAGTTGTTGCATGTGATGGTACAATGGGAAGTAAATTGTACTGAAGCACTGCAGGTTTCATATCATCATCTGTCCACATTGCTTATCTTTCTGACTGGTGGATGCATCAATACTTATGTCGAATACATCAAACAGAAATATGACTTAGAATCACACTGACTGTCTTACCATCTTGATAAACAAATGGTGTAGAAATGAGGCAAGTACAATAGCACAAAAGTTAGAATAGTGCACATTTCTACTTGTAAATATTCGTATTTCCTGACTGTATAATTGCAATATATATATATATATATATATATATATATATATATATATATATATGTCCTTTTTTACTATATATATGTTGTAAATAAACATTGATGGTCAAAATGAATTGAAATTACTGCTGCTATTTGCATTTAGGTGAAGTCTGAGATTTATTATCATTCTGACCACTTGAGAAAGAGAAATGTAGGAAATAATTTAATAAAGGTGGGTTTAATTAAAGTCAAGGTTTGGTAAGGACATCTAAGTAAAAGCTAATTAAGAACCAAGAACAAAACATTAGTATTAAGACAGTCTAAAAACAAAACAAGCCTTTTTTCCAATTAGAGGCTGCTAACAATAACCCATGGGCAAAGCATTCAGCTGCAGGGTTCTCATAACCCTACAGCAGCGTCACCTTCACCAACAATTCTTTTTCTTTCAGAGCTTTGGAAAGACTGACTAAAAACGTCTTTGAGTTCAAAAAATGCTTCACTGAGAAGAATGAAAAGCAAGTTAAAATATACAAAACTTGGAAAACTTACCAACACATGAACCATCAATCTCCTCATACCCAACGCTACAGACACATCTTCCCAGGGGAACCAACCAGTCTCCATCAGCTCCACAGAACAGTTTGGGTGTGTCTCTTTCTTCAGCATGGTCAACACAGGCCCCCCTCACTTCCACCAGTGAAGAAGAGTCCACACGGGGCACTGTGTCTGGAAATGAGGCCAGGTTCCTCAGTGTAAATGGACATTTCTTATAGTAAACCCTCACAGACACTAATGCAATGCAAGCGCCAATGTCCTGGAAAGCCAGATAAAAGCCTTTCCTGTTTATGGGTCCCACCTCCCGCACCTCCGTATTGAGCTTGAGGATCCGATCTCCAAGATCCATCTGAGTAAAGCTCTCATCAGCAGCAATGGTGTCAATCTTGGTGTACTGCGCAGGCCTGAACTTGACACCGTGTGCCTCATCTGTCTCATGATAGAATAGATTGAAGGTCTCCTTGCAGGTGCCAGACACCCAAGGGATTGAGTTACAGTCGCGCAAGGTGAAGCGGAGCTCCACGTAGACCTTCTGGGCTGCCTGTCGTGAAATCCAGTTGGAGCGAAGCCAGTTGTTTTGGTTGGGCTCCATCACATTGCAAACCTGGAAAGTATGGATGGGTCGGTTGTGCTCGTCCATCTCTGTGATTGCATCCCACTAAAGGAAAAATAATAAGAGTGTAGAGGGTCGGGGAGAGAGGAGGGAAGAATGGGGTAAAAGGGAGGGAAGAAAAAGAAAGAGTTAGTATTAGTATTCAAGATCTGCTAGCAGGCCTCACAGGTCATAGCATTCCATACAAAACATGGGCAAAATTAGCAACATGGTTGTGCAATATTAATTTAGTCCCAAGTGTGGCACTGAAGGAAAACTGTGTGGTCATTTCAAATCCCAAGATTGATGCTATACAGAGGACAGACGCAATCTGGAAATTATAATAGCTTCCTGCTTCTTTCTGCTTCTTTATGAGACACTTTGTTTATATTGACTGTATTCAAACCAAATTTGGACAGTAACACATTTAGTTCCTTCAGTGGGCTGGTTTCAGTCATTATGCAAATGTACTGTTTATAAGATTGGGGAAACCTGCAGTCAGCTGAGACTGAAGAAGTCACTTGGATGAGTGACGAAACGTTTCTCCCACAAAACGCTACGTCCAGATGAACAGAATCAACTTTTGGAGAACACATTTAGTTGTTCAGATATTCTTCTCTGGATTAAGGTTAAAGAGAGTGCCAGCAAGACCATCTCAGTCCATACCACATTCAAGTAAAAAAAAAAATCATTAACAAACTAACAATCTGTTTTCCTCATATTCCTAGAGGTAGGTTTTCTCCTGGTATGATGTCGAGCTCCAGCTGCCTAGTCATCAGCTCTGCAACTCCCAGGTCACATGATTAGGAAGCATTGCAGCTTTGCAGGGTCATTAGGTTACCTGTCCCCATGTTGATGGGAAAGAAGTTAATGGGGGGTTTTAGCCTCCTGGTCCTGCAGCACTCTCAGGTTTTATTAGAGTGGGGACTGGCTACATGGGCGACCCCAAAACCACCCAACATCGACCTCAAAGAATCAAATTACCTGCCTGGGAAAAAAGGGCTCTCAAATCAGTTCGCTTACAATGCAGCGTCAGACTCTCCACGAGCTGCAGAGTTTGCCCTTGTGTGTGTGTTTGTGTATGTTTGTGTGTTGAGGTTTATATTTAGACTCATATTTACGCCACTTACCTCATAGGTTTTACTGTATATGACGATATATGGGATCTATTTTTACCCATCACTGCTGCTGCTACTGTTCCCATTACTTTGCATACATTTTCCTAGATGAAACACTTATGCATGCATACATAATTTTCAGACAACGAAAGCTCAATTCGGTCACTGTGACTTCTCCAATGAACCTTGCTTGTGCATTGCAGTATGCACAGCTGTCTACTTCTTTGAGTCAAACACTAAAATCAACACTATTTTCAGAGATGTGAGAAATATGCTCGAAGGTATGGAAGACCATGTATAAAGCTTTTAATTACCAACACATTAACATAAGTAATTTGAGTACATCAAACATACACACATTTCATGTTCCCTTTCTTGGGTCTGGGGGGAGAGATGCCTGTTCTAAACGAGGGCTGGAAAATAGCTCGTTTATAGGCAAACAAAATCCGGAGGGTTGAGATAGCGCTGGTGGTTAATTTACCAATACTATTTGCCTGATAAGCTTGCACATTTAATAAGCTGTTTTTTCACTTAGATAAATATTACCTCTTGATGAGAGTAGTAATCAAAGCCTAATGTTTGCTCTCACATACTCATTATCCTTTTTAATAACATGTTCTAATTCAATCATCCAAAGACAGCAGGTTTTAATCTGCTCTTCGCTCAAGGTGTAAACGTAGCATTACAGTCAAACAAATTGAGTTTGATTAAATGTGATGTTGCCATCAAAAGTACACACTAAATCCAGCTGGACAAAGCGTTTCTGTTGGGGCAAGGCATAAAGATAAAAAACAAAAACAAAAACAAAAAAAACAGAACATGAAATACTTAAAATATTTGCATGAAAATATTTCCATGAAGAAGCTGAAATGAGAAAAAAAAATCAAAATAAAAACAGAAAGAAATAACTTTGAAAGAAAAATATGGAAAAATGCAGAAATAATAACAACTGACTTGGAAAACAGACTAACAGATAAAAAAAGAGAAAACATGGATCATTAGCTTCCATATATAAAAAATGTAAGTAGACATATGGAGTTTACTCTTTGTTAAGTCCATATGGATTCACTGGGATTCCAAAGCTTTCAGATATGATTTCAGAACCGTCCTTTGTGATAAAATCTATGCCATGGCTCCAGACAGAGAAAAGCCTGTTAATGACTCCTTTGGGATAATCAACAAACTGAGCACCAAAGGACTATGGAAATGGACATGGAAATTGTTTTCTTTCCTAATACCCACATTTTTTTTCCCAATGCTAGGTGACTGCATCGCATTATTCTCCCCTTGAAGAGAGGAAATATTTAATCAGTTACTTTTTGTTGTCTGTCTGACATTACTGTCAAATTTTGTGTGATAGTAGAAACTAATAACAGCTCGAGCTGATTTAATTTTGGTGAAAATTGGGTCAAGGTCAGAGTCACAACAAATTTCAAAATCAGTAAAAAGCTTACCCACATTTTTTATGAATCATCTTTAAATTTCACAACAATATACAACTTATTTGAACTTGATCATCACTGTTAGGTCTCAGGGACAACCTTCACCTTAAAAATCCTCGACAAAAAACGCATCGAGTGATATCATATGAAAGGGCATGGGGAGAGCTGTACAACACACTTTTGGTTTCTTCAATACGATACCCAAACGACATAACAATGACCAATGATGCCATAAAAGGCTGATGTCATCGTATTGCAATAAAACATCATTAAAACACTAAAGTTTTTGTATAGTCCTTGTCTTTCTGGGGAGTTACACTCCCTGAGTGCTCTTGTTTAAGAATGTACACTTGATGCTGACAGCGAGCATCTTTCTGATTCAAGGTCTAGTGATTTAAGATATTATGCAAACCTGTCTGTCTGTCTGTCTGTCTGTCTTTCTTTCATTTTTTTGCCACTGAATCAACTACAGATCATGATGAGTTTGCTCATTTACCACTGGCTGTTGGAATTTCTGAAATCTTTTGTTGGGATGTCAGCTAATGGTGTACTTGCACTAGTCACAGCTGGCCCTGTACGTGCTAGCATGCACTAACACTGTGTCTAAGAATCAGACTGCTGAGATAAACTGTGAGTATGCTCCAGTTTGTCTCAACATTTAAACTGTTTTTCATGCTGCCCTCTCTTTCATGCACACTTTTAAAAATCACCTTTTTTTTTTTTTTAGAACATAATAAGGCTAATATCTGATGGTTTTAAAGTGGTAAAACACTGTCCTGTATCATGTCTCACAAATCCTGCCAATTATTTAACAGTGATTTTCATGGAGCCATCTGTCACTAAGGAAGTGCTGAAGTTCCATGTTTGAGTAGATGTATACTAGGGTTGTGCCACATTATATACATTTTAACATAATAAAAATCATGTTATATTGTGATATCATTGCTACAGCAATCCATGCGTTTTCATTTCTTAAAGACAAAGGACACAGACGAGACAACAAGACAAGCCCTGGCAACCCCTGACATCAAGGACCATGTGTCAGCCTATGATAATTTCTTCATTCATGAGCTCCTCAAAGTAGTCCTTCCATCTCCTCAACGCACTCTCTTAATTAGTGCATTTCCATCTCTGCCCTTACCCTAATGCACTGTGCATCCTTTCCAGCTCAATCTCTCTGCCTAGCCATGCCATAAAACTTCTTTTCCTGCAATGTACAAGTGTCAATAAATGTTCAGTATTCTTTCTCTATATCAAACAAACTATACTTTGACAGTGTTTGAGGATGGTACAGATCATCCAGTGTGATTAAAATCCTATGCATAGTTTAAAAATGATAAAGAATCATCAACAAACATTTATGACTCTTAACTTTCTGTCACTCATATTCAAGACTGATGCCCAGCTTACTCTGGTTCTTGCTCCAGCATTTAAAGTTGCTGATTCAATCATCCCTTCGGGTTCTTTCAATCTTATTTGACCACTTAGTCAGCTGTTGACCTGCAGTGGTGTCTGTAGGAAGAAATGTGCATCAGCACAGTTGAACAGTGGTAGGTGCTTTACCTTAGAGGAGCAACTGGAGAAACCCAAATTATACAGGATAACGCTGTGTCCTAGTTTAAAGGGTTTACACGTTTGGGATTTTATGTGACTATACCAATGGCTTCTAGCTCAAACCTAAGAAAAAACATGTAATTGTTATTTGGTAATTTGACACAATAATGTATTTGTCAGAATTACTAAAACTAATAAACACCTTCAGGCTTTGTAAAGTCTCATTTATGTTAAGGATAAGGATGACATTTGAAGTGGTGTTAAGTGAAGACCCATGTTAAGTGTTGAACAAGTCAGCGACCCATTTAATCTTAATGTATTATGTGTAAATACATGGCTTTAGTGACTGCTAAAAATGACAATTGAACAAGTTCTTTGTGTATGCTTGCCCACACAAAGATAGCAAGGTCAAACATAGCCCTCAGTCTCTCTGAGCAGGATATTTTTATAGCACACCAAGGCACTTCTTTCCTGATTGGACTCATGGTAACAGCTAATATTTCATAAAATATAAAATCCTTTCTATCAGACAGGATTTTTAATGGGGAATTATTGAACAAGAGACATGGGGCTGAGGAAGAAAATAGAAAGCAGCAAAGGGAGGACAGACAAAGAGTTAAGAGTTACAAATGTGTGGTGTTCAGGAGATTTAAGAAAACTACTAGAGTTAGTGGCCAATGAAATGAGCCTGAATGGCAATGTAGATAAATCAAAGTGTCCAGTGACTGAAAGATTGAGGCAACGATATCAGAGCGATTCATCTCAGAGGGGCAAAACAATCCATTGTGATAGAAACACGCAGCTGTTGAAATCCCCGACTAAACACCATTCACAGCTGATCCACAAGACCTCCAAGACTTTGACATTTTGTCAGCTAACTGATAATGTCAAGCAGCTTTGTGGTGGCAGCACTTTAAAATAAGTCGCTAGAGATTTGCATTGTGAAGCTGGGAAGCAAAGCAATAACATGTATTTCCTCTTAATTATTTCAAATTCCAGTGACAGCGTTGCCCCTTTGGGCCAAAGCCTGCAGTCCACTCACCACCTGCAATCCCCATCCACACTCCACTTTATTACTGCGTGTGCTGCTGGTTTGTAATCTCACTGTTGGATGACTTCTTTTTCAAAGTGCCAAACTTTAAGTCTTGGTTGGACACCTCACTACCTTGCCATCCAGCCCTAACATGCATAATTGAAAAATGGCCAGAAAATGTGGTTGATTGATTGCAGCCTGGGACCAAGGCCTTTACAGCCCATCTCTCTCACCCATGCAATCGAGCCAGTCATTTTACTGGCCACTCGCCTGGGGGTGAGCTCCTTTTATTAACACTGTGAAATCCAGAGCCCTATTGAGAGTTACACTTTTAACTACAGTGTCATAACCAGCTTGGCTCATCTTCACTTGAAATGAAATATTTAGTGATCCTAAACATTCCCACTACTCGGTTGGATTTGAGCCTGTAAAGAAAAAAAAAATTAAAGACTATTTTAAAATCCAAAGTCCCACTGTGCGAATGATGTGTTATGACCAACTATAAAAGACTTAATAATTATAATACTGACATTGGGGCAGGTTAAAGAGCAATGCTTTAATGAGAAGATTAACTTCTTTTTTAGATTTGGTTAAAAACATAGTGGAGTTTTCCAAAATACACTTAATATATGTAGAATCTAAGAAATACTTCCAATTTATTTTCCATATATTCTTTATCTCTCGTAAGCATAACACATACTGTGGAAAAACAGCAAGGCACTAAGGAGATTTTATCCAGAGCACTTAGTTGCTGCACATTTTGTAAGTGTGAACAAACCAAGTAGTGGGAGTTAAGTGGCCACTGGAGATAAAACTAGCAGCTCTTACACGAATACCATGAGACGGTGTCTGTGCATGTGTAGAATTGTAGAAATTTCCTAACTAACATAGACACAGATTCAAATTCAGTCACACAAAAATGTACAGCCTCAACTCCAACGACATGGAACTTACCAAATTTAAGAATCCTTAAATATATTCTGGAAACATAAGAAGCATTTCAGTGACTAAATAATTAACGAATTAGTAAATTCAGTCCAATCTATCATGCTAGGACGTTGCAGGGGGATCTAAAAGATTCCAGGGACAAATAACAAAAGTCATATGGGATCCAAACAAGACCCTGACATTAGAGAGAATACGCAGGTGTTCACCTGGGCCACAGGAGACTGTATCTGAATAAATATTCAAAATGTATAACTAAATGTCCTGTTGCCTTGCTCTTTCTACACAGAGAAAGCATTGATTTTGCTGGTTGAATGCTGCCCACACACACAAACACGTGCAAAAAAACGCACACTGTGTCAAAGGAGTTGGGAGCCGATGTTTCTAGTCTCCAAAGACTCCTCTGAATTACAGCAGAGATTGGCAAAAAATGGAAGTGAAAGAGAAAACTGGCCAACATATACACCTACAAGAAGTTATATTTAGTTACATCATTTCTTCGACACATTTTCATTTTCATTTCTTTTCTTGTCCAAACATCTCAATGCAAAGCTTTATAAGACACACGCATTACAGTAAGTAATTGTCTCGCTCCCTCGTGTTTCTCTCTGTCTTGTGAAAGAAACTTTTAAATCTGGCTTTTAATAAAAAAGTTTTTTAGTTTACTTCCTTAAGAAATAAACAGTCACTTTACAGTGTATCCACTGATTTTTTTTTCTTTAGAGACAAGAAGTGATCAGCTGTTTTGGCAGAAAAAAATCTAATTAAATTCCTATAACAGATTGTTTGGTGCTTTGTAAGAACCACACTGTTTCTTGAGGTTTGCCGGTGTTTATTTGCAAATGCTGTGAAATTTAATAACATATAATGTTTCTCTTCCCTCTCCTTCCCTCTCTTAATGCCTTACATCTTAACAAATTACTTTGTGTTTCTCTTTCTGTTGTTTTCTTTCTTCTGTCGTCCCTGTGCTCTTTTATTCTCATGCACTCACCTCCTATGAATGTGTGTGTTCGTGTTTTGCCACTGTCACTTGGATTGAGAGATTTATATTTAATTGTAGAGCGTCCCTCTGCAATGGATGAAAAGACACCACCACCACCTCCCACACACACACAGCAGTAATAGTTATTAGAGAGATGGATTAAGAGCCTTAGCTCACTAGGGAACATGATGGCAGATATTTGATGTTAAGAAAAAAGGCACAATAAGAAGAAAGTAAAACAACTCAAAAAGGGAAAAAGTAAAAAACAAAAGTACAAATTATTATTTTCAGGCTATTTTTAACATGTGAAAATTAATAATTACCGGCTGAAGCGTTGTGACTGCAAGATAAGTGAATAAACTTTTCTCCCCCTTCCTAGTTTAGTCATCATTTAGTCTCAGAAGCTACAGTTAGCATTTTTCTATATTGAAATCACCTCATTAGAACCAACAGCAGGTGAATTACTCACAAAATTATGCTTGCATAATATCTAAACATCTTTCCAAATTTGTCTTGCACAAACAGAAAAACAAAATTGGTGTATAGCGTAGAAGTATAGCTAACCTGGCAGCTGCACTGCCCCACATTCAGACCACATCTTTGCACTTTTGTCTGTGTGTATGCATGAGGAGAAAAGTGTGTATGTGTTCACATAGTGTATCTCTATGTGTGTGCATTAGGAGTTGGTCTATAGAGGGCTCATTATGGACAAGTGCCGAAGCTTAATTTGGGAGATTCCGTCAATATCTGGCAACCTCAGTGGGCCATTGTATTCAACTGTGTGTCAACAAGAAAATCAATACTTTGATTGGAGAATTATGGAAACTGATTTTTACTGTGTACTTTAAAACTTCCAATTAAATTACTGATTGTGTGCCAACAAGGAATACTGGCAATACTTGCCACTGAACAAAAAACTGCTTAACAACACTGGACATGTCATAAAATCTTTTATATTGACACTGTAGAGGAAATGAAGGAGCTGTGCTATTTTCCATGTGACTTCCTAGTGGTGCAACTATTTATCATACCTACATAGTCAATAGTAATAATGTTAAGTGTGCATCATGACTGTTCTCATTTCCCTGTTAACTTCTTGTAAATGATTTTCAGATATGCAGTGGGAGCTCACACCTTATAAGACATTACTTGGCAAATGTGTGTGTAGGAATGGAACTCACTCAAGAAAATTAAATGGTCTTTAACCTTCCAGCTCATCAACAGGATGTTCATGAGGTGTCACTATAAGCAAATGGACATACTGTGGTTTCCTTCTGCATCCTTTACCCAGGTAATACCCTTGTCTCACTTAAACAGACTGTTTCCAGTAATGAAAATCAATCTGAAGGGGACTAACTCCTTTTGTGTGCTGTGTGAGAACAACTTAGGACAGTGTTTAATGTTGATTCTTCTGACGTTCATGTGAGAAAACAGATTTTCTGGGTAAAGTATAAATTGTATGATCGTACATTGTACACAAAACATCAAAAACAAAACACAGAATTGTACTAATACTATTATTTACTAACAGATATTTTCAGGGATCACATCTAAAGTGACAACAGCCTCTTTTCATTTTACAATAAGGCACCATTCATTTGGACTGGTTCACTGTGTGAGTGGCAATAAACTGAACAACCACTGTTCAGATTGCGGATAAGAATTTGTATAAAGTAAGGTGTTTTCCCCAAAACCCACTTGTAGTAATGGATAAATGGCTATAAGAAAGAAATCCAACATCCACCCTATCAAACGCCTTGGCAATAAAATATCTTCTATAGAGATGTGCAGTCTGATGAGGGCATCAGATATTAGTTGGATGCAGGCTTAAACAGCTGGACCGGTTATCTGGGACATTTTTGTAACTTGACAGGATCGGTCTATTTAATCCCACGTTATTCTTTGTTCTATTTGCAGCATTTTGTGACTTTACTGACAGCTATCTCTGTGGTGCTCTGCTTGTCAGCTTTTCTCTCTTTATTTCATTTGTTATATTAGACTCAGCAGTTGTTGATAAACTTTTATGTTAGCTTTTACGGGAGGTTAACAAGTTGCTGAAAACTTAATTAGTATTATCTTCGCCTAATCTGCACCGCCAGGAAAAAGAGGACTCTCAGAAAAACAAATGACAGCAAAGCACGGCAGAGATTTTCACGCTGAACTGAGATGACACAAATTCGAATAAACTAATTTGCTTTTTCTTTGTCACAGTATTACTGAATATTTTTGTATTACATAGCACTTGTATTCATTTCAATATGTATTTATTTGTTATATTTTCTCCCCCTCCTGATGATGTAAGACTCCTCTAACAAGACTGAGCTGTCATGTTTTCAAATTTCAACAGAGGAAAGAGGCTTTTATTTTTTTCTCTTTCTCGAAGGGTGCTTTCACCCCGAAGCATCATGGCTGTCTCATACAAAGACCAAATGGGATTGCCATTTTCATGAGATCATTTCAGCGGGTTGTAGAGGCCAGTGCTCAGAAAGGCAGAAAACCAGCCATCATCTTTGATTACAACACCAACAAAGCAGGTGTGGATGAGAGGAGAGATGACCAGCCTGCTGGCCTCTTGTCATATAGCGCAACATAATAGATATCACCACCTAGAATGTCAATTTGATATGTAGGGAGCTAAACTCTGAACCTAAAACTAGAGGACATGCCAGAGCTACTGGAGACTGCTCGCATGGAAGGAGCAAAAGAAGGATGGAGATTCTACTTCTTTCATATAAGTAAATATAAATATCTCTTAAATCAATATAAATATAAATAAATACATATAAGGAAATATAATATGTCATATAGAAGCATATAGTGTAATAATTTCAAATGTGGTTTAGCTCAATTATTTTTAGTAACTCAGTTTGCAAACAGATCCTAACATTGTTACCAATAGTTCTGTTCCCCCACAAAATATAATGAAATCTGCCCCCAAAATATGAGTCACCTGCTGCAGTGACCCCATCTGCTGATACGTACCCTGCCTTCTGTATGATTGAAACCACTGATTCATAAGTTAGACGTATTTTTGATCAAGTTCTTCTTAGATATCTGTTTGACAGTGTTTTTTAGTGAGTGATTAATCAGTTAAGCCGAGAAAGGCCAACATTACTCTTCCACACAATCTCTCTCAAACACAGTATCCCGTTGCCTGTCAACCACATGCACCTAAATCAATAGGAGCAATGGAACAGCGGTGAGCAAATGAAATCCAAAGACCCCATGCTCCTTTCATTCTTGCATCCATCACAGTGGAAGGGTAGTGAGAAGGGTGGAGCCAGTGCTCCGCAATCTGTCATCCCTGTTGTGCTCTCACAAAAAGGCATAGTGTTGGTCATGTCCTGAGTGATCCAAGTCGAAGATAGAAAGTAAAGACAGAGTTCAAACTGTGTAACATCTGGAAGACTGCTGATGTTGGGTTAATGCATGAAAGTCATGTCTAGTTACTCTGTCTTGTGATATTTTTTTTTAAAGACAATGGATTACACCTAAGTGTACGGTAGTTCAATGCAGTCTTGCACACATAGGTTGTATAATAGTCACGACCTCTAACCTATTGATTCATGTTTCTGAACATGTACAGTTATACAGTGTTTTTTTCCGAGGTCATTTTTTTAGCAGACAGGTGTCATATGTAGCGAATTGTACCCATGTATACAAAATGAAAGGCCAAAACAAAAACACATTTGGAGGTTGAAGGGATTTGGTAGTGAAGCGAATCATCTCATAGCTAACACAAATCCAAAAACAGTTAATGCAACACATTTGTTAAATTCCTGGATTTGTTTAATTAACCAGTGTGTTGGTGTAAAGATGCAAAATTACAAAGAAAAAAAAACAAACAAAAAATCTGTCATTTTTCAATTGCTTTGGTTTTGTTGAATATAGGCTAACTCTTAGACTATTTACACTTTTTAAAATGGGCACAGCTCCACTTTAACAACCTTCTCTGGACAAGTAATAAAAAGTAAAGAGAAAAAAGAAGACGCTTCAGCAAACTGAGTAAACCATCTCAACACAGTCAGACCAAGGCAAACAAAACCGCCCGCTTCTTAAACTGCACCACCAGGGTTATTACACTTTTTGCCCTTTGTGTCACTGTGAACGCTCTTTTCACAGTATGCATATACACACTTTGGGGTTTGAGGTAAACAACACAATGCTATGTTAGGGCACTGCAGGCACGAGAGAAAGAAGAGATAGCAGTTTCAAATTTCTACGTGTATTAAAACTGCCAGTGTCTGAAATATTACACACTGAAAGACCAAAGAGAAAGAGCAGTTACACTGTATATGGTAACTACACCACAAACCAGATCAATAAGTAAACTCACTATAAGGTTTAATTGATTTCCACATAATACAACTCTAAAAATGAGTGTGGCTTGTAAATTCATATGTGTATGCCATTAGAAAGAAATTACAGTGGCTGGTTGTGGTTGTCATTTTTATAATGGAAATTGTGTCATTTAATGTGAAATTGAAAAGATGAGACGGTTGCCAAAGCTGCATGCTTATATGTTCAATATATATGACTCTCCCACTACCTTATGTCTTTATTTCTAACTGTTATTGTAGCACCTATTACAGCTCCTATTATGGCTCTTGAAGGTCGTAATTTAACATGTGGCCATGCCAGCTATAAGTTACTCTTTCAGCTGTTTTATTACAAATATTAAGGATGAAAAGCTCTATCTGTGCTCTTTTATTTGATGAGAAAAAAACATATTTGTATTTTACCACGCTGGATTTCTTCAAGTCCAGAGTAAAAGCGAGTCACCGCAGTCCTTTAAGAAAGAAGAGCCCTGAATCAAACACTGTGCTGAAGTGTCCTCGAGAAAGGTAACATTTTGGAGGTCTTGGTGTGCTGCTAAATGGGGCCTCTGAACTCCCATTTGAGACATGTAGTGCTTCACTTTAGAGCTACAGTGGAGATGCTGGCTTTTAAATTTTGTCACGTCTTCAGCAGGATCTGCAATATTTTCTTAAAAACTCACATTTACTTTTAAATAGCTTTAAAATGCAAATAATCAAAAGGACTTCCTCCTTTGATGCAACAGGAAAAAAAAATCTTTGTTTTAAACATGGCTTTTAAACTAAGTATATCCAGCACATGCAATTTCATGTTTAAGTAGATACTAGTGCTATGAAATTATTTATGTTTACATAATATACTGAAGCCTAATGGCTACATGTTGTAGTGGTTAACACATTGCACATTAAAGAACCCTGGTTTGAGACTGGGAGGAGATGCAAACCCAGCCCCAGACGGTTACAAGTTACTGTACTCTATCCACAGGCCGGATAAATGGAAGGCTGCACCTGGAAAAGCATCTATAAACTGCACTGCATCTAAAGATGTTGATCCATTTGCTGTGTGGGAAATAAGGGAAGAGCCAAAAGTATCTTCTAATGTACTGGAGCCTATTCATAATTAAATGATGTCTTTCACTCCACTTCCATCTTCAGATGCTTCCACATCTAACAAACTATCAGAGTTCATAGTTATTATTGCACATTTTCACTGTGTGTTTAGTCATCAAAACCCACATCCCGGTAAAACCCTACCTAACTGCAGGATCAACACTGGTTAAGGGTATGAACCATTCCTCCTTTCAGCCCCTTATTCTCTATCTCATTTGCCTAAGCGGTGATATGTCACTCCCCTCCACACATGCTGATTGTGTCTCATCTCAGCTGACACAGACCAGAGACCTTTATTTTTTCTTCCTCAACAGCCCAGACAAACTATGCGTGGGAAAACGGGGGGGGGGAAAGAGCTTGTCGTTTTACATATCTATTTTTGCCAGAGAGGCAGACAAGCAGCCTGGAATGTCAATGTGCGGCTCAGCAGCCTCTGACTGATGTGAGATCACAGTGATGGCTGCACACAGTGGTACAACGAACACACACATACAGACTTTGTCAGTGGGTGAGGTAGCAGGGTGCAACCATAGACAGCTTAGATAAGAGCGGGTCACCCAGATAGAGGAGAGCATGCTGTACAGATACACAAATATTGTCGACATAGAATGTACATTCAAGCTCATGCTTCTGTTATAGTTTACACAAAAGTATAGCCCTCACAAAAAGGTACTGACTTTAAGGGTCTCAAATAAATATAAAAATAAGATGCAATTCCTAGATCGCATGCCTTAATGAAATGTATATACCTTTAAAAAAAAGTTTTTAAGGACTATTTATAGACCATCACTCCACCAATGAGTGAGAAGCAAGGACCTAACTGGTGTCAATAACAGCCAAACACTGAAGTGGCTGATAAAGACAACTTTGGCATTTCAATCTGTAGAAAAGGTCACCGCTATCTCATTTCTTTCTTATCTCTTTCTCCCAGTCTCAGTTCAATTAAATTCAAATCTGCTTTATTGGTTTGACACAAGAACAGCATGATGCAGAAACAGAATTGTATTGATTGAGGTATAGTAATATTATGCTGACATGATGTACTGATGATGGATGTAAGATGAAATGAAACAACAAAGTCAATAAAATGTGATGCTTATAGCACAAAGGATGGACATACATACATACATAGCAACAGTTTACAGTGAAGGTTAAGGCCTCAGCTTTTTATAGGCCATTGTAATAATACTAATACTGCTATTAGTAACTCTTAAAAATCAATACCTCAGAGTGTACCTAAAGGCAGCATTCTTACAAGATGTCCAGAAATAATTAAACAGACGCAATAACTCGACTGCTAGACTAAAACAATAAATATTTATTGAAATACAGTGTTTCATTTAGTTAATTGTAATATCCTCTCTCTGCAGACAAACTGGATGAAACACAGACAAACACCCCCACAACACATTGCCTCTTTCCTGTTTACACAGTCTGCTGGTCATTGTTAAGAGGAGGCTGTCAGAGAGACACAGAGAGCGGGGAGAGTAGAGAGAGGTAGAGAGAGAATAAAGAAAGGAGAGAAAGATATCAAGAGAATGGGTAGGGGGAAGATGAACAGTAGCAGATTCACAGGACAGTAAGACAGAGCAGACAGGTGGGGAAAAAGAGGGAAGTGAATGCTGGGCTACATGCACCAGTGTGTGAGGATGCTCTACTAATTTAAATAAGTGTTGTAATAGTTGAAAGCCAAGTTGTCCCTAATAAGAAAAGGAAAATGCTGACAGTATTAGCAGAGGGATGTTTTGATTAAATTTAATGGTGCATTTACACCAAACAAAAAAGAGTTTTACATGCAAACATACAATTACAAAAAATTGCACAAGATGCAGATTTGCATCTGCATGAACTGAACCGAACACTAACTGAGGCATTTTGGGGGCAGCTGGAGTCAAACAGGTAGTTACATAAGTATTTGGACACTTACAGAATTTTTCTGGTAAATACCATAAGCTCTGTGTTTTTTTGCCATCTCTTATCTGGCCTTACTGTTTTTGCATGTAACCAGGGGTTTGCACTTTGCTGTAAACCCTCTCTATTAAATTGCGTGAAGACCTCTTTGATGAAGACTATGAAAGCGTTCTTTACTTGTCTAAGACAAATAAAATTATAATCCACTTTAGTTATACTCTGTGGTGTTTCAGGCCTTTTGGTGTTGCTTCGCCCAGCAGTGCATTTAATCTTTCTGTGAATGTACCAGATTGTTGATTTGGCCATTCCAGAATTTTTTTTACTGTTGCTCTGATTGATTTTTCAGTCCAATAGCTTCCTTCACTTACACCAACATCGCACCTAGCGTGAACTTGCTATGCAAGTTCAACACTTGGAGTTAACTCCACATATTTTATCTAATTAATTAGTTATCTAATTATAAGTGAACAGGCCTTGCCTGGGCATAAAACTGCAGAACTCCTCTGTATATCTGGTGTGAATGCACCAAAGAGAAAGCAGCTAGGATTACTTAAGAATTAGGTATGTAAGAACGAAAAACCCATACTTATCAACTATGTCCAAAACATAAAATTAATTCTTCAGAGACTGTAGATTATGATAATTATGTTCATATTTTTTGTGTTTTTAGATGAAAATATTAAAAAAGATAAATTAATAAAAACATTATCTTAAGCAGTATTTCCCCACCAGGTAAAAGTTTTCTGTTTAGGAAATAATGGAAATCTAGGAAATAATTCTTCAAACTATTTAAAAGCATAAAATGTGACACTAATATGCCACAGAGTTAGTTTTAGGGTTACACTAAACAGAAGGACCAGTAGAAGAACTTGAGTGGGAAATAGTAGAGATACAGTACCTATGCAAAAGGCTGCGTCAAATTACAGCAGTTCAAAAAACACTTGATTTTAATCAATCAGCACCCAACTTTGGGAATTGCCAAGAAAAAAAAAAACACTCATGCAGTCATGACTGCTATTTCAAGTTCTAGTTTAATGGCCAAAAATTAATTGTTGGTCAATGGTATGTGCTACTTGAATACAGAATAATAAATCAGTCAAATTAACTTGAAGGGCAGGGTGTGGGTTGTTGAGAGCTGTATCTAAGCAGCACTGAGAAATAGACCAGTGCATCACAGAGCTGACAGATATGGAATTACTGCAGACTGGGCCTTTGTTGGCTCCCTATAACTAATGTTTGGCTCTCTGTAGCATCTCTTGAATTGGTGTGCATGCATTGATCCAAAGAAACCATAGCTCTAAAGCTGGGTACTATATATGAGATATATGAGACAATTAGAGACTATATATGGTCGTCAAAGTTTTTGTAAGATAAAATTAAAAGTAAAAAAATAGCTTATTAGAACACCATTTGGGCATAAAATGGACAACATGTTAAAGGATTACCCGAATGCCCACTATGATATTTCCAGAAGACTATTACGTTTGCCTTGGGTTTCAGTTTGGCATGATGCAATCTCTCTCCCACGTCTACCTGTCTTTCTGGTAACAGTAAGAGACATCTTTCTCTGGCAAAGCCATCTGACTCCAGTCTGTAAGGCTTAAACAAGCTTGACTGGAAATAAGTGCAGGCTATACGGGATTGTCTGGGCAGCTCGATCAATTAGGACAGAGAGAGCAGCAGAGAGACACAGAGAAAGCAAGTGGTGGGGTATGGCTTTCAGCAACCTTTAGAATTTGTATAAAATGTTAAGTGCATTTTAGAGCGCTTGCCAGCCTAAACATCCATCTACAATGAAACCATATCCCTCTAACAGGAACCATCCTCTGACCCCAAACGACCCCCATCAACCTCCTCATGCACAATCGAACATCTAGATTGAAGTTAGACCAGAGAGATGAGAAGAACACAAGATGTTTCTCGCTCTCACTTATCTTTCTGTGTTTCTAAAAGAGAAGAATGGACAAACTCTGGAGCTCCAGGGGTTGAATCTTTACCAAGTGACCTCATCTTTCTTCCATTACAGCTCTAACTCAGTTAATGAAAGAGAAAACTGAACAATCTGCAAACTTTTGAATTATTGCATAACGTTTTCTGCTTCAAAACTGCCTGGAGAGCTAACTTATTAAGTTAGAAATTCATGCAATTTTTAGGAGTAACAGCCATATCAGTTTGGTTATCTGTATACACTCTACATTATAGGATCATTCAGGCTGTTTTATTGATTCTAATAGCTTTGGTAACATCAGTTCAATAATGCTAAAGAACAATTACATGCAGTTTTTGACAGTGATTCACTTTTTATTTAGATGCTTTGCTTAGTTTATGTTTGCATGTGATGTTTTGGAGACAAAAATATTGGATTTAGGGATTGTGCCATTATTGAAAATTTACTTTAAAATGATACAGATGGAGAAAGAAAAATGGTTTTGTTCTGCACTTGTGTGCACCAGGACTTCTACCAACAAAAGAAGCAAAAGAACTCGTGTACATCCATACCAAAATAATGTTAAGAGAAAAAGAAATTTAAAAAAGCTCATTTTATGAAGGTATTACCTTTCTCTGTATGTTGTAAATACAAAACAATCCAGAGCTTTTCCTTTGACCTTAGAAGGTCAGCAAGCACAACCAGTTTGTTGCAAATTACCAATAAACAAACTTTACTACAAAAGTGAACAAAGTTTTTAGTGTGTGAAACAGTGTCACAGCTCATCTTTCAATATTTTAAAAATAGAACTCTTTAGTAAATTCATTTGTAGACTTTATTTCCAGACCCATGTATTTGCAGTAGTATCACCATAAACACCCAATACTTCTCCATTTATGTCACTAGGGGTCTCTGTATATATGTGATTCTGGAAAATATGCAAAAAAAAAAAAAATTGTTATCTATATGAAATCAAACATATCTTATTATGTATGAAATTTTGTACTGTGAAATCAGCATCCTTAAGGTCTCTCTGGTTGACATTTTCAGCAATGTATGTATGCTTTCCTCATGTCCGCAATTCTGCAGACAGTACAAACATTTTGAGCAACCCTTTTCAAAGCTGTATATTTGGCTAGAAAAATGAGAAATAGGTGAAAGTGAAATATTTACAAAATTCACAACATGAGCAAAAACAGAGGTTATGTCATTTTAACAAGCTTGGAAGTCAATATTTGATATGGTCACCTTTACTTTTCAACACAACTTGAACTCTCTTAGACAAGCTTTCTTGTAATGTATTTACATAGTTTTCCAGGCTTCCTGAAGGACAATCCTGAACTTTCTTTGGATGTTGGCTGCCTTTTGCTCCATTCTCTGTCAAGATGTTGAAGTCTGCCCTCTGAGGATGCCAGTCCATGACTTATAGTGCTCTATTCTAGCTATGTTTTTACTGCATTGGGAGTAAGAGCGTGTTTAAGATCACTGTCATGTTGAAAAATGAAGCCATTGCCAACCAGAAGCTTTTCAGATGTTATTGCAAAGATCAAAATCTCACTTTACTTTTCTACATTCATAATTCCATCAATTTTGACAATATCTTCAACAAAACTGTCTGAAATGCAGCCGTAAATCATAACAGAGCCTAAACCATGTTTTACAGATGGTTGTAGACAGTGTTTTACCTTTTCTCTCAAATCATCTCCTAAGACACTGATCATGATTTGAACCCAAAAGAATGTTTAAATTCTGTTTCAACACAACACTGGTTAGACGCAACATTAATTCATCACCGGAGTTATTGGCTTTTGATGTGTGAATGAGTCATGCTTGAATGTTAAGTGGCTTAACAAACAACAGAACCTATGTTTCATATATGCTATGTTCTCATAGCAAGCGATGACTCCGTGCCCACTGTTAACTCAAAGGTTGGGTTACCCCAGGCCAATTGATGGAGGTCCTTGCAGACACTGACTGAGTGTTAAATTACTGTGAAATTGCAAATGTGCCACACGAAAGTAGCATACATCTTAATCTTGATTTTTCAAGGTCAAACAGTACTTGTACCTGTTGCACAACCACAAACATGCTACATGCCATTTGTGTGCAACGGTCTATGAACAGTTTCGGAACTTTTTGATCGCAAATTATAAAAGAATCACTATGCAGTAATAGTAGGAGTGTGATTTAAAGAGGAAGAAGCATTTTCATTGAGTGTTATGTGTAAATGTGTGACAATTACAAATGACCCAATCAGCAAAGCAATATTGTTGTTCTACCACAGATAATGCATCTGCTGGTTTAGCTTGTCACTTGAGTGGCTACTTTGGTCAGGGTGTAAAATGTCAACGTTGTGTTGGTCAGTCTCGGTTTGTAACATTTTTGTTTCCATTTGAACGTGTCAGGTTGGATTTTCTTCAGTGACTCATTCAGTGGTTCATGGCATGCCTGTGTCCAAACAACACAGGGTAAGATGCATTTTTTTCAGTAGTGTCATAATATGATTATGCTATATGTACTTTACACTAGGACACAATGCTTGGCATTATATCTCATTTTGCGTGTGTGCTTATCAATGTGTATGTGTGCTTCTTCCCTTGGTTTTCTATCTGACCACAGAGAGTGTGACAAATGGATGTGTCAGAGCTTGATGGAGCACTGCGATTGCTCTGCTAGGCACAAAGCTATTACAAGACTATATAGACAGCCCCAAAGAAAAATCCTGTTTCAATCAACCACACATAATCTGGGAGACAAAGAAAGATGTTCAACAGTTGATAGAGAGAGCCAGGCACTCTTCCTAAAGTAAGAACGCTTTCCGAAAGACATTTGAAATCTGTTAGTATCTTAAAAAGTTGAATTTTCATCAGGCTAGCAGAAAATCATTTGCAGTACACTTAAGTATATACTGTTTGTCCAATTTGTGTTTGTATTTGTGCAATATATCAGGGATAGTTATATATTAGAGGAAGAGCTATTTTGTAAGATATTGTATTATCTAATATTGGTACTTTAGCTTGCATGCGCCAGTAACTGTGCAACTGTGACCATGTAATTTCCTCTGGGATAAAAAAAAACCCATCTGATCAGAATCACATTTAATGAATAACTACATTAAATGTGAAAAATGTTTAAAAATGAGACAAATGTTTTCAATAGATGACTCTTTTGGACTGCAAGTAGGCAACATTTATTACCCATAGCATTTTGCCATGAGCCATGCCATTGTTATACATGTAAATAGTGGTTTGATACTGGCTTGGCGAAATTAACAATTCTTTCCCTTAAAGGATGTTGTCTATATAACTATATATGACTTGCTTGTTGCTCCTAAACCTGTCTATATCTTCATTCATTTGACCTGTCTATATCATTAAATCATACAATGAAAAATATGGCAAAGCAACCCAGAACTGCTGATGAGCTGTTCAAACTTTTTTTGAATTGAAGTTGTAATAACTTTAGCACAACATAAATGATACAATGAAAACACCTGCAAATCCATGACACCTTAATCTCAATCACAAAACTGTAACAAGCACTATTATCTGACAAACATTAACCACTCTAATAAAAATCCTGGATTATTACCTCTTCTTGCTGATGTTAACAGAATTTTTGGATAGTGTGACCAAACTGTAATGTCTTTTTAAGGCTCTGATCAGCCAGCTGGGAGTGCAGCATACTCGGTGCCAGAGAACAGCAGAGCTGAGGTTTTAGGTTTGGAATTCTGCAGAAATGCGTCATTGTCACTGTAATATATTTTCTGATGCAAGTGAAGTGAAACAGACAGGGATAAACAGCCTACTAGAGATAAAGCACCGTGACCTTGGGCAGGTTTTGTCTAACTGGGCCACCACACTTTTCTTTTGGTGTACACATAAAGAATCTATCCATATGTGTATGCAAATATGTGTGTGTGTGTGTGTGTGCGTGTGTGTGTGTGTGTGTATGTGTGTGTGCAGGTGTGTAACCTGTTAGTAACTTGGATAGGTAGTCTTTTCTATTTTTATGTGCATGCAAGTTTGCAGTGTGCGTGCGTGGAAGAATAATGAAAAAGAAAACTGTCAATATGCAACTCTTGGTATACATGTTCCTGAGTATGTGTGTGTCAGCAGGTCCCCCCATTATAGGCATCTTACCAAGAAGTCAATATACAATTGGCTGCTTGAATACTGCTATAACAGCCAGTCTTACAGTGCTGTTGCTTGTCTATCTAGCTATGAAACATTAATGGATTCCCAGCTTAACCTCTTGTTGCCTGTCTCACCAGCTTCTAGTTCTCTGTCTCTGTGTCTGCATTTGGCTTTGCATTTAGAGCTGGAGTTTTCTGCCAGCTCACCTTACACTAAAATTTAGCTGGCACACCTGGCCTTTCAATAGACTGCCATCAAGATACAGCAAAGATAATGGTATAGGATTAGTGCAGTTATGAAAGGCAGGAAAAAACGATGAGTGGAAGACAATAAGAATAATATGAGAAAAACACTCTGAGAAACAAAGAAGTAAAAGTTGTTTTGATTACTTTTAGGTTTAGGTTTAAATGCTCAATTAAAAAGTAATGCTGCCAAAGTACAACACTGAGTAAAAAAAAACAAAACACGCCCACATTTCTTTATATTTTGCTTCCAGAAAACTAGACTTTTTTGAACAATTGTTCTTCAGGATTTCTAAAGGTACTTTTCATTCTTTTGCAGTCCTTACACCTGAACTTCATCAGATCTTTGCATGGTGTGTAGTATGTCTTAAAAAAAAGTAAGATAACTGGAGAAGTGATGGACAAAAGACATGAATGGTAAATGGACTGGTTCTTATATAGCGCTTTTCTACTCTCACTGAGCGCTTTATACAACTTGTGCATTCACCCAATCATACCCCACTGGACTGGAGGAGCCTGGGATTGAACCAACAACCTTCCGGTGAGTAGGTGAAAAAATTTACAAATCTAAAAAAATCTGTCTACAGCAGGTGAACAGTATCAGAAAATCATGTCCTTTAGACCTGAAAGATGCATCTAGTGTTTCAGCTGAACTAGCTAGAAATGGTCTCAGTGGAAGGGTGGCTGCCACGGAGCCATTCTTAGGGAAGGGAAATGGAAAAAAGACTGAAGCATGCCTAATTATGCAAGAGGTGGACTGAAAATCAAATCCAACAGGTCTTATGGAGTGATAAATCCAGATTTGAAGTTTCTGGTTCAAATTCTGGTCAGTATGTACAGCGGAGATCAGGTGAGAGGTAGAGCAGTGAGTATGTGTTTATCCATCATGCATTACCATTTGGAAAGCATCTGATTGGTAACATCAGCAGAGAATGCTCACATGCCAGTGCAGTAAAAGCATACCTAGTTAGAAAAAAGAAAACGATTCCTGAAGACATTACATGAAGGCTTACCTAAGAAAGTTCAGGCGGTGCTGAAGAATAAAGGCGGTCATACCAAATATACACTTTGAAGCTTTATTTTTGCCTTTAATAGTGACGTTCCAAGTATGTTTGCACATGTTCCAATAAATTGCTGCAACTATTTCCCATTTTTCTGACAAGATCAAAACTGGTTTCTGTGCTCAAATCATATCAGGACTATTATTAAAAAAATCAATATCAGAATTTGGATTTACTTGTTTTTTTCTGAAAACTGTGTATTGGAGGTAAAAAAAATACTTTGTTTTGGGCACTGACGTTTACTTAACCAACACACAAGTACACTTCTTACATATTACAGGAATACAACACTGAGCGTAGACTTATGAATGAAAAATTAAGGTCTGGTTAACTCAGGTTGTGATGCCTCACGTTACCTTCTGAACACACATTTTTACGGAATATGGACTTTAACCTCAAAGACATGGTTGTGCCAATGTCAAATAACGACCCAGTTGCCTTCATGGTACGACTGCTGTTTTTATAGAAACTTCACTGTAGGCTTAACTTAGACTGAACTATTGACCTATTGCATGTGAGAAAATTTCCAGAGCTTTTCACAGATAGATAAGTCTATCTGTCTAAACTCCGGCTGTCTTACAGAAACCAGATATTCTATTTTCTCTTCTTGGTTGCTAGTATTTCCTGTATTTATGTATTCAGCTCCTGCATTCAGCCAGGCACTAATAATCTCCTCACTCTTCCCTCCCTCAATTTTCCCCTCTCTCTATTTGCATCTATCCTGTACCTCCTACTCTTTCTCTTTCTCTAACTCAGCTTCGCTGTATTCCTCACATGGTGAGGGTTAGCCCAAAAACCTGTCAGGATATGTTCCGTTGTCAGCGAGATGCCGAGTGGGAGCGCATTAGATATTGGCCTCAGTGTGTCCCTGACAAGAAACAAGCCAATTAAGGAATCCCCCAGCACTGCTTAAGCCCGGTTATGGCAGAGGTCCCTGAGATGAATACTGGTGTGCTAAATCATCATACCTTTTTTATATTAGAGCCTCCGTAGGGAGAAGTGGAGTGGTTCAGGATTATTTCCTTTTTTTCCTTGCAGAGCTGCCGGCCATCACTCAGCAGCACGCCTTAGAGAAGTTTATCTGAGCTATGAAGGACACTGACATACAGATTTTCTTCTGTCTTCTTCTCTCTGTTATTCAGTCTCACTCTCAAGGCTAATAGTATTAGGGATGGAAAAAGTGCTTTGAGATAAGCCTCAGGTCACGTAGTTGCAATCAATTACTGTGGTTAAATATTGCGATAAAGAGATTAAGGATTAGGACTGGGGGAAAGTAAAGCGGCTTGATATGATGTACAAATGCTTTCATGAGTGCGTAAGCATTTTAATGCGTTTAATGTGTTAGTCATTTTATTCATTCTATCCAACATGGCCAACTAACCCTCTGTGCCTCTGTGATTTCACTCTCTTTTCAGCTCTGTTTCTTCCTGATACCCTGTCGTGCAAGCCCCATATTTAGTTTTTTCAAAACTTTCACCAAAACTGGAAGACCAAATGAAGCTAATTGAGACCAACAACGAGCACATTTCATTTGAGCCTTGATGGAGATGTCTGCTGTTATTCCTAATTTCTCATGCTGACTTGCTAGGGCCAAAAAGCTTTCTATTTCTACTTCTATTTCTATTTTCTAATCATTTGCAGCACCCACAAAACTGATTGCAACAGTCACGACACATATATGGCAGTGGATGTGTCGTGCAATTAAAAGTTTTTAAACGTGCAGTAGCAAGAACAGTTTTAAAAGAAAAATACAACAAATATGAAAGTACGCCCTTATGGTCCTTGTGGGTTTGTTAAGGTGACGTCAGAGTGATGAGAAAGCTTAAACAGTAAAAAGTAACAGTCGGTATCCTACAGAAAGTGAATGATGAATGTTTTCTAAATGTATCAAGAATCAATATGTATTGAAAAAAGCAATGCTATCTCAGAACAGTAATGTGGGCTTCTGTCCAGTATGCTATCACGAGGGCTAGCAAATAGATGTAAAGAAATGCAAATCTAAAATTATGCTTTTGCTACAATACCGACAGACTTTCCATCACTCTGGAGGACTCTGCACTGATACAAATGAATTTCGTGGAAACTAATCTAGCCAACACTATAACCACTACTTGACTAAGGCTAAACGTATCCTAAGCTTAGGCTAATCTGTCAGCCTACTGTAAAAGCCAATGATTTATCATATTGGGAACTGATTTTTGTTCCTATTACAAAAAGAGACTTTGAAAACTGATTTATGTGCCCGAAACATTACAAATACACACACATACACACAGTGTGCACACAGACACGCGAGACAAATGTGCTGTTCTGAGCCTTACGCCTGTGAGGTATTGAGGTTGCACAGTCTAATATTTGACTGAGCAGTGTTCCGGCAGCAGTAAACCAATGTGCCGCCATTGTACTCCCCACTTACATAACACTGTTTATACGCCCCCAGTAGATATGAGTTATTGGCTGCTTGGGATCTCTGACAATAGATAAAAATAGGATTACGCTCTCCCTGCATAATGGACAACTATCAGTCTCTGTATTGAAACCTGCCTTTTCTCAGTTAGCATTACAATGTCAACGTGTGAAAACAAAAGGTAATCTTAATCCCTTAAAGCTCTTTTATGTAATTTAATAAATTAGCTGCTGCAATAACTACTTCAACGACCCCCCGACACGGTCACCCCCCACCCACCCCCCAACGCTCGGAAATGACTCATGCATTTTTCAGCACTGTGTCTGCATACAGCTACAATATTCAGAATGGACAGATGCCAAATCAATCCTCTTTCCTTCTTCTGTCTCTTCTGTTTTCCCCTTCTGATGCCCTGTTCTTTATCAATATAGAGCATTTAAAAACATACCCCCCCCCCTCCCAAAAAAACAAAAAACAAAAAAACAAACAAACACAAGTTTATGTATGAACTTTAACTGGAGAAAAAAACATTTCAGAGTCAAAGTCCTTGAAAGACATGGCGTAGATCAATTTCTGCTCAGTATGCACAACTCTGAGTGAAATCTTTAAGGGTGAATGTGTTTTTAATTCTGATATTTCCACGTTCAAGCCATTAAAAAACATAACAACAGTCCTCCTTAGATGGTGTCCCATTACGGGCCAGCTGAAACAGGTCTATTAACTTTCGAAGCAGAGTAAGGATAAAATGATTAAAGGACACCTTGGCACTGAAAACTGAACCTGACCAACACATATGATCATGTTTGCAGTTGGTAAACATCTGTTCATAGATTTCCAGAGTGTTGTAGACACCTTGAATGTGACCCTGTAGGGAAATGACAGCTAGGGACTGAAAGAACCAACCACAATTAATTAACTGAAGTGTTGCACACTTTCCCTGTAATATTCATTTTAATTAAAAGTATTCCCAGACAACTATGGTAATCAGACACAAGTCTGTCCATAGTAAGGATTTGGTAGCCCAGTACTGCTGAGAAACCTACTGCACCTAATGACAACAAGAAGTGTTAAAAAGTATATGTGTGCTGTAAAGATTTCTATTTATAGGTCACATTTTGCATTTGATTCCAAGGTAATAATTTTCATTTGAAGCTTGATTGTTTTAGGAAAACACATATACATATATACACATACATATATAAGATGTAAGATATGGAATTAAAATTAGGTTTCATTTTTTAAGGTATGTTTGAAATAAAAGCATACCTCCCAGCAAAAAAGATTTAACAGGACAGCTCGAGGCAGGAGATGTGAAGCAAAGACACGGAGTGAGGTCAGTTACATGCTGAGATGCACCTGGGTAGATAGGGAGGTAGTTATCCTCATTTGGAGCTGAAGTGGCTGTGAGTCAATTAAAGGTACATTAAATCTCTTCTCATTCAGGTACACCATATATAACTGAGGCTACATATAGCAAGGATGTCATCCAAATGTTGCAACTGGATGCTCATATATCCATTAAGAAATAAGAAAAAAAAAACCAAAAAAACAAAAAACAAAACTTGCTTGAGAATCATCACATTTTAAAGTTTTTCTTCTTCCAGTAATATTTTAATCCAGTAACAGTTATCTTTACACTTTTGGATATAATGCAAAGTGTCGACAAGTAATTCAGCATGAATTTTTGACGTTATGCGAAATGTAAAAAATGATATTGCCACAGCATTAAAATTCTTGCAAGCCCCTGGAGTTTACTCTACACAGCCACTCATCTTCCTCTTGTTACAGGAGTTGTTTAGAGGCTATTGATAAAAAAAACAGATTCATACATATATATATATATTTCCACTTCCTCTTCAATTTCATATCATATACACAGCTATATTCTTCGCAAGTTGATCATTGGGGAATCATTTTAGGACAGAAACTCCATATGAATTTATTTTAAGGTGTACTGGGCAGGACTGACTGACAGCAGTTTATGCCCAAAACTAGAACTAGTGTGCAACTCTGATAGGCAGCTACATGATGCGCTGCTGTATTGGCCTGATACCAAGCTGTGTCTAATATGGTGGAGATTGACTTGCTCTTGCTTGCTTCCAGGTAGTGTGGGGGATTTAAACTATTTTACCTCCCCAGATCTTCACACCTTCCCTCAGGCCTCTCACCTCATGCCTTAAATATTAATGGTAAATCGGAGGACAGAGGATGAGTGAGGAGGGGAGAGGACTGACAGCTCAATCATGAAGACAGTAGCCTCCCTCCCTCCTCCCTAACCCTCTGGGCGGCTGTCACCATAACCTACATGATGTAATCACCTCCATAACCCTGATATGGGCCACCAAGGGCCATGTGGGGAGAGACAGAAAGAGACGGGTGGGGGTGAAGTCGTGACACCATTTGATTACAATTACTTTCAAAGAATACATGTAAGTATTTATTTCTATGGAGAAACTACATATTTTCAGGCAAGGACTTTTTTGGGTTTATTTTCTGCATTTATAATGTATCTCCTACAATCACGATGCCAATTAGTTACATTAGTAATAAAATCACATGGTTTTAGCCACAATGAAGCAAAGTGAACATCCATCCATCCATCCAGTTCAGCTTAAGGATGCTAATGAGTGCTCTTATGGCATCAGTACCTATTCCTCTGAACGATACAGCAGATGTTTCCACACTCACATTATACCTTCACATCAGAGCTGACTTTTCTCTTTTTCAAAGTGTTTTCCACAAAGTGAATCTGATGTGATCCTACACATGGATGGATTTTACACAAAGTCAAACTATTGCAACATCTCCTTTTGTGTAATCTTTAAATCTTTGTGTCAGTTTTTTTTTCTTTTTTTTACATTTTAATGACCTATCAGTACAGAAACTCAATCTTGCACTTGTGTCTTCAACCCAGCTGCAGTGGTAGTTGCAAAATGAGGCAGATTACAAAAATCCAGAGGTGCACAACCTAGGCAAACAGAGGCTCGTAAGAGTGGATGTATTTGATGTCAATGTTGTCATAAAGCGGTTATTATTGGGCCCTAACAATCAAAGGCCATGGCCAACTCTGTGTATTTCACTATAATGGCCACAGATGGCTGTTAGTTTTCCACATCTATTATCTCTATATAAAACATCTCTGTACACGCTACATTTTAATGTATTTGAATAACAATAAATCAGGAAGAACATTTTAAGTAATATATCAATGGGATGTTTTGTGATATTTAACCATTTTTCTCCTAAGTTTCCTCTAACACCCCAGCTGGCTTTCATTTGTAGGAAGTACAGACTGTCAGTCCACTGTTTGCCTCAGCTTCCAAATGTGTCCACGCCTATTTATTCTGGAGGAGGCTGTAAAACTGCCTGTGTAAGGAGTCCGATACGGGTCGGTGAGTCAATAAAACTCACTTCTGACCACTGACGGTGATATTGAGGTGAGTTGTTGAGGATATCCTGAACTTTTGCTGTTGGTAAGTGCTGCTGCTTTTGCTACTGTTGGATGGTGTTACTGAAACTTTCTTATAAGTGGATCCAAGGTCGTCAGACTCAGGCAATTAGAGAATAAACTCTCATGTGACATGAGAATATAATCAAACTGTTTACCAGAGGGAAAGTAAACAGCAAACTTTAGGATATATTGAAGTCTAAAGTTTGGTGGCATAACATTAATTTATAATTAGCTCCCTGGCAGTACAAATCTTAGATGGTCATACAGAGTTTAAAAGAACTAATTATTATTTTTAAAACTAGCTTATAATTGACTCTTTTCAATATTATTTTGTTTTACAGAAGTGATGAACTAATGCTTATAAACTGTAAAAACAGAAGTTCCGTTAACTCACACTTGAGTGTGTAGAAATAATGACAGTTTTTGCAAATTTGCCTCTGTACCACATGACTTTACAAACAGTCAAGATGTGCAGACAGTCAAGATATGATGGAAGTGTAGACTTGTAAATTCAATTCTGGGGTATTTAACAAAAGTTCAGTATTTAATTCTGAAATATAGACTTTTTTTATACACCCATTTATAAAGACCCCCATAAAATGTTGTGGTCAAGGAGTGGTCAAATTAACAATCTGGTATAGTCGTAGAAAGAATATGCACTTTGCAATGTTAAAAGGCCTGAAAGACCACAGGAGACAACTAAAGTGCAAGATGACAGATTTCCATGAAAAAATCCTTCACTACATCCAGTCAAGTCAAAAACACTCTCAAGGAGGTGGGGACCTCACTCTCAAAGTCTACAATCAAGAGACAATTTCTTGAATGTAAAAACAGAGGGTTTGCAACAAGGTGCAAACCACTGGTTACACTCAAGAACCGATGAAATTAGACTAAATAAGACTAAATGAAAAACAAAATTAACTTAATCTATCATCTGTCAAATATAGTGGAGGGAATGGTACAGTATATACATGTGTGGCTGCCAGTGGAACGTGGTCAATAGTGTTTACTGATTGTGTGACTGCAGATAAAAGTAGCAGGATGAATTCTGAAGTGTACACAGGGCTACACTCTTTGTTCAGATTCAGAAAAATGCTACACAGCTAATCAAACAGCGCTTTGCAGAGCAAATGGATAATGACCCAAAACATGCTGCAAAAAAAAGCCCAGGAGTTTCTCAAAGCAAAGAAAATGGCATCTTTTACATTGGCTAAGTCTCTCACCTTATTTCAGCCCAATAGAGCATGTTTTTCAGCTACTCCAGAAAAAACTGAGGGGACCACAAACAAGCAGCAACTGAAGGTGCAGGAAAGACCTGGCGCCATTTGGTGATGTCCACAGGTTCTATACTTCAGACACTGAATGCATGTATGAACAACAATTGCGGTTTAAAATGATGTTCTTTTTATTTGGTACATATAAAAATGGTAGTAATTACTTAGCAGTTTTATCTAATCTTATTTAAACTCCTTGAATTAAAGCTGAAAGTCTGCACTTCAATCACATATTGATTATCTTATTTTAAATACACTGTGACATTGTAAAGAGATCAATGTCCAAATACTTATGGATCTCACAGTTTTAGTGTAGCTTCTCCCTCTTTCCTGTATTTAGGTTCCACCATGAATTGGGTCATGTCATAGTTAATTGGCATGGAGGAAAGACCGGGGATATGAGCAAAGTGGTGGAAGTCAGGCAATTCCACTGCTATTCCTTATTGCTTGAAGACATTTTCAATCAGTCTTTTAGGTATTGTGTCAGCACGGTGAGAGAAAGCTTTTGATGCAGTGTGAAGGTTTTGATCTGAAGATGTTCCAGTTTGTTGTCAGCGCATCTATATTTTATCAAGGCAATATACAGGAATTGTTTGACACTTGCTGCTTTTTCCAAAGTTCTGATTTTCAGGTGGACACAAAATTGCTGTTGGGCTTCAAGCATTTACTGTCAGAACAAAATTGGAACATCCCTTTGGTGTAGCTGACAGACAAAAACACAAAATAGGGTATAGAGCAGTTATTGTTTCTATGCTGAGAGGCAACCTAAGTTTAAAAGAAAAGTTGAAAACTACATTCTTGGACTATGAATAAGATGGCAAAATGAATCGTGAAAGAATGGCGATCTTAACATTTTAAGAATGTATATTTAATATGGAAAAAAAGCATGTGTGAATTAAAGAATAATGTGGCCCAAACGTGACAGAAACGGTGTTCTGACAAACCATCCTACTTTGGCAAAATGTCCTACCGTAGGTAGTTTATGCACATTTCTGCTGTCACAGAGTAATTCCAGCACAAATTTAAGTAGGTATGACAGTTTGCCACTTAACGTTGCCCATCAGAGTATGCTTGTAGCTTATATTCTTAAAGCCACGATGGTTTGCCACTTCAATTTACCCGTTAAATTATGGCTATAGGTAACATTCACAAAGGTAGCATGGTTTGGCACTTAATTTCACCCGTCAGAGTATGTTTCTAGCTGTTATTAACAAAGGTAGGACAATTTGCCACTTAATTGTAGCCTCGAAAGTATGCTTCTAGCTCATATTCACAAAGGTAGGATGGTTCACCACTGAATTTTAGCTGTGAAAATATGCTTCTAGCTCAGATTAACAAAGGTAGAACAATTTGCCACTAAATTTTAGCTGTTAAAGTATGCTTGTAGGTCACATTCACAAAGGTAGGATGGTTTGGCACTTAATTTTACCCCTAAGAGTATTTTTCTAGCAAAAATATTCACAAAGGTAGGACGGTTTTCCACTTAATTTCGTGTTGTGCGCATGCGCAGAAACAACGAGTAGGATGGTTTGTCAGGTAGGATGGATTCTCCGAACACCGGGACAGGAATTAATCAGGAGTACGAAACTGAACACCATAGTAGGAGGTTTTAAACCTCACCTCATTTTTGTATTTTCTGTGAGGACAGAGTAATCTGAATACAAAACGAATCCACAAAAGGATCATTCTACCAATTTTGTCCTCTTTAAATCAATATAATTGATCTCATTGATGCAACAGTAGCTATTCCTTTTTTAACAAGACATTCTGGACAGTAATAATAAATGAAATAACATGGGACAGAGGTTCCCCTCTTACCCCATTTATTGGATATGTCTTCCATCCAAGCTCCCCAAGCACAGACGTTGTATCCAGCAACACAACTGAAATGAGAATAAGAGGAGGAAATACATACATTAGCCATCTGGGAACACATACAAAGTTCTCTTTCACACTGTAAATTGAAAAATCTGTCAAAAACGTGTTCATCTAGACATTTTTCATATTAACGAAAATGAGTTTCTTGGATGAATATTTATGAGCACAGTTGCGTGTACAGTAGGAGCAACATTTTTGCCACTTGCAACACAATTTAAAGTCTGATGGATTGCAGTCAAATTGCTGTCAACAGGCCATTCCCTCCTCTGCTATCCATAGCTTTACTTCAATCTCACCCACAATATGCTCTCCTACTGGCGATGATCAAGACTTTTCATGAGATACTATAAGTGATGTATCAATCCATCCTATGCTAGTAAAGTGTATGTTCCATTGTGCCAAACATCAGTCAAGACCCTGCTATGTTTTATTGCATATAAATTAAAGCTATGATTTGATATGCAATGATATAAATCATGGCACAGCATAATAATATCATTGTCAGGTGACTTTAAACTTCCAAGTAGTGTTAAAAAATACTATTTTAGAGGGGAAAATATTGTCATCCTTGTCAATACTTTGTCATGCTCTCAAGGACAACAGATTTAATAATTCAGGAGGAAAGCACTTCTCCCAGTGACAAGTGATTTACACTGAAAAGAAAAAACTGTGGCTTCCAGAATTTGCCTTCAGTGAGATAGCAGCATAATAACACAAATTAGAAAAAAAAAAGTTTTCCCACACATGTGACAACAGTAGGGAACAGATTTTATACAAAGACCCTGATGCATTTTCAGAATCCATAAATATTACATGGAGCCCATCCAGTCACCTTGTCAAAAGTGCCAAATACACAGTATGTGTGACAGTCTCTTACAGTATGTCCCTATTAGGTGAGTATGCACTGCATGATTAAGTGGGTACAGGAAAAGAATTAGTATTCAAGGAGAGAATCAATGCTAACAGACAAAAACATCAACAACAACAACTACACTAGTCTCAACAGACTTATTCAAAACTGTTCACTTGTCTCTGTTAATAATGATCACAAGAAGCAAAAATTCAGCTTTAAATATTTCCTTCAAAAATCATTGACTTAGATCTTAAATGTTGCTTTTTCAAATAGCGCTATATCAGTACCAGCACGATTTCTGACAAACCAAAGTGTAATTTCGACTTAAAGTTAAAGACTGAATTTTAAGTGTCAGTCAGTCATGACTGTCCACTTAGAGCTCTGTAAGTGGTCCTCGGGGGGACTCATTATAGCAACACAGATCTTTATCAGTGACAATATTCCCTGAATAAATCTCCATTAACATCATTACTCTAGAATAGCTAGTTATTACAACCAAATGTACATCAAAGAAAGCCATTTCAGTGCTGTGATATTGTGATTACGACCATTTGCGAATTACAATGTGAAGGCAAAAGAAATGTGATATGTCCTCTGTTAACATCAGGGCAAACAGACAAGAAGAAGAGACATTTGCATCTGTTTTCCAGTCTTCACACAGTGCACTTCTGATGGAGCCTGGCTGACAGAGATTGTCCAAATATCTGCTGACTGGGATTCTCAGAGGGGTGGAATGGTACATACACTTTTGACATAATGTAAAACCACTTTTGGATCAAGAAATGCACATTTCACAGCATCCAAGACCCAAATCATTCAGGACAATATTTTTTAGCACTGACAGAGTTGACAAATACAAAAAAGGCAACAAATACAGTGAATTTGTGTAAGTAGTAGAATAGATTTAAAACAGAAGGAAAAAATCTAAATGAATAAAAAATAAATAACTAAAACAATCTTTGTGATGACCAGAATATCTGCAGAGCCCTCTGCAAATTGGCTCACATGTTTCCTCATCCATAAAGAGAGGACTTTAAGAGTAGAATCTCTGATAAGTCACCAGAAAATCCAAATCCATAGTTGGATTCAAAATGCAAAAGTCCAGGAGTTGTCAGCAAAAAGATTCAAATAACACAACATGAAACAACAAAAACACTGGCAGTGGACACTGGTGCCCCTCAGCCTCCTAGTAGTTGCATCTTTTGTATTGCATTTCAAAATTGTATGTCACTGATTTAAAAGATTTTCAAAAAACTTCACCTCTGCCTACTGACCTTGAGGCTGAGGTCACTGAGATTCAAATTTATCTAAGAGTTTTAGTGGATACATCTATGGTGTAAATTTCAAAATCCTAGGTGACTTCCTTCTCAAGGTATTACATTCACAAACTTGGGTGTCCCTGTCGACTGCCCGCCCGACAGGGTGATGACAATACCCAATCAGAATTTTACAGTGAGGGGTAAGAAACATTCATTTAAGTGCTTCGTTCACTTCCTCAGTGTCAGGCTAAAGGCAGCAAAACCCTAAAACAGCCCATCTCAACTGTTATCAGACCACTGAAAAACTCTTATTAGTTCTAATCAGTCCTACACGTGTTTTATAGCAACACGTGTAGGCAACACGTATCTTATATGACCTTCCTGTTCCAGAGTGTAACCAGTGGTTCGCACCTTGCTGTAAACCCTTGGTAAGGTGTGGCTTGATTACATATTTTGCCTCACTCCTCAAGAACCCCTCAACTTGGTTTGATGCTGTGGAGGGTTTTCTTAACCAAAGAAGAGTCCTGCAATCATCCACTAAAGCTGTCTTCTGTGGTCTTGTGGGCCTTTTGGTTTTGCAGACCGGATCAGTGCATTCATTCTTTTTAAGAACGTACTAGATTGCACGACTAAAGTTTTTGCTAGCTCTCTCATAGGATTATTTAATTATTTATTTCTCAGCTTAATGATGGCCTTCCTTGCTTGCACTAACATCTCTTTGGGCCTTATATTGAGAGTTCCACTGAAAAGCTACCAACTGTTTAACACTTGGAATCAACTCCAGGTTTTTTATCTGGGGAAATGCCTCACCTGGCCATGAAATTGCTTCAAACAGGAGTTTAATATACCACAAGTTACACCACAAACCCCCACTTAGTTTCTAATTAGATTTATGGAAACTCAACTCATTATATTGTCTGCTGTGAGATTTATATGCAATGTAATGAAAACATTACAATAAAATAATGAAACACTTTATCCTATCTTTTGTCGAGAGTTGAAGTAAGTAGCGCCCTCTTTTTCTGTGGCCATCACTCTTCTTGTAAACTTCATTAGGTAAAATGAAAACAAAGTGAGTACAACATGATGTTTATACCGTTATAGTTCAAGAGTAAATGCAGAAAATGTACATTGATATATATAACTCTATTGATCCCCCCCCCCCCCCCGGAAAAAAAGAAAGGACACCATACTGAGCCTTTCATCTTCAAATCCCATCTTCACTACACTACTGGCTGAGTTTAATATTTCTGCTAACGGGTGGTATTGGATTAGTTCCAGCATCTCTGTGTGTTTATTTCTGCCCACCAATGCCAGGTCTGTGCCATGTCAGTGTCCGTGCCAGATTGGAGACTAGGTGTCTCTGCCAATGCTGTTAATGGACACCATTAGGCTACTGTGGGCAGGTAAGCAGCACAATCCCTCGAGAATAGCCTAATTACTGAGAGTTGGCTGTATCGCTCACCGCAGTAAGGAGATTCACACCTCCCCTCACCATATATAAAGAACAGTTGATGTACATTACAGTAGGAGGCAGTGTGAATGTATTCGGCTGACAACATTGCACTGTTCGGTCCAAGCCTTGTGTTCCCACCTTTATAAGAAAAGTGCGGCACCATGAAATTTTCTTCTTTATTTGTGAGCCAGACAAAGGATACTTAGAAATGAAACACCTCTGGTGTTCAGCTGACAGTACAGGAGTTAAAGGTGTAACCTGTCAATAGCACCTAAGCTCAAATACCATAATAAAAAAAGTGCCTTCTTTTCTCTGATGCTTTTTCGAACATATTCACTCATTTAAAGATTTACAGTAAAAAATGTATTATGAAATTTAGTTAGAAAGTAGTTTGAGTAGTGTGTGTGCACTTGTAATTGATGGTGTGCATATATTTTAGCATATACTGTATATACTGAGCAATGTATCTTGGGTGCTAATCCAGCCCATCTTCTCTCCCCCTCTATAGCTCTCTTCATAGAGTTGTCTTTCTGAGAAGGACCCACAAATGCTGCCTGGAGCTGCAGGCCCTCTGGGACTTCCTCTGGTTAGATATAAATAGATCATCAGCTGGCCAACTCATAAATATATGGAGCTTCACTAGAATGATGACATCTCTTGTCTGGCCTACAGCCTTTGCAGGCAACACAAATACCCCAAAATAGCAGCAGCCCAAACAACAGACCCAAAGGTGGTCTATTTAAGTGCTACTTTATGCAAATTAGATATGGAAGCAGTATGAGTGTTCTGGCAAAAGTGATCCAGGCAGTCTGCAGTTGTGTGCACTACTGTCTCTTTAAAGTATAGAATGTAAAGACACAAAAGGAGGCATCTTTAACCTCCTAGGACTTGGCGTCCACATATGTGGACATCACATTTTGGGTTATTTAGACCAAAATACTCAATTTTGCTCTACATGGGCCTGATATCCACTTACGAGGACATTATACTGCTACTGTTCTATCAAAATTTTAAACAAATATGTGGCTCTTATTTTTCTTAAAAGCAAAAATACGGTAAAAAAAAAAATCTGGTAATTCTTTGTTTTCACATTCATCGGGCTCCAATATGTCCAAATATCAAAGAGAAATTAAAAATGCATGCTGTGGAAGAGTTCGGGTCTTAGGAGGTTAAGTGCACTTTTGGTAGAATAGAGGGCCTACATTAGACTCTTCTGGATTACAGAGGTGTCTGTCTTGTGAAAATCTAAAAGAGTTATATGAATTCAAAACACAGTGCAGGTCTTCAAACATACATCCTTTGGTTGATTTGGCACACTAGGGTATTGAATAAAGTGTGATATTTAAGTAAAGTGTGATAGGAGACATATGTTTTGTAGTAACACTGTTTCCTATTGTAATGAAAGCATCATCGTTTCTTATTATTAAAGTAGTGACATAGTCTACAGACTAAATTAGCTCAAAAAGGAAAATAGGCCTTAATTCCAAATATTAACAGAACCTTTCGCTTTGCAAGCTTCATAGAAACACGTTCTCGTAAAACCAAAGCCTCATAAACAATAACAACTGATGAACAGACACTAGAAAATTGATTTTGATGATGATTTCAGTCAGGATTGCATATTGTCCTCTAGTAGTGTAAACAAAGTGCTGCACTTGAAACACATGACGAGATGATATGCTGTGAAATAGAAAACTATCCATAACAAAGGCAACCTGACAGGCATGACAGACTTTTCACAAACAAGACCAAACATTCAACAACATAATAAATGTCAGCAAAGCAAATCTTTGAAATGTGGTTCACTGGATCTGATAATAGCTCTAAGTGTATTTAAATGAGAGATTAGCGAAGGGAATACGTGCCAGTATTCAACGCAGGTTGGATGCTGAAGGATCCCTCTTGAGCATAATGTGGTTATAGACACGTGTAAAGCAGTAATGTCATAACAAGTGATTCCCATCAGTTATTTAATACAAAACACCTGCACTGGCATCTCTGATCAGAGTGTAGGTAGTACTGACCAAAGATTTAAAAAGAGCAGACCTTTATGAATAAATTAATCTTTAATTACCCTTTATGCCACGAAAAGAAGATCAATCCAAGTTTTATCTGAACACAGATAAAACTCACACCCTGGCCCACTCCCCATCATTCCCAGGATCTGTTAAAAGCAGAGTATCAGTCCAAAACCTAAAGATTTGTAGCATAATAATCCCAAATTATATGATAATAAAGGTCAGTGCATCATGCTGCAGTTAAATGGGCAAGTCAGTTTAACACTAAAACTAAGAATTCAGCATGATACATTATATCCTCTTCAATCAAGTTTAAAAACATACAAAAATAAGTAAATACACAATAATAAAAAAAAGATGTTAGAAATGGAAGACCTAAAGTTAAGAACTGGAAATTCTGTGAAGTCTGTGTTTTTAACACTGTTAAAAAAACACTGTTTTTAACAGTGTTCAACACTGTGTAGATGACATAAAACAAGCTGTCATCTACATTTCTTAACAACCTTCCACAATATGGGCTTCAGGTTTCAGCATCACGTTCTGGAAATACAAAATGACTGATTCTGGAAATAAGCCATTTTCATACATGGAATATTTAATCTTGCTGACTTCATCAATTTGCTATAAAGTGATAAAATTACCTTCACTGAGACATAGGTCATTTTAGCATGGCATTCATTCATTCATACATTCAGATACACCCACAAAAGTGCCAAAGAGAGCAGAGCTATTTTGCAATTGTCATTTGAAAGAATAAAAAAAAAACCAAAGGGACAAAAACATAATTTTCAATGTATGCATGCATGTTTGAGTCTCTCTTGTATGTCTTTGCTGTTTCGCGCTGCAGTGTGTAAGAGAGCTGTAACCTGCTGCACTTGACAGAGATCTCTCGTCTGATTAGGAATTGAAGTGTCTAAATCTAACTGTGAAATTACAAATGAAGTAGGTTGGATAAAATCTTATGTACATCTTACTGCTGTTTGCATTCTCTGGTGAGCTGAGCCACTGACAAAGATGCATGAGAAGCGCTCACGGTCATCATCTTGTGCACACCTATTCATCAATGTGGCTGCACACAATCTTGTGCTGTGTTAAAATGATATTATATGATATGCATATTAGGTCCAACCTAGCATGATTGCTTTTGCAACTTTTAAAGAAAAGCGCCCACTTTGGTCCTGCAGCAGAACCCAGAAAACAGTTGTTCATTCATTCTGTACAGGGAAGGCCTAATGTCCACAACAGTCTGAGAAGCAACACTGCTCAAACAGATTTTGGACTGAGGTGTTTTTTTCTTGCTCATTCGTGACTTTGAAAGTCATTTTCATCAGGGGTATGGAATGAATCTTGTTCACCAGGTGGAAAAAAAATGTGTCATTCCATACAAGTCAATGATAATTATGTGAATACAGGAATGCTTTTGAAGAGGTCAAGCCCTGGGAAAATTAACAGTCTCCAGCCTGGAGCCATTTCAGTCTAGGGAGGAGAAATTTGTGGAAAGACCCTTTATTATACATAGCAGCAATTGTGTTCCACTTAACAATGATGGTACCTGTATATTCACGATAAATTAAGAAAAATCCTGGGAAATCTCTCTAACGGTCATTATATTTTGACTGATTGATGAAAACTGCATATACTGAAACTAATATCAAAATACACAATATTGCCCCTGCTTATCATATGTGCAAAAACACACACACCAGCCTGTTAGTTAAAGGTGCAGAGTTATGTTTTTTTGGGTGCTGGCTGATTGATTTTCTTGACAAAACAATGCTGATAAATATATCCTTATTCTGATGATGGTGATATTGGTGCTCCGCAGGAAGCAGCATTGAGAGCAAAAGCTTTAATCAGGCGTCACCACAAATCAATGCAAAGACTTGAATCATAATTTTCAAGTTTGTTTTTGTTTTTGGTTTTTTTGCTAGATCTTTTTGAGTATTGCAATGAATAACCATTAGAGTCTAAGCCAAGAGTTTTACGCCATGCTTTGCTGAGCACTTTGTGTTTGTGTGAGATGCATTTAACCAGCTTAAAAAGACATTTGCATGTGGTCCTTTCATATTACAAGAAAGGATTGCTTTCCTGATTTTCATGCCTGAGGTTTTTTGGAAAGAACCAAAAACAATCTGAACAATTTCAGAAGTGTGGAACAAAGACATCGTCATCTAATTTAGCTAGTATAACTGATTTTTGGCTAAAGGAAAATGTTACAAGAGCTCAAGAAAGTGGTTAGTAAATAAGATTCATAAAAGTTCAGTATAATAAATATTGCTTCTGATGAACTGACAAGGCAGGGAACGGTGGGAGAAAAACCAAAAATAATATTATGGGCAGAGATTTATTGATGGGGAAAAAGTGCTACTTGGCAGTGAGTGAGTAGGGATTTGTTAGTAACTCTCTGCAGTCCTAGTTGGATTCATGTAAGGAATACGATAGGTTGCTGTGAACAGAGGCAAGACATAGCAAAAAGTGGCTGTTTTTATCGTTTTTCTAACAGATGAAGTCTGACCATTTTTTTCTATGAAATTCCAAATCTTTGTAGTTCTGTTTGTTGGTGTTCAAAAGCACGATCTACACTAACCCCCCCCCCCCCCCCCCCCCCCCCATGTAATTGTGTTGGATTTTGACACCTGCCAACAGAAAGGAAAAAACAAATAACAAAAAATTTGTTCATTTTTTTCCTTCACTGTTATGCAGTTACTAGATTTTAGAACTGAATGTGAAAGTTGCTCATCCAGTAGTGGCTACCACATTGATTCATACTCTGTTCAGAAAGAACGCATAGCCCACACTCTATCATCCAAAAGCAGGTGAAATCACAGAGACACCATAGGTAGTCTTAATTTGACAAATACAGAAGCAATTATTTGAGAAACCCTTTGGCGTCTTACAAGACACTTTTCTTTGTCATCAGAGTTTCAGTTTTCCCATGCTGAGCTGCACCGCTCTGTGGCAGACAACGACTACAATTGTGCCACCGAGGTCCCAGACCAGTCAATATGAGAGACTAAAGTACAGTGGAAGGCAGACATCAGTTCAATCATTCAATCTGTGGCAGAGAAAAACACACAGCGAGGCTGTTATGTAGCAGCTGTCTAGGAGAACAGGGAGTAGCATCGCTCTTATTGAACAGAGAGAACAATAAAATATAACCTGGGGGGCAGATCCCGCTGTATTCCGTGCCCAATCAATAAGACTATTTTAAACCTCACGGATGCAGTAGTTGCGTGTGCAGGTGCACGTGGAGCCATTGAAGAACGCATGCACACAGACACACAAGCATTTGACCACACTCCAACACAAGCATCTGTGTGAGTGTGGTCACTTATCACAAAGAAAGACAGGTGGGCAAAAAACTTATGCAAGAGCAAAAGAAGCATGCATGCAGGTGTGTTTGACTGACGCATTTTCTCTTACATACACACGCGCTTACATTCAGCACTACATCTATATCCAAGTGCATTTACATATGCACGCACTCTTTGACAGCTCAGACTCGAAACGTTTCTAAAATCTACTGCAACACTCACCGCGCAAAAACTGACATGCACACACTCTACCAGACTCACACACGTTCTCCCACCTAATGATTAAATCCTTCTGCCGCTGTGTCTGTGCCGGTGACTTTGCATGTGTACGTGTAATGTATAATGTGTAATTACAGCAGACCGACATGTCATTTCAGCAGCGGAATTTTATCATTTTTAAAATCTTGTCAGGTTCAGAAAAAAGCTCAACCCAGGAAATCCTTCGAACTCTAACAGCAACATAATAAACTTAAAGTCACAATCTGGATTATGCCACAGCTCTTGTCTGTGTAGAAGAACTGAAAAATAATAAAGATAGAAATGCGTAATCCGTGAAAACAAACGTAGAATGTGCAGTTTATATTAGATATCTAAGTTTCTTTTTTCTTCCCCCCCTTTATTCCTTTCTTTTCGCCGTTTCCGGTGTCTTTTTTAAGGTAATATCGCTATGAAACTTATTATTCTTAACTCACACGAACGGCTTTTTGCGGGACTTATGAGTGATGATTTGCTCGAACTAAGGATACCTGTCTAGTGGCTGAACTCGATTGTCCCATCGGGCTAATTTGCTGCCCTACAGTAGTGTAACGGCAATATGTGTCCGAAGATAGTAAGTGTGGTGAACATTTTTAAAACCATTGGGAAAGAACTGAAAGATGATACAACTGTTGGAATTTACGCGACACAAAGTCGGGAATGTTAGGAGCGAAGCGCATCGCTCTGTGGATGTGTCTTACCTTGGTTGCAGTTGCAGAAACGAGTGAGGGCAGTTCCAAGAAAGAGTGAAACGAAGAAAAATCTGTTTCCAAAACTCATGTCTGCAACATCTATCACCGGCTATGTCTGGATATTTTTAGCCGAGAGATAGCTGTAGCCAGATAAAAACACGTCACTGGAAGGTCCAGAAACACCGATCCGCTGCTCCTGGTCTTTACATTTGATCCCGATGGTAGAGAGCTGCCGGGTGACACAGCCAGAGATGGTCCATTCTTTACCTTGTGGCAGTGGCAGCTATGGCGCGGAACGGAGAGGTTTTGAATAAACTCAGCAAAATATCTAAAGTGAAATCAAATTTTCACACAAGGTGAGAAACACTTCCCACCTAACTACTTTGGAGATTTCCCATGCGCTTCATTCGCGGTTGATGCATTTATATTAACAAAAAAAAAAATCTCAAGTACAGATTAAAACGCAATGTGGTGCCTTTCTGTAGCGCACGGAGTCGTGACAGACTTTCACTCCTGCTTTTGGCACGGCAGTGTGCCGAGGGTTGCCAGCTCCAACTCGATCCGCTGCAGCAGCAAGATGGGAACGTTGAATAGAGAAATGATTGGGATGCAGCGGTAGAGCAGCTGAAGCGGGGGCTACAAGGAGACTGAGCGCATCTGTGCAGGAAGCTCGGCACTAGAGGGGGTTAGCTGACAAGGCAATGGCGTGTGTGTGCGCGCGCTTGTGTGTCGACTCGTTCCAGTGCGGGCTTCCCAAAATTATTAGAATTATAGAACTTGAAAATACTAAACTATACTTTTGAACCTGCATGATGTGATTTTTGACCTAACAGCTGACACCTGGGTCAATTATATGAGTATCAGTTATTATGTAATATAAGGTTACCACGGCTCTAAAAGTCCTTGAACATATACAACTTGTGGGAAACACTTTGAATGGACAATAAAATAACGAGTTAAATTCCATAAAAGTGAATAAATTAATTCAGCTTTGCTTTGATATTTATAATTAAATGTCAGTGTATCTGTTCTCTGATATTCATATTCAGCTGACTGGTGTATTTTGATCTTACACCCTTTGTCTTTGTTTTATATAATGAATTTGACACTATTGTATAAAGAAACACATTTATTCATAAAAATAATAGTAACAAAAACAATAAAAAATCTCTATAGTCTACTGCAAACTTTTAAGACTTTTTAGTATAAGTGAATATAGTTTTTTCAGTAGGTCTTCTGTTCAAATTCCATTAAATCATAGAACGTGCAAGAAAAAATATATAGGTGGTAGCTTTCATCCTAGCAGCATGCAGTGTCAGCCTGTGTTCAGTATGTCACTACAGCACTCTTTATCCCAGAGGAAGTTAAGTTTTATCCATTTCAAGTGAAACAGTGAGCTGCTGTGCTTGCCAAGCCGCCAATGTCAGCCAAGATTAAGGAAGGTCTTCCTCTCATCTTCATGGACGTCTCATCGAGTGAGTAAGCAAACCCTCCCCAACCTGACCCGGTTAAACAAAGGAATGCTGGCTGCTGTGATGAGACCCAGTCAATCAGGACACAAGAACAGCTTCCTGTCAGCACAGAGGAGGTAAATACATCAACATCACAATCCGTCACCACCACTTAGCTCCCAGCCAATCATCAAACAACATAGAGAAGCTGCCAACTGACTACTGACTTTGTGCAACGCAACATGCAAACAGATTGGAGGACGGAGGGCTGTAGAGTAGAATATATTGACCACTGTAGCCTTTTTGTGTACTGTAGCCTTTCCAGGAATGGATCAAGCAATTAATGCCATATTGCAGATGTATTGCAACTATAAAATGATGGACTCATGTTGTGGGGGAAAAAAAAAATTATAGTCATAGAAATTGTAGACTGGAGGTATCAGTATACGTAGTGTATGACTGTTAATAATTGGAGCACAGAAATAAATATTCCACCACACTAAAACCAGCCATTTAACCTCCTAGGACCTGGTGTCCACATATGTGGACATCACATTTTGGGTCTAGACCAAAATACTAAATTTTGCTCTACAAGGGCCTGATATCCACTTATGAGGACATTATACTGCCTTTGTTCTATCGAAATTTAAAATGAATGTCCTCTTATGTGGATCTCATCTTTTTCTCAGAATCAAAAATCAGGTAAAAAAAAAAATAAATCAGGTAATTCTTTGTTTTCACATTCATCAGGTCCCAATCAGCCCAAATAGCAAAGACAATTTAAAAATGCATGCCACGAAAGAGTTCGGGTCTTAGAAGGTTAAATCAAATATTCAACAATATTTAATCCCAAGAGCATTTTATAAATTGCTTAACATTTTCCTGAAATATTTTGTTTGTTCGTTTGGTTTTGCTTTTCCATTCTTTTTTTCTTTTGTGTGTGTGTGTGTGTGGGGGGGGGGGGGGGGGGGGGGTATTTTTAGCTTATTATATGGAAATATCATGTACATCAAATTCTTTTTTAAAAGTAACCTGAGCTACTAAATTATTTACAACTGCTGCTCTCCTTATGTTGTTACTACTAACACTTCTTGAATAGAAAATGAGAAAAAATATTGCTAATGACTTCACTTACCTCTTATTCCCAAACAGAGCTAAACTAGGGATAACACAGAATGATGAAAGGGGGAAACTGTTCAGAAAAGATCCTCTACTGCCACCCCTTGCCCCCACCCCTCACAATGATTTGGTTTCCTTTGCTGTAATAATGGTCAATGAGGTGTGACTGTAGTGTATTGGGGGCCTAACTGTGAGCTATGATTCCCCCTGTCTGGAGAGAACAAGCTATGTCCATCTGTACTCATCACGAGCATGGACTTGGAACGAGACCACATCAGCACAACTGACAGAGACAATGAGACTTTATAACATTAATGTCCACTCTATTGTGTTCACAATGAAGTGCCAGGCTATACCAAACTACTCTGTGGACTTATTCCAAACTATTTAAAACGTATCCTACAAGGAAAGTTCCATTTCAAATCCATTGTGTACAGTTAACAGCAACAATCTACCTCACTTTGTTTAAGAACATTTTATTTTAAAAAACAAGAAAACAACAAACAACCAAAAAAAAATATTCAAAATGAATGCACCCCCCCACCCACAAAAAGAAAGAAAAAACCAAACAAACTCTGAACTTCTGTTAGAGCCACAACTTCTCCATGGCTCACAAAAGGTCCCCAATCTGTGGTGGCCCTGAGAGGCCAAATGGACTGCAACTTAAGAAAACACCAGCAATAAGAAAAACGCTGCAAAAGCAAACAAAACAAAACGGCAATAGGAAAAATGAAAACGGAAATAGGAAAAAGAAAACAGAAATAGGACAAACAACAGAAATAGGAAAAAACAGATTTCCAAAAGCACAAGGTAAGTGTTTGCGGGCAGACAATAACCCAACAGACCAGTTGCAGGAACCAAAACATGCTAGGTAAGTGTGTTTTAATCTCATGATTCATATAATACTGATGATGGATTTTTAGGCTAATAGTTAGGCCTCCACTTCCTTTAAGTGTCTCCAAGCGCAATTATTAGCATATTTTGGTTCTGGGTTTAGCTCAAACCTTTGGCTTTCAATGCCTTGTGCTTTTTATTTTTCATACTAAAATTAAATTTATACTTATTAAGGTCATTCTTGGTTAAAAAAAAATCATGCTGTTGAGGGAGGGGAATAATCTTATGTAAATCGGAATTTAAAAAATTAAAGCTGGAAGTTTACAAAAAATGTCTTCCTACAGATTTACTAGAAAAAATGAGTAATTTCTTTTTTAAAATAATTTGCAGTAATATTTAAAAATAAGAAAATACTTGCTATTTTATTCCAGACTTACCATATTATATATCTAACATATCTTAAGCATCCTTGTGATCTAAAAAGACTTCAGAAGTCTATTGGTTCTAGCAAATTGAATTTACAAAGACATTTTTAAAGTTTGACCCAATTCAGTGCTGTAGTTCAATAAATAAACAATAAATAAATACTAGACAAGATGTTTATCATCCATTTCAGACTAAATAAAGACATAGTAATCTAGTCAAGGTCATCCTACTGAAAGCTTTGACTCTGTGGAGTCCAAGGACCAGTTAAAAACTGTTGTTCTGGGTTGGAACAATAAGGCTTGAGCCCCCCAAATCTCTGTCTTAATTACCCACTGTCCTGATGTAACAGTTAGAGACACAATACACCATCTAGTCAGTTTGTTGATTAGATATGTGATTTATACTGAGTTCACTCAGCAATGTTGTAATGACTTTTGCGTGCATTTTTTCCCATGGTATGAGCAAATTTGCTTCTCATCCTCAATAAATTTATGAGGCTCAAAGGATTTACCCTGCAACGGTAACCCCTTTTTCCTATTCTTTATTATTGCATTGGCACTGAGGGAACACTCGATAATATGTGAAGCTTCATTTTGTTGCCCGGGGCAAGGCTGACACTGAATATTTTCAAATAGCGTTGCACAAAATAGTGACAGAAGAAAAACAATTGCTCAAAACCAAACTGTGATTACACCCAGATTCTAAATTGCCTCCAACAATTTACAGTCTGTGTTGTCTTCCAATTTATTTTTCACAATCAAGCTCAGCTTTTGATTTACATGATGTGTGCGTTCAGAGTTTGCCTGACCTGTAAACAAAGGCTGCCGGAGGGCATGAAGCTATACATATGCAGATATTGATCTACATAAGGATGTGCACTGCTGCAACATGTCAGTGAACCTCTTGCCTGCTGGGCAAAGCAAGGAGTTCAAATTTTGTTTCTGCAAGGACATTTTGAAGAAGGAAAAGATTTATTACTAATATTAACTATCTGGTTAGGGAAACAAACCATAAAAGCAAAAACCGACATAGCAACACCTTTTAAGTTGATATGGCAAACATTTTAGCATGAAATAGCTTATTACCACTCACTCAGCAGTCTCATGATTGGTTTGCAGCCACCTGATAAATATCTGGTATTTACTCTCTCTGTTCTTGTTTTCCATCTTCAGCGTTTCCTGGGGAAAACATCGGACATTTTAGCAGATAAGTGCTAGTTACTAGCTTTGTTCTGCTGTTGTACTGCGCTTTTAGTGCAAAATGTTTGTTAAAGCATTTTCTTGAAAACAATTGCCCATTTTGGGAAAAAACATATCAGAGAGTGATCTGAAAAGAGGCAAGGGATGGGTAGGGGGGACTGAGTTTAAGTTTCTAAAATAAACACACAGTCTGCCATATTTTACAACTTTTCTGGTCATCTATCTATCTATCTATCTATCTATCTATCTATCTATCTATCTATCTATCTATCTATCTATCTATCTATCTATCTATCTATCTATCTATCTATCTATCTATCTATCTATCTATCACAGGACCAATGGAACAATGTGTTATTGCATAACCAGAATTTCATTTAAATTAAACTAAACATGTGGACAGGTTATTTGGCTATATTTATTTTTGTGTATATTTCAAGCATATTTTTGTGTTTTCATTGGCTGTTGGGTATGTGGTCATCAAAAAAGAATGAAGCAGAAGAGCCAAAAAGACAATCGTTTTAACAGTTACTTGAAGTGCCTATCTTACTACACACAGGCATGCACACACTTACACACACTTGTGCTACACCATCGAGGTTGCCCACCTCCCTGGCTGCCTAATGGGCCATAGGCTCTAATCTGGATGGCCACGGTGCTCAGGAGAATGAGCAGAGCAAATAGAGAGCAGCTCATCAGCCCAGAGAGCCCGTGTGTCGGTAACCCCAGCTGTTAAAGACACATCCGCCCATCGTTCAGAGATGAGAGAAGGAAATGGGGAGACTTCACAAGCTGGGGTAATTTCCAGGGACTGACAGCAGATCCTCATAAACCCCTTTCCCCTCTTTATACCACGTCATATTTCCCCTTTACTGAAATATTGGCATAGAATAGAATTACCCCATATGTATCCTATGAAACCATTAAGAAAAATGCTGTTGTTCATTAATGTGTACCTGATCATTTCATATAATGATAATTTGATAGAAAGGAAGACACTTTTAATGTGATCCTCTAGTCGTATGTCTTCAGGTGAAAGGCATTGAAGAATGTCTGAGTAGTTCATTGCACACTGAATATCTGCATATTTTCACATAATTCCTGCACATTCTTTTTCTCACTGAAGGTGAGAAAAGGATTTAAGTTTAAATCTTTAAGTTTAAAAAGGTGTCAGGGATAAAAATCGTCTCTGTCTTCCACCCTTTCACTAGAGACTGAATATAATTTCTTAACTCAGCTATTCAACAGCAAGTCACTTGTCTAGCTTATTAGCCAAGAAAGCAATGTGCTGCATTCAACCAGTCATGTTCAGAGCACAAATACAAAATGAATTCCAAATGGAAATGACAGTGTTGATAATAATCATAATCACAGTAAACATCATAACAAGTATCACCCACTACACCTCTGTGTGGATAAGTGTTTTCATTACATTTCAGACAGGTTCTGTAATTACAGGCAGCAGTGATGCAAGGTGGCATTCAGTGACTTGCCAGCTCCTGAAACCTGAACACCATCCTCAACCTCAGAATTTCCATTAGTAATTGACAAACAAATGGATTAATGGTGTATAAAATGACCCATCCATCATAGGGACTAAATGGGGGTGAGGGTGCACCCTTCTGTCAGACATGCCTTTTTAGAGTCTGGCACTTATGACCTCTGTGTAGCTGACTATAGCAGCCACTGCTATTATTTCACCTGTGAGCTGAAATACTTATTTTAAAGTATTTCAGCTCACATTTCTCTACTGTTATAATATGTGAGCAACTGTTAGTTTATTAAAAATGATATTGTTGTGAAATGACGATAGAGATCATCATTGTCCTCCATCACACTAGCAAAAACATACTGGAACTGATTTTAGATAAGGGACAAGTTTACAAGTTATTGCCATTTCTAAACCACTGATCTTTTCTTTCTTAAAAACGGGCTTCTAAAATAATTTGGTGCTATATGTACGTTGTGTGATGCTGAATCCATAATGAGTTTCCAGTTATTGTAACAGAGAGGGTTTTCTATTGTGTGTGTTTTATTTGTCACATAAAACAAGAAAAACACAGCTCACAATATTTTCTTGTTTTTTTTTTTTTAATTCGCTATTTACAGCCTTGAATTGACTGTCAGTTTCCCTGGGAGCTTATTTCCTTTTGAACCTCTTTTTTTTTCTATCCACAGTTAGTTCACAGTCATTTAACACATGCAGGGAACAATCATTTTTATGTTAAAACAACAAAAATAATGGTTAATTATTGTTATCATTGTCATAATATTAACACATTTTAAGTTCTGTAGAAATAACCGCCACATGAAATGCTCAATCATACGCTCCCTGCAGTAAACAAGACACAATCTAGTTTCTTTCAACTACAAAGCCATCACTTTCTATTTGTCAGTTTGGGCCTCTAACCTAAAAGTTATATAAATATAGTTAAATGTTTAAATAATTACTTTAATGGAGAGAAAAATAAAAAAAGACAGAGAAGATGGTAATAATTGTTCAGTCCATTCACCCATGAGACCCAGATTACGGGCCTTGCATCCAGCTGAATCACTGACAACACTACTCATGTCCTGGATGTATATTCATCCTGCTTTCTTCTCCTGTTTCTCTTTAGAGCAGCACTTTTTTTTCTTTGGCTTGCTAAACATAATTTGTAATGCTACTGTCCCAATAAACTATTCTATAAGAGACTTGCTGACATCAACAGGTTCATGTACATTTTCCACAAGGCCAGAAAGTACCAGTGATATATTTCCAAGCACAACCCCTGTAAACAAAACTTTTAGGAAAAGGCACCGTTTTTAAATAATGGAGTGTAAAATTATAGTTCATGAGAAAAAAGAAAAACATATCCTGGATATAAAGACTGGGTTTAGTTCAATCTTATAATCTCACCAACTTTAATAAAGTTAAGTTATATACATTCTGTGCAATGTGGAAGGTGAGGCCATAAAACTAGTCATGTCAACTCTGCCCAATCTGGGCATGGTGGGAACCACACCAGCTGCCGATACCTGTACATCAGCACTGCTACAGTGAGCTGATGGATTCTCTGAGAATTTCATGTCCCTTTAAGATACCTGTCCATCTCCCTGCTTCTTTTTTTAAAAGCAAAATTCTAATAACCCGAGGGATTAGAGAGACCTCTCCTATTCAGTTAAATCAATGTTTTGAGTGAGATAAACAATGACAAGGCAAAGTCTGCAGTCAGTCCTGGACAGGTGCAAGCTTGTGTGAAGCATAGTCCAAGCACTTCTAACACTTGCACAATCATTGTGAAAAGCATATTCACTAATATTTAAGTGCTGCAGCCTTCTGCCTGACTATACACTCATTATTTGACAGTTACAGGGATAGGCCGTAGCATAATCATAGTAGCACAGTATAATAATAATAGGAAGTGAATTTCTAAATTGAAATAACAAAAACACATTTGAGGAAAAGGCCGTTATAGCTGTAGCAGTTGTTTGTGACTGTCTAGCTTCCGTTTTAACTAAATCTAACTTTAAATGATTGCCTTCTTTTATAAAGCCATTATTGAGATACAGAAAATATTATATGGTTTAAGAGTGATGTCACAATGATGTAGGTTTTTTGAAGTACTGTCTCATTAGGCAAATGTTTTATACATGAGAAAAACAAAAGTGCTTGCAAGTATCAGCATCAGACCACAAAAAGTTTTAAATGCGCCTCACAGCAGGGGACCACAAATTGCAAGCGGTGGAAGGATATCTGACTGACCTTTGATTCCGCAGTGATTTTGATGAGAGAATGTTACGCCATAAAATCTTTAGGAGGTATAACTCAAAGGAATGAAAGGAAACTTTCAATAAACTGTTCACTTCATCTTTTCAATGGAAAGTATAAAAAAACAAATCTATGCAGCAGCGTGAGGAATATCACCTATATGTTTTTTTTCTTTTTCACGAGCATAGAAGTAAACAGAAGTAGCATCCACAAAAGCAAAGGGGAAAAAAAGTGACAGGCCCACTCTGCCAAGCTACTTTTTAAACTTATAAACAGAGCATTTACACTTCAAATGCGTAGTGCCATTCCACTAAAAACAGCATTTCCAGCAAGAGATCACAACAAAGAAAGCTTTCGATTAGATATAAGTTGCACTGAGGCAAAAATAAAAGATCTTTTATCAAATAATATGTACATTTACAGGAAAAAATATAATAATAAGAATTGAAAATGATTGAAAATCCTAATATTAAAGCTCATCAACTGAAAATGATTGAAAATCCCAATATTAAAACTCATCAACTGCAGCTGACTTCTTCAAAGTTCAGTACTGAGAGCCATGAATATGATTTAATGGTAATGGCAATATATAATGTCCTAAAAAAAGGCAAATATATGCAGAACTTATAATAATTTTCAAGCAGATTTTTAATTTTATTTTTTTTTTTTTACTGTCACTCTTTGAGTGACGAAAGTAATACTTTTCTTCCTACATTGTTTGATTAGCTGATAGAAGAGAGCACAACCGTACATGTATGAAAAGCCTTTTTTTGTGGTCTAAATAAACAGAAAAATAAATATCAAAAAACTTAAAACAAGGCTAAATAGTCTCCATGAGGTCTGCAAAAAATTTGTGGGCTTCACCGAGTCCCCCACGTGGTGAGATATGATGCAGCCAGTCTTTCCCCTATAAACCAATCAGTGTCTCTCTTTAATATAATAATATTTTGACAGATCTGGCAGAACGATAACATACGGGGACCAACATTGCATATTTAATCTGTCGTTAGTTTTAGTCATTACCACAGATTTGTCCATTTCACAGTTTCTTTTTCCCAGTCCTCCTCCTTCTTACTGACTGAGCTAGAAAGAGAATAATTAGCTTGAGCTATTTTCTTCATGTTAGCAGTATTGCAGCTGACACGGTAATTGCAGCCTTTCAGAGAAGGGGAAAGTGTACAGAGAGGAGTGCAGCTACTCAGAAAACTACTGCCTTATTTAAGACCTCTTCACTTGCCTCAAGTTAGGCTCTCTGCCAGCAGCTGCCACGCTATCATCATGCTCACACATCTGTGCACATACAGTCATGCATGGCGAAACACACAGATTCATGCACATGCAACAAAATAATAGTTCCAATCAAACCTTTTCTTTCATTTCAAAGCTAATTTGGTTGTTTTTGTTTGAAGATAATTCCACTAGATAATACAGCATCAGCTATATTTAATATGCTATATAGTCCATCCCCGTTTTAACCTAGTAAAGCACTCTCAAGTTCTGGAATAGATTACAGATAGTGTAGGGACAGTTGCTGAGCCTAAGGCATATAACTATAATTAGTGCCATAATAGATAACCACATTCATACTCTTCATTTCTCCACACCCTATGGCTGTGTTGATGAAGCTGTTATCACTTCAATTAGATCAGTGATAACACACAGCAGTCTTTTTGAACTACTATTCTGCATTCTGGGCAACAGTTTTATGAGGAAATTGTTGGTAGTTTTTGCACGGATTTCTTACTGGTGAAGTGCCAGTTAGCTATCAATTTGGAGATAAAATGGCATTTTTGTATCTACTCCAGGATATGCAAATCTAGGTAGAAGAAGGATATTGTCAAAGTCGCTGTACCATTTGTGCAGCAGTCTGCCTTGGTCTGACATTTTTGTCAAACAGTCAGACACAGTCGCTCAGTCCAATCTTTGTAGTCATCAGTAAGAGGAGTGCTCCAAAGTAATGGGTTTGATTTGTTCCAGAGCAGCAGGCTTTCTCTACCAATACACAGTTTGCAGGAGGGGAACAGTATGCATGGCTTCTTAAGAATGACAAATATGCAAACTTGACCTTTTCTTCTGACAAAATTGATTAATTGGAGTTCTGGAGTACGCAAAAAGAATCATGGATTTGTAAAAGCCGGCATTTTGTTTAAAAGAAATGCAACTACTTCCAAATAATAATAAGCACAGTGTAGAAAATGTCCCACATTTCAGCTGGGTATGCTATTTACTTAAATATGCTGCACAGAAATGAACCAAGAAGACAATTAATAACTGTTCAAAAATAAATCATTCTCATAGAATAATTCACTGACAGGCATTAATCACTTAGGACTATTGTGTACTTTTAGACTTTGAACCAGAACATTTTATTTTAAAGACATGGGCTTGTTTTAGGCCCTTGAGAAGTTTTTTTTTCCATGAATGATGGCATTATAAGGATTTTTACCATTATTTATTATTTATTTTTTTATCCAGTCACAAAGAGTTTGCTTTTAAAGATCAGAGGCTGGTAAATATATGGTAAGAGAAAGAATTTTTAATATGAAAGTCTTTCTTATTTTGACCCATGGAGTTGAGCACTCCATGTGTATTGTTTTTATCAGTGGTAGTTGCAGCTCTGTGGTCCTGAAAATTAAAGCATAAAAGTAATATAATAACGAATGTAAAAAAAAAAAATAAAATAAAAAAATAGTAAAAGAACTTTCCACAAGCAGATTAAAAACTGTTGAACTGGGCTCATCAGTTTAGTTGTTGCTGCTGTCATTGAGTGATACTACGATTCACACATATTGTTTTTAATTTGTGGGAATTAAGGAAAACAAAGCAATATTGACTACAAAAAGTATGTAAAAATTATAAAAGTTCAAGTTGTAACCCATCAAATATCTTAGCATAAGCTAGATATTAACATGTTTAAAAAAGTGAAATTACATTTTGTAAGTTTGCGTTTATATAAAAACAAATTTATGATACAAAAATTATACTATGGAAATTACTATTACAATTTTACAGTTATCTTACCATAAAGTTAAACCCAACATTGGAAAAATAAATATTAGGATAGGGGTAGTATATCATTAAAGAAATGCTAGTAAACATAAACATACCCAGTCTTTAAGTGATGACTTATGAACAAACTACTCTTCATTTATTAAGGCTGTTGTGCTTTTAACATGTTTTAATGCTTTGTGTCTTATTCTCTTTAATTTGAACAAGCCCCTAAAAAAACCTCTCTCAGTTTTTATTACCACTATTCATTTTAAACCTCAGTTTTTAAAACCTTACTAACTACAGCCCAGCCCAAGCAGCAGTATATTGACTAACCTCGTACTGTGGATGGATTATCTCAGTTGTTCTGCTGACTTTAGTTTGGTCCATTGACAGCATCCTGCCATGCGAATTACATTTGTCCCTAACCATCGGGAACCTTCATGTTAACTTTTATTGAGTGGAAAAAGGTTACCATTCATCCTTCAGCTTCAGTGTGACAATGTTATGCTAACCATAGGTATGTAGCTAGCCACCATGTAGCACATCATTATATACTAGCTAGCCCAACTTTAGTAACCCTACAAACATCACTGTTGTTTAGTTTTCTGTCTTCATTTGTGTCGGAAGTGATAACAGAGCTGTATGTTTTAATTTTTTCAGAAATCTCTCAGTCATATTTAGGTGGAACCACCAAGCTAACTTCCTGCTAACTCCATTAAATTTCATAAATTCTGTTTTCATGGATGCCTGGATTTTAAACGTAATTGTTACACCTGGTAGAGCAGCCACAGTGATCATTTTATTAAAGATGAAAAAAATGTAGACCTTTTGTAACTCTCAGTGATGTGTTCATTTGACTTTGGGACCTAAAGCGGAGTTTGAACCCGGAAACGGCTAATGATGTCAGACTTAAAGACCAGATAGCTAACTATGGCTGGTAAGCATGGTGAACATACAGGGGTTTTTTTTTGGTGTTTTTTGTTTGTTTGTTTGTTTGTTTTTACAGTATATTAAGCTTTGTTTATAAAACAATAACAGCACTAAAGACGCATTAAGAGACCTGTTCTTTCATCAGATGGACATAAACTATCATTTGACGCACACTAGCTTGCATGCTAAAGCATTAAATCCTCAAATTGGATGAAATCTGTTTTAGAATGACAGGAGATTAAATGGAATGAATTTAAATCTTTTAAATATGCTTAGTAATTGCAGCATATGACAATCCAAAAGGGGGAAAAAGGATAAATACAATAAGTCATTGAGTTCGAAAAGCTGAAACTTAAACTCAGAAAGTTTAAACTAACTGGCACAAATGACCTTAATTAGAAGACAGGCTTATAATATAAATGACAATGACAAGCAATGGCATTCATCCAAAGTTAACTTCTTTTTTCATAAGGCAAAAAGGAGAATCAAACTCTCAAATCCTGCACAAATATATGTGATTATTACAGAAGCATTGTATGCTGTATAACATAAAGAAAGTATTAAACTTGAATCTTTCATCAGTATTCAACTCAGACTGACATTGTATGTGTGTGTGTGTACTTTTCGGTCAAGTGGTGACAGTTGGACAAGGCCCTAAACATGTTCTTTAACTCTGTTAAAAAGTTTATGTCACTGAGGTTCTTCTTACAGATAGAAATGCTTTTTAGTTATCTTGTCACACACACACACACACACACACACACACACACACACACACACACACACACACACACACACACACCTCCTCTCTCACTCTCTCTCTCTTATTGCTGTCATTCTGTCCACTTTCGTGGCTTCTGACCAAACATGTCTTAAAGCTGGGTCACTTATAAACAAGTGTGTGTTTGGGAAGCCAAGATTCAGCCTGTTAGAGCCAGGAGCCAATAATCTCTCACTCTGTGTACATGCATGTGTAGTATTGTATGTGTGCGAGTGTGTATTTGTGTATGTGAGAATCAAAAGGCCAAATCGACAATGCTGGATTCAGCTGACAATCATCTGGTTCAGTGGACCAAAGGCAGGTGTTAAGAATGACCTTGACTGTCCTAGTAACGAAGCAGTCAGGTACTGAGAGTCTCGGTGCCTCTTCATCATTGAGCAAAAGAGTAAATAACTTTCTAAGAAATAATTAATCCAAGGTGATTTTGTTCAGATTTTTGAAAACTAAAAGATAAAGAGAATTATTTGCTACACTGATAGAAAGTAGATTACTACCAACCAGCATGGATTTCACAAAAATTAAAACTGATTAAAAAAACATATTAATGGCAGAATGGGGAGTATTTAGTGAGAAATGACTCAGGTGTGTTTTTGTCAGCTGACACATGCTTATGCCTTTAACTCAAATTAGAAATTGTACTAGTTGAGTACAGCCAAAGCTTTGCTGAGCAAGAATCTACATTTATGATATAACTGCTGGAGCATAGCAGCCCAGTGACGGGGACTTAGGGAGAGATTCCACCGTATTGCATCCGACCAGCAAGTTAGTTTTCCACCTTTCCTACTCTTCATTTGTTCAAGAACAGTGGAAGAAGAGGCGATATCATTTGCATCATAAGCATAACCAAAAAAGAGCATAATAAGTAAAATTGATCAGTTTGACTACAACATATTTTTCTTTTCTTCATTTTGTACTTTTTTGTTTTTTCTTTTTCATTGTTTTTTTATACCTGTTATATAAGTTGAATGGTTTTAATTAGGCAGTTACACATTTTTCTCTCATTTTCTGATGTATGCAAAGCCATCTAAAGATGTCATATAAATAAGATTTGTTTTAAAATATATAGTTAATTGTGTATTATTTGAATAAGTATACCGTATGCAGTCATTACTATTGCCTTTAATGAATAAATTATAGGTACAAAATCAGACTCATTTGTTGTTTTTATCAATATGCTGTAAGTCATTGAACAAATGCAAACTTGCTTCCAAAAAAGTTGGAACGCTGTGAAAATGTAGGTAAAGCAAGTATGAAATCATTCAAACAATAACTTAACTTAACTTATGGGTTTTAAAAGTGACAAATTGTCTTATTTATCTGAAGAACAATATATTTGTTTTGAATTTGATGCCTCCAAAACTTTTCCAAAAAAAAAAAAAGGACATGAACTTGTTTACCACTGTGTTACATCACCACTTCTTTTAACAATGCTGTGTGAAACATTTCAAGCGTCCAGTCGCTGTGGTTTTGAAAGTGAAATGTTTGTCTATTTTTGATTGTTAGAGAATTCCATCTGCTCAACACTTTGTTTTTTTTTATAACAAAAAATGCTTTTCATTTTTAGTCCGCATGCAAGCCAGTTTACCAACCATACTTCAGTGCAGAGCAATACAGCTGTAATGCATGCATAATGTAATAATGTCAATAAGTGCATTGTAATGTATATAAGTTGAATAGATGTCCCCAGACAGTATATTTAACTGAAAAGTAAACCACCTTCGAAGTACAGAAACCACAGAGTTAACCTGGAGTCATAACTCAAAATTCTGCCTCGTTGTACATGCCTCAAATTGAGTTGTCCATGAATATCTCAATATACCAACATATTCTAACGGGAAATGTAAAAGGCATGTGTCTGACAGCTAAAGCGTGTCCAAAATTGGGTCATGCAACAAGACATATATATATATATATATATATATATATATATATATATATATATATATATATATATATATTGTAATGCTATTTACAGAGATAATATGAACTGTAGATGGTGGAATCTGCAGATTCTTTGCCATTTTACATCAAGATATGTAAATATTTATGCTAAGCATTCATCGGAATTTAGCCACAAAATCAACAAAAAGGCACAACACAGTATTATATATGTATTAAATTCCCTTTACGTAGGTTTCATTTATATGTGGTAGTAGATCAAATTGTTTAATCTGAAATCATTAATGAATATTTTACACTCTTAATACAGTAGCTGCTAGTATCACTACTGTTGTCATTGAATATGTGAGTATTCACGATTCCTTTTATCTCTCTTGCTGTCTCTTTTATCTAAAATCTCGTGCGCTTGCGTACTTATAGCTTTAAAGCCAATTATTTAAATAAACAATTGACATCATGCACAGCTTAAATTTCTTCTTTCGTAAAAGGAGTAAATTACTGCCTACCTATTTCAGAGAAGTTACCAGGACAGATGTCTGCCTTGTGGAATATGAGACTTTCATTGCCATGCACTTCTGAAATGATGGATGTGATGCACTTAGTTTTGTAGCATAACTGCTGTAACAATAATTTACTGGAATGCCCAATATCCCATTACTATTGTGCAAGAAGTAAATACTTTAATCAATTTTTTAATTTGTATTTTTTGTTACTATTGAAACAAAACAAAATGCAACATATTGGAAAAAACTCTAAACAAAATGTATTTCAGGGCCACAGATAGCATTCAGTCTATCAACCCTGATACCAGCAACATCTTTATGATAGGTAGGTGGAGATATGAAAACAAATGATCCATTAACCATAACATGATATTACAGCACACATGATGCATATCTTGTGCTTTACAAGGGATTCTTTAATTCAGGTAAATTTTATTCTCCCTGTTAGACAGACAGAGCGAGTTAAAGACAGAGTCAGGGAAGAGGACACCCTGCTCCTCCTCTTTGGCTTCCGTGACTATCACAAAGATTCAGAGCTGACTCTAATTCAACAGGACTGTCATAGCTCATGAAAAAATCATGTCGTATAATCAAATCGGAGTAAAAACCCTGCGCTTGGCCTCATGGGAGTCTCCGTTCGCCCTGAATATTTCATGTAATGGAGGCTCTCACCACCATGGAAACTCTCAACAGTTCAGGATTGCGTGCAAATATTGACTGTAGTGTGCAGGGACAGAGGCCGGGAGAGGCCGACTTCGCAACCGAGCCTGAGTGAGTTTTATAAATAATGGTAATCACATGTGACACCACTAGCAGTAGGGGGCTTGCGGCCACTCATATCCTCTTGCTCGATTGATGTTACTGAGTGCAGCAGAGCTAGAACAAAAGGAAGACACAACAGAGAAAGAAAGCTAAGGAAAATGAGAGGGAGGGGAAAAAAGTGCCCTGATGCATATGAATTGACAAATGTCTGTTTTGGCTGCTGAGAATGGAGCTCAATTGTGGGTCTGAAGAAACATCAAAACACAATTCAGGGCTGACATCCAGTGGGCAGGGGCAGGGGGGAGGGAGCTGACACTGTACCCAGGCTGCACTGCAGCTAAGCTGCTGGCTTAAGAGGACCTTCTCACACTGGGGCATCACTAATCAGTGATTCTATTCTGATGCCATAGCTGAACACAGTGGCACATTAGACATTAGAAAACCAAAGTGGCTATAAATCATTTTCTCCTTGTTTTTTTTTCCTTTTTGTGCTGCTTTTATATGACATATATCAATACAGATTTAACAACACACAACAGGTGATTATAATAATATTATGTGCATGTGAGAGAGAGACAGTGAGAATTGAGAGATGTGGTGAGAAAACATTTGCAACTCTTCAATCTCCATCACCACACACTCACCATCTCTTCCTTCCATTTTTGTTTTACTCACGTGCTTCCTTTGTTATTACTTTTTGGTTTTTGTTTCTCCTTCTTTCTCGTTTACACAATATTTTCTTCTTTTTGCACATTGTTGGTCTGCAGCCACTAAATGCGGGCCAAGCTTTGATTTAAAAAACAAAAACAAAGAGAAAATCAAGTCAAGGTCCAAGTCTCATAAAGCACATTCAAGAAAAGTCCAAGCCAAGTCTCAGTGCATTCGATACATGTCTAAATTTAGTTTTCACAGCTTTAAGGTCACACTCTTACATAACGGAAACCAGACTGCTTCAGTACATAAGCATAATCATCTCATTTTCCTGGCACAGTTTGGCTGCTATTGTCTGTTGAACAGCTACCTTGTCAATTACACATTATAAAAACAAGACTAGAACAAAAGTAGCATTTACATGTGATATAAAGTTGTTTCACACAACAATCTCTAACATAATATAAAAATCGCTTTTTCTGACTTTTATATCTGCTTCCTTTCAGATGAAACATTGGCCTGCAGCTTATTAGCTCTCATAAATGCCCAACACACCACAAGTAAAAGGGAAAAGTGACATGAAAAATATAGCTCAATGGTACTTTATATCACAGGGACTCTCACCTGGCGCCAGGTATTTTAAATTATGCAAAATCTTTGAGCATAAGAGAATAAACCACATAATGCCTTTAATTTTACTATTGCTTGGCACACATTTGTGCACATGCTCAAACATGTGCAGCAGCAGCAAACAAATACACACATATCGTCCGTTCATCTTTTAGCGGATAATCACTTGACTATAAATGCTACAACATTGTTCAATGAAGTGCAGTTCAGACAGTGTGAAAAGCAAACTCTATATATGTGCTGGTAATGGTTGGGAGTGGTGCCGTTTGCATGTATTATCTGCACTTCTCAGACGTGGTAATTGAGGCTCAGTGCTGTTATGAGTCTGGGTGAGAGGCAAATAAATGCATCTCCTCACTGCTAATGCTGAAATCCGATCCTGTCTGCACATATTTACTGTGGGCTGCGTGCTGTCTGTGCCCGTAAGCCTGTGCATTACGCCTGATTCATCAGGCTGTTTATCTCGCCAAGTGAGCAAGAAAAAAAGACCTGCAGTAAATTTCCATTATTAGATGAAGTGTGAGGATGCCATGGGGGGAAAGGAGACAGACAGCAAGACTTTGATACCTCAGCAACCCTTCAGACAGTGGGTCTCGTCAGCTGGGGCAGATCATTAGTGGTATCACTCTGAGATGATGTTTTATAGTTTGGTGAGTTGATTTACTCTGATCAATGAGGGATCTGACTCCAGCGAGTAGAAACACAGTAAATTTTAACAACAGTGATGTTATTAGCCTCATGGTTCCTGGACTGCGAGGCCAACAAAGAGTTTACGACAAGCTGCCTCACATTAGACCTTGGCACAGAAGGCCAAGTTTTAAAACTGCAACTAACTACTTGAGTGTTAAACAGCCGTACACAATCCCACAGAAATTGACACATATTACACAGCATTTGACATTAATATTTCCTTGTGCTTTTGAGTATGGCATAGATTAATTAAATATATATTTTGTTGCTGTTATTTTGTTTCATACATTACAAATCCACCTGACAGTTAGTCAATTTGGGGTGTAACACTGACGAAATCAAAATCCAGAACTAAGTACTTTGTTTAACTTAGTCAGAGATATTTTAATGGAGAGATGTGGCAGTCAAAGAATCCTCAAAGAATTCATCAACAACAAATAACTATGAGTTATGGGGACAGTAAACATTATATGGGGGCAGGTTTTAATCATTTTATGTCCCAGTGACCAATCGATTCAGATAATTCTTCAAAATAACTTCCCAAATAAGTTATTTGGAGGTTTGAAGATGGCATCCAAGACTCATGATAGTTAGGAAAGTATATATATATGTTTTGGCTGGGGCATCATTAGAGTAGTTGTCCAAACTGTTAGTTTTATTTGAGCTAGTTTTTTAAAAGTTAAGTGGCTTTACTGGTCCATCTCAAATGGATAAAATCAAGCCATGGGTCATCAGTCATCCTTGCCATAGTATGAAATGAGAGAAGAAAGATGTAGCAGAAGAAACAAATGAAGCTGTTAATGTTAATTAATGCAGTTGGTATATATTATTCCTTTTAATTTCATCTTGTCACCATAGCAATAAAACTTTGCAATCTCAGTTTCAAAGAATTCATGACCTTACAAAATGCTAAAAGCATATAAGTCAATTCACATAAATACAGCATGCAAATGAATAACCTAATTGTCTGAAGTCAGTCAGATGAAACAAACAATGTCATACAGCCCCCAGGATGTCATTAGGGCCACGTCCATTTTAAATGAGAAGTCTACATGAATAACATAGGTGGATGAAAAAGATATAGCTAGATAGTGTTCCCTAGGGAATTTTTGTATGACCTCCCCAGACAAATCTAATGTCTAAGTGAGACAGTAATCTTTGTATTAACATTATCTCTATCTTGAGTTGTTCCCCTGATAGCGTGATTAGCTGTGTTTAATTTCAGCATGCAGGTTGAGAACTTAGTAGAGTTGAATGAGGTTTTTGTGTAACTTTATCTTATCTTGATTGTTGTCTGCTGCCAGAGTTCCAGGTCATTGCGCCTAGTGTTCCAGCTCAAAGCTTGCAGATTTCTATTTCCTTGTCCTCCAGTTTCCCAGTCTCTCATTTTTTCACTGTCAAGTTATGATTTTAGAAGCTGTGTGCAGCTTCCCCACTTGAGTGATGCATCGACCCAAAGGATTGTAACTAGATTGCACTCAATGATCAACAGCTTCTCCTTCTTCCCCTCCTTTTATTTTGACAGGTCCAGCAGTTTAGTTCCATTAGTTTTAGTAGTCATTAATCATTAGGTGAAAACCTTTGCACAGAAAAGAATATACACATACATGTTAATTGCAAATAAATGTAAATTGCCAACAGAAAATATGCATTATAAATCATACAAACCATAAAGCAAAAGTGCCGTATTTCACTTTCAATTTATGCATTATTTTACATTAAATATCCAGTGCTGGTATAGCTTTTGGCTTGACATATATAATCATACTTACATGAAAAACAAGCAAAAAACCCCCCCAAAACATAATGATGAAATTTGCTATTTACCCTAAAGAATTTTATAATCATAGCTACTTTATGACATAATGATTTTTTTATTCTTTGTAAACAACCCTTTATTATTAGCCCATAACCAATTACAACCTAATATATCAAAAATAATTCAGAACTTTTATCATTGATTTGTTTTGTTGTTATTTTTTCTGACTAAAATGAACAAATCGATCATAGACCACAACATAGATGAGCCATCTTGACATTATTAGGGTGACCAGATTACAGAGCTACATATGAATGTACTACTAATCCCCAAGATAACATAAACTGTCCTCAAACTGATGGCAGCAGTCTGGAGCCAGAAAATTGTCTCGCAGATTATTTTGGCACACAGCATCCTACCAATCCTCCCTTCAGACTTTCTATGTGAATGTGTTTTGCCCTAACGCAGACGATAATATTGTCTAGAAGCAGCTTTTTCTCCTAATGTATTGTTTATAAGCACAGTGCCTGTTAGCCCCATACTGCTTTAAATGTGACCTTACATGGCACTTTTTAAATGGTGTTGCTCCTGGCAGCACTCGGATTGCAGATTAGTTCCACCCAGTTTAGTCTGTGAATATTTCTGTCAGTTTTCACAATTAATATTTTAATTTAATTTGTGCTTTTTAAAATATTTTTAATTGTTTGTTTGTTTTTAAATTCTCTCCTTTTAATTTCCCTTGAGGTCTTGTCATTTTATTTTTTCTTATTTGAAAACTCTTTTTTTAAATGTAACTGACAAACCAAATATATTCACAGAACCTTTGTTACCTTTAAAGACGGACCAGACACATAATTGCTAGTGACATACCACAGCTTTGTACTCAGAAAAACAACCAAATACAATTCTAGAAAGAAAAAAACACCCCTAAGTTGAACATACAGTATAAAATGAATGTAGAGTTAGACCACATAGAGAAAAAACTGCCCTTTAAAATCAGTCCCAAGAGAAAGTCCTCTCTCCTTTCCTTCAAAGTGCAGAGTGGTGCTTCACTTGCCTTCCCCTGATGTCACGTTTGACCTCTTTCGGTTGCCTCTCCTAAAAGGAGGCATGCACGCAATGCTGTGCTGCTCAGAAGACACTGCATATTATTCCATTTATAATACATGCATCACCTAGGAGTTTATAAGGTCTAATTCTCTTTAGCACTGAGATATGTGTTATAAACATCTTTATGCATTCGTCCTTCCTGTAGGACCCAAAAAGGGACAATGTCTCATATTTAGTAATATGGCACAGAGCGGATTTTGGGGAAATCAAATTTAAGCAAAGCAATTCTCTTTTTCGAACTCATTATCTGAAGATTCACAGTGGAAACAAGATAACTGTAATAGGTACTTTGTTGTTTTACAATGTACAATTAATACCCTTAAATGAATCAGCGCAAGCCATCTGATTTTGTGTTTACCTCTGTTTACTGGACCTGTTTACCATTGCATAGTCCACAGGTGTATATGAAATGAGCTCCAGGAGATATGCTGTTTAGACAACGAAAGCACACAAACAGCTTTGCCGACACCATTCTGTATGTAATTACTTTTAGAGGTTGCACAAATAACAGATGGAAGGTGACCTTTTCACAATATTTATTTATGCTTGAAATTTAATCTGTCCCGGTCTGGCCTTTGTGGAAGAGAATGAGGAAAATGCTCAAATATAAAAAGGAGGCGGTGTTTGACAAAAAGCAGAGTGACAAAGTGCTTTGATTTATTTATTTTTTTTAATGTATGGGTTAAAAAATGTAACTGACAAACTTCAGGAAACCAAAAGTCAGGCACTTACTTTGCATTTAATTATTAAAGCTAGGTTGTGTGGTTAACTGACTGGTTGATCTAATTTCCCTTATGTTTACCTCATTGTTCATTATTTTTTTAATCAAATGACCTTGCAAGGCTTATTTGAAGCTTTGTAGAATGCTAATTTCCCCCTGGCTGGAACCTGCTCTGTAACACCCAAACCACACTGGAATGAAACCAACACTGCATGCAGCTGTGATGCAAGTCGTCACTAAAACTCCCCAATTTGTCACTGAAATTCTTTCAAATTTTCTAGCATTGTTTCTCTCCCACTGCGAGTGAAGGCTAATTCAAACTTACTCATTAGCTTATCTCTTCTCCTCCTCCCACTCCTGTCTCCTCCTATGTCCTCAAGAGCTAACTCAAAGCTAATTTGCAATTCTCAGCGGCGGAGGAATTGATGTCTCATCTTGGTGCTAGGTAACAGAATTATGTGAATAATGAGAGAGTCATGAAAGAAAAGAATAAGAGAGAGGGAGGCAGAAAAATGAAAAACTGAAGAATGTGAATAATTGGGTGTTTTGTCTTGATTTTGTTTCCACGTGGTGAGCAGAAAAGACATATTTGCAGCAGGGTTTAATTTCCTGATGTAAAAAGTGGGATGAGTTATTTCCGTGTTTATTGCTGTCAATGCTAGAGGGCACCATTTGATTCTGATCAACTCTACTCTCCAACCATTACTTTTGATCAGAGATATTAATGTGTTAGGTCTTAGAAAAGAGCTGGACAAGTGCTTTTATATATGTGAGAAGCATTACAATTCAACATTAAATCAAAGTTTTATATGGAAAAAGCCCAGTTTCCTGCTGGATAATATATAACTGCAAATATGAGTCTTTTTTTTAAATTATGAACACATTTTGTTATTTTTTTATGTTTAATAAAACATTAAACCTGGAAAAAAAACCCTATATGGTTAAGTATAAAAACTATACTTAACCATGCCATGACAACAACATGCTGTGATTCACTATAGTTCACTGCACTATGTTAATATAAGATTATTTTGAATATACCAAATGAAATTGCCCATGGTGCTTGTGTTGCATATCTGTTTCAGTTATATGAGAGAAAAAAGCTTTTTCTTTCTGCATCTATACATCTTTAAAATAAGATTTAGGGAAATAATTCAATCTTTATCTCAAAGAGTTCTTTATCTATTTTTTTATAGCGGCACATGTTTTCTGTTTTTTTCATAATTCATGGCGTGCATTGTACAATAAATAGTATCATGCTTTTTATCTTAAAGTACATAAAAGAAAGACAGTTTAATTTGTAAAACAAGCAGTACACGATAGAATCTTTATGGTTATCCATCTTGTAATATACAATTTAGTGTTGTGTTGTATTTCCTCTATACACATTTGGCTATCTTGTTTTGCACAACAAAAATTCCCAAACCTGCTGTGAAAAGCTTCCATTGAATCCCACAACACAATAGTAGCATCTCTCTGCATAGAAAAATACCAAAACAAAGACAAGGTCAATGACACTGCAGCACAGGTTGACGGGTGTACCAGTTAATAATGTGCTAAGCCACAAACCCCTGTCGTTTTTTCCCCCTACTACCAATAATGTTTCTCAAAAGCATGAAGACATAGAGAAACTGTCAAGTGAAATAGTAATACAGTTGTGACAGGTATGATCACTTGAACAACCTGACAAGTAACGCATACACAATTATATCACCCATCTCAGGGTTTTTATATTTTACTGTCTTCCCAAGATAAATGAGTCACTAGTGGCTGAGGGCATGGTGCTTATTAGATTTATATTTTGATGCTGGCAAACACTTAAGTTAGTTTTCCAGCAGTACATAGTAAAGTGTAAATTGGACATTTATTGCCATATCTCTGCTGTGTTACTTAATAGGTAATAACCATGAATACAAGACTCAAAATTCAAGAATCAGTGGAACAGTTGACCATTTATGCAAATACATACAGCTATAGAAATAATTTGTGGCAGCTCTTCTAATTTACAGCACATTTAAATTGAATAATCTTACAGTGTAAAGCTTTAAAACTCACTGTGTATTACTGCCATATTAAAAGCATCACCAAGCTATGCTAACTATGATGATTAGCGTATCCTTGAAGAAACAGAATGTAAGGATCATGCTAGTATGATCTTTGAATGACCCTCACAATGGATGGATGGATCCACAGGTCCTTAGTATTTATTGGTAGACTTGCTCTTTATTGAGTAAAGACGCTAACATCTAACTTGTTTTCATCGACATTTAATGTTTCAATGACTCTGAAGAGTTTGTAAAGAGATGTGTTAAGAAATAATCAGTGTATAACATTGTATCACATCACAGGAAGTCCCACAGCACTCTCAGCCCATAGTAATATAACTAAGGGATGGCTCAAGGTCACCTGATCTAGCCCTAACTACAAGTTTTATCAAAAAGGAAGGTTTTGAGTCTAATCTTAAACTTGGAGAAGGAGTCTATCTTCTGATAGCTGAACATTCAGCCTCCCATTCTACTTTGTAAAATTCTAGGAACCACAAGTAAGCCTGCATTGTGAGAGCAAATTGCTCTATTGGGAAAATAGGATACTATGAAATCTTTAAGATATGACAGGGACTGATTATTGAAGACTTGATATGTGTGGAGAAAGATTTTAACAGGGAACCAATGCCAAAAAGCCAATATGGGAGAAATGTGGCCTCTTTTTCTGTCAGAACTCTTAAAAGTCTAGTATCACAAAACATTAGTAATGAATGTGTTTGTAAGTAGACTAACAAAACATGCATCTAAATATGTATGCAAGTGTGCACCCTTGCATGTGTAAGAGCGTGCTGTTCACTTGAGCGCCTCCAACTGAGATGGCAGCTGTCTGCATAACGGCCCTCAGGTAATAACAGTAAAAATCTCCCCCTGCTGTGTAAAATGAAATCGGTGCTACTCACACACTCCTCATGTGGACAGGTTGTGTTTATATTGCAGGTTACCATGAGCAGCCACCCAGGAGGTCTCACAAGGCTCTAATTAGGTGAAGGGCGGGCTATCCAAAACCCAAATCAGCACACCTGATGACTTGACAGAGTTTTGTTTTGACCCACCAATGAGCTTGTTCACCTGGAAGTTGAACCTGTGCAGGGGGTCAATTATTCTCATGTGGCTTGAATAAAAATAGAAGTGCTGAAGAGTCAGGTACCACAGGAATGCCAGTCCTTTCATTTAAAATGTATATTTTTCATTAATTGAGCAGTGCCATGCATGTAATCGACAATTTCTACCTGGTAATATGATTTCCCATTCAAGATGTTCTCATAAGTCATTAAAGCCTGTCATGAATGATCTATCAATTCAATGATCAATCAGTCACCCGAAGCTGCTTAATATTGTAATGTAAAGACCCTACAAAGTTACAGAGAAACCACAGCAATCAGACAATCTGCTAGTATATTGTGTAGATTATGTTTTCTCTGTATCATGAAAAAAAAACCCCATCAAGTGACAACATGATTTTCCATATATAGGAGGTTACAGAATGGAGGTCTGAGGAAGAGATTCCAGCCTGCAGCAAGATGCATAGCTCCTCTGGTATAATGTTAGAGGGGAAGCATACTTCGCCTTTGTCTGGACAGTAATTGCATCATCAATAATAACTGCTAAACGCTTTTTAAGTCACCTGCTGATGTGGCCACCATTAACCTCGCTGCGCTTGACCAAGGTGAACATCAAACATGCCACCAACACATAAGCGCACAACTGCACCAGTGAGGTGCCTTTCTCAGATAGAGCCTAAAATAAATGTCCAGGCTGACATGTAATATTGACAAGAAATGCAGCAATACATGAAAACAGACACTAGACACTTTACTTTGAAATGAAATAAACAGCCCAATTCCTTTCGTGTTTGAAATCTCTATTATGGGTAAGAAATTTAGTTTCTCACCACTTCTGTATGCGGTTTGCTAAAGCCGTAATGTGGCCTGGATAGCAGTCGGTGAGTTCATATGCCCCTCTCTCCTCAGCTGTATGCCGCTGTCTCTGGATCTCTGAATGGGAAATCAATACTGTCTCCAGACCAGCATGAGTCAATATGTGTCACAGTGCTTTTTCTCTTGAAGCATTCATATGTGTTGCAAAGCTGGGGCTGTTTGAGTGCAGTCACACAGCATGCTGAGGCCAATCCAGTTTTAAACCCCTTTTTTGATACAAATCGAGGAAGAATCCTCGACCGTGAGGCAATTTCACTCAGAAGGTTGAAGTTTAATGCTGTAAAAATTTACAGTTCTGTTTTAGATTTAAATATATATATATATATATATCATGTGTCACCGCACTTCTGGGATGGATAAACCTTATGAAAGTAATAATTTTCTGCCTATTGCACTAACTGATCATAATGTATTAATGGGATTTGCATTTTTCCCCCACTCAGTGTTAGTTACTGAACAGGTGCCTCAGCTGCTGGAAATCCTCGCTTATACTCACTATAGCATTTTATTTCTTTTCTCCAAATACCCCTCTCCAGTTTCAAAATTTTGTTTGAGATTTGTTGTAGTTAGAAATTCAAGAACCATACAGAGTCAAATACAAACTCAGATCTGTGGCCTTCTCACTGCCTGTGAAGTAGATCTTAGCTTTATTATATACTACGAATTGAAGTATTTTCATCACTAGTATGCTTTTCACATGGCTGAGAAAGTCTCTATTAATTGAAATTATAGCTTTTTATTTTAAGCTGTAATTCCTGAGTGTTTCACAAATATTGAAAGTAGGTTGAGTTGGTACGTTATGACTCATTCACTTAAGTATGTTTTGAGCTCAACCTTCAGTTTCGTGAAGGTATTTTTGTGCATATGTGTACTTGTAAACTTTGTTCGTATTTTATAGCTGAAGTAATATTGTAATTCTGTGTGAGTTAAAGCCTGAGGTCCTCTTTTACCTTCTCACCTTTGCTCTGAAAGCACAGCTTGGTCACACTACAGGCTAAGCCTTCATACTATGTTGTACCACACACAACACGGTATGGGGCTATGGGACCACACCGTGTCTAGAACTCGTGTACTTTTTCCTTTAAAGTCTCCCTGTATTTTAGATTTTGTCAACAAAACATCTATTAAGTATTTACAGCATCAATATGTTACTATTTGCTATTTCTTTGTATGTTATGTGGTGACTGGATTAGGAGATTTGTTATTGGCTGTGTTTTCAGTTGTAGCTGCTCAGATAATAAAGAAAGAAATTTGAATGTCCATAACACTCCCTGTTCAACTCTATATAAAACCCCTGAATAAATTTGTCTTTACTGGCAGGTTTAGATTGTCGCTAGAAGAATGAGTGCAGGCTGTCATTATATTACTAGTAATTAACAGCTTCCTGTGGATTTCTCAAACATTACAATGACTGTGAAATCCATCATTTTAATTTCAGATTTTCACATAAAAACTCCTAGATACAAAATCTTACAGAAAAAAAAAGTAATCAGCACATCTGGAAAATATTCAGCTGGCTGTTTTCAGCTAATACACAGATCAATAATGTGTTAAAAATATTTTCAATGAAATGGAGAAAAAGATGAAATCACTAAAAGTGATTAGTACTTTGTTGCACATCTTTGTGTGTGTGTGTGTGTGTGTGTGTGTGTGTGTGTGTGTGTGTGTGTATTTAACAGCCCAAGCAGTTTGGACTTTACAAATGAAAAACAATAATGTCCATCAAGCCAGTTCCAGCTTTGAAATGTAGTTGACCTATCAGCTGAACACCTTTGGTGTAGTATAGCTCCAGTACAGAGTCTTGGCATGCTTTTTTTTTTTTTAAATTTTCAACCAAGGAGATCTTGACTGTTTCAAGAAATTACATATCAACTGAATTTTTTCAATCGAGTTGACATGTCATACCTAAAGAAAAGCTTTAGCCTTTCTTTGTGGTAAGATTCATTATCATCCTGATAAATAACATCATCATCACCAAATCCAACTTCTAGCAATTGAATAAGAGTTTTCACTTTTCAAATTTTCAGTGTACACCTGGACACTTACTTTTGAGGTAATGTTTACAGTCTTTCCTGGTTCTTTAATCGACATGAAATCCAGATTAAAGGACAATACATTTTCTTATGTGTGTCACTGGAAAGGCAACAGACAAATGTTCATAAATTATATTTTTGGACAATACAGATATATATTTCATCAGTTAACATCACTTTCATATAATTATTTACTCTCCATGATTCCTTCTCTTTGCTCATCGTAAGCTTCTTTAATGTCCATTGTTCTCATGTTTCTAACCATTTGGTTTTCACACTTTCTTTTTCTGTAGTTTAGTTAGTTCAAGTTTTACTCCATATTTTTTCCCCAGTGCCTTCCACTCTATATCTCACTTCTTGGTTTCCCACCAGTCTGAGAACCACTGTCATATCAACAACAGAAAACCCTTCAATTCTAATGTTCTTTTCATCATTTCACCATTCATATGGTTTCACTTTAAATCAACACCAGTGTTACTATATAAATGTTATAATAATCCTGAAATCGGAGCAGCTTTTCAGGTTAAATAATTAAGAATCTTGTGATTAAATACAGGAAATCAATATGCAGACACAGATAGATGCACAAGGGGAGGGAGGGAGAGAGAGGGGAGAAAGCGAGAGAGAGAGACCAAGAGAAAGACTGGTCTCTTGTGTCTGTAAGCCTCCAGGCCCTGCTTTCAACCCAGAATCAATGTTACTCCACTTAGAAGTAAATTGAAACTGTTTTTCCATTGCGTCCCCACCATTTTAATTTTCACCTGAAGGGGTCAGAGAGAGGACACTTTAGTGATGATGAAAGACATTTTCCCATTTTCACAGCTTGGTCACGCTTTGACACATCATTATCCCATTGACTTAATACATGGTTTCCCCTCTATCTCACTCTACCTCCCTCTTCCATCAGCACCCGTGTCTCTCTTGCACCCACTAGCTCTCTCTCTTTTTTTCCTCCATCTACCTCAGTTTACATCTGCCCATAGATCCCTCTATGCTTACCCACAATTCATACCTCCCACGTAGGTCCCTTAGCTTTCCATCTCTTAATCCTCTCTCCCCATCACTTTGTCCATCTACCTCCTCTCAGTTTTCTGCCATTTCATCTTCCCTAAAGATTCTCACACTTTTAATGCACTACATCCATCTCCACTTTGAGTGCTTCTTCTTTTATATTATCCTCCTCCTTTGCCATTCTATGCCTGTACTTTTGTTCTTTTATCTTCTGCATTTACTTTAGTCTGTAGCGTCTCCCTACTTCTCCTCAAAGACATGGTCCTAACACAAAAATCAAATCCCAAATTGAGAAAAAGATCTTTGCCTTTTTTTTCTCTCAGTATTGTGCTTTTCAGTGCCAGGACAGTGTTTTCACTTCCAAGTCTTAATTGCTATTTATAACAGAAATATAAAAGGTCCTCTGAATGTTGCTTCTGAATTGCACCACATCAGAGAGAAACTTTAATAGCCCATTTCGCACAAATTAAAACAACAACAAAACCATGGGAGGCAAACTCATAAAGACCAAGTCCATACAAATACATTTTTTGTTACATGGAACATGCGTAGATCTATGTTAACATGCTGCACAAACCCACAGATATAAAGTGTGGAATGGGGAAACGACCTACAATTACACAGATCTAGAGCGACAAAGTTACATGGACACTGAGATATAGTACATTTCTTGCTGAGGAACTGTGGAACTAACCAGTTTTATTACACAATTTGCACAATAACATGAAAAATGTAAAAATGCAACACACACACATAAAGCTGAAAAAAAAAAGAACTGTGCTTCCAAAACATACATCACTCAAAAACACAAAGATGAGCAAAGATTAACCTTTAACTGAGTGGAGAACAAAACTGCTGCATTGTGGAAACATGCAATAGTGCTGTTTCAGCACCACGGACAGCTACAGCCCACTGTCAATGCACCGTTAATGCTTGAAAAATTGTCAATACCACCTATAGAATTAAGAGATCGGATCAGTCTAATGTAATTATCATAAGGCTATGAATGTAGCCAGTTAGGCTGACAAGTTTCTACACTGTAATAGCCAGCATACTTATTATTACAAACTTTTTATTACGTTATATTTGTGCCTATCAGGCAATTTTTACAGCACAAACGAACAGATAAACTAACACAGTCAATTTCATTAAATTAAAGTCTGATATAATAAATTTGCTCATTGCATTATAATATTATACAAAGGAACACACACACACAGAGAAATATTAAATTACAGTATGCTTTCTAAATCTGTCTGCTGCTTGATGTGAAACTACTAAAAATATATGACTCCACGATGGGAACAGGGATGGGGATTGTTACAAAGACCATTTGCATTTGTGAATTAAAAACAAGACCTGAATTGCATCTATTCATGACTGATGGTGAAAAGCATGATTTCGGGTTTCTTTTCAGCAGTGCAGCCAGGCTGACAAAAGTCACAGCTGTCTTGAGCTTTGTATTTCTTTGGCTCTCAGTAGCAATTCATGAACTTCTTTACAAATGAAATGTTCACCATCAAAGAGAGAAAAAACATGTCCTTCCCATAGACATAACATCAAGTACAGAAATTTTGCAAATCTGTGATTATTTGCAGAGGAATGGTTTATTTGTAGAGTTTCATTCAGGGTTGAGAGTACACAGAAAAGCACAGGAGCATGTTACTAATGATATGCTCATAGCATCTGACAATAGACTTGAATCTGTGCTTTTCCTGCAAGATATCTGTGCAGCATTTGATACTGTTGATCATAACATTTCAGTTCAAAAACCATTGATTTTAAGGAAAGTGGTATTTCAATATGGAGAGATTGTTTATGATTTTTTTAATCACCAAATATGAACATGTAAAATTTATTGTTTTTGATGACTAGACTGATAAGAAAGTATAAAGTGATATCTCAGGAGCAGGAAGGAAATAGTGACTGGACTCCCCCTGGACTAGACATTGGTGATGGAAAAGAAGAGAAAGCAGATTGGTTGATTGACACTTGATGAGATGCCGTGGGCAACCCAGATGAGGTTAGGATAAAGAGGAAGAGGGCTGCGTGACAGATTGTCTAAAAGGGAAAGTGACTGATCACAATGAAAGTAAAGAATAGGGACTAGGGCCTGATTTGTTCAGAAAGATTATTGGACAAGAGTGTTGACGTTAAAGTGAAGCTTGGGGAAATTAAAGTGACAAAGGCATATAGAGTAGCAAAAATAAAAAATAAAAATCTATATTATCAAGAGGATTGCAGAAAGAGCACTGGGGAACAGATCTTCCTTAACGAACCTACATAAAAACTTCATTACTTTGCTTTTCAGAACTACTGTTGAGGAACCCAAGACTCATATTTGACCACATGTTTTAACCACATATAAAATATCTATAGCGGTGTTTATATTTGCATCTTAAAATCTAGACATCAATTTAAAATCCAGGTGTAGTGTTGTCCTGAATAACTGGGCTAGATAGGCCCCTTTTCATTGCATTTGTATGGCACTATTGTATGTAGTTAACATTTTCTTTATCACTTTTTGGTCCTGTTTCTTGATTTTCTTGTTTGTCTCTGTGCTCCTCTTTTCTGTCATCTTTTTTCCCTGACTTCCCACAGCTGGTCACAGTAGATAGTTGTCTGTCCCACAGAGATGCTAGAGATACTGAAGGTCTTTAATGTTGACAGAGTTCTTCCTCCCTACTGCTGATAGTGTTTGCTCATAGGGGATCACTGGACTGCTCATTGTTATATTGTAAGTTTTTTAACTTATATTGTTAAGATGGACTGACTATTGTTATCAACTGGCATTACAAATTGAACTGAACTGGATGGATGGATGAATGGATGGATAGTAGATGGGTAGATTGAGGAAACTTTATTAATACAGTTAAATACCAATACCTTCCTTTCAATGCATGAGTGGATTTACTAATGTATACATCATCTTTTTGAAACAAAACACTGTGTATGCATGTCAAATTTGCATAGTACTATACTTTAAAAATGCTGTTAAAAGTTTTCATATGAGCTTTTCATCCTTCATCGACCAGTTTCTGTGACTATTGAGTCTTGTCCATATCTCTCCTTCATGTCCCATCTATATTTTAATGGAAGGAAGTGATGTATGAGCATTGAACAAGGGAGGGCCACAGGGAAAGCTCTATGCTCCCAAGATAATTAAATCAAGCTTTAAAATGTAAATATACCATAAAACAATATTGAGCTCCACTGGTTTTAATTGATGCCCGTCCTGAATGCTCGATGAGGCTGTTAATTTTGACTGATGGCTCACTAAAGCTGCATGATCACTGCAGCGGGCCTGGCAACGGTACCCTTCACATTCCTACCACATGGACAGTTAAGAAAAGAGATTTCTTTTTTTTTTTTCAAATGGAAATCCCCAAAATATTAGAGCAGTTTTAAAATAACTAATAACTAGATGAATCATACTTTTTTCATGCAAAGCAGATAATAACATACATTTATGCAAACCAAGGACATGCACTTAAACACAAACACACACAGCCACCTGTACATGTCATAAAGTGTCCCCTGTGATCGTTTAACGAATTTCAGCACAGCAGAGTTGGAGCAAATATGGCAGACTGAAGCAGCACATGCCAGATCTCACATGTGTTTCGAGTGTCAGCCAATACCCCAGTCCAGCCTATCTCTGCACCCTCCTCCAACTTCATGTTTAACCCTGCCACACACAACGAGAACTGTGACCAGGCTCTATGCCATGCAGACAGACTGGCTCCTGCTGGGTGAGAAGACGGATTTAAGCTGATATTGTATTGGTAACCAGTGACAGTCCAATTGGCAAAAACGTGTCCCTCCACAGAGCAGTAATGAACTGATTTAATTATAACCTCCCCTATGCTGGTATTTTTTGCACAGCTTTGGGAAATACCATTTGCATGATGTAGCCTTTGAAGGCTGATACAACTAGTGACTAAACAGTGATATTTCCAAAGCTGTAACTATATAAATTCTCTGTTTAGTGATTTTAAATCCAACTGTAAACTAAAACAGCATACTGAAATGTCAGATGATGGCAATGAAACAATCTGATTAATCGGAAGATTAACCTGAAACGTAATTAAAAGATAGTAATTATTATGGATGCTACACATTAGTTCTACTCTCAAGCCTGCTCATAAACTATGCTATGCTTGTAAATATGAATGTCTAAAATATTTTTTGAAATATGTTAATTTTCAGCACCAAGATGAGGCATTTCCAGTGGTGGTCAGTCACTTATTTGATTTAAATATTATTTCAAATTATCACTCAATTATCAGATTTAGCAGCTTTAAACTTGGTGTTTTTAGTCACTGCCTCCGTAAAGTGAGGAGCTTTTTACATCAATGAATTTTGAGGGTTTACAGTTTTGTACTGTGTTGAAGGTTTTGGTATGAATAGTAATTATTATCGATCTTATCGGTAAAAACAATAACATCTATCTTACAGTAGGACACTGCAAGAAATTCCAGTTAAAACAAAATAAATTATCACATTGTCACGTTCAATTTTACAGTAAGGTACTGGCAGCACAGTAAAAATATAATATAATATAATATAATATAATATAATATAATATAATATAATATAATATAATATAATATAATATAATATAACATTAAATACATATTGAGATGCTACTGTAGAATCATAAGTGATCTGATGATTCTACAGCATTACTGTAGCTCTATAGATGTTAATGGTATGTCGATATATTCTGGCCCAAAAAGATTCTAGAAAACTTATCTTGTCATCTGAAGGAATCCAGATACTCATTTTCCTCCTTCTCTTCTTTATAATATTTCCATCTTTCTCAGTGACTCTTTCACAGAGAGCCTTTTGCTCTTTTCATCCTCTGTGTCATCTCTTTCTCATAGTCACCTTTTCTTTACATTACAGATTTACCTGTATTGTTCTTCTCTGCCTGCTAACCAACCAGTTTCTCCAAACTTTCCATACTTCCCTGCTAAATTAACCTCTGTTTATTTTTTTATCCAGAGCATGTAGAAAAGCTAGTTTATCGATACCGTTATTGTTTGTTAGTGATAATGTCTCCAATCATAACTGATGATGTCTTATTCTGTGTGTTTCTTGTGTTTTTATGTAACAAAACTGGTTAATTGGTTGATCTGAAAATGCAAATTTGATTTGTTTCTGTCTCATCTCAACCTAAGTGATACATCTTGTCATCGGAAATATACATATATATATGTATGTATATATATATATATATATATATATATATATATATATATTGTCTCTGTGAAATAATAATGACAACATCAGAATTAAATGGTTTTGTTTAAAATGACATTTCAAATTACATAAAGCGTAAGTGTGAAATGAACAGAGCGCGAGCCTCACTCACAAAAAGGAACTTCTAACAACTGAACAAAAGTAGGTGGCTTCTCACATTTTGGGAGGATAAAGGAGTGAAGCGCTCAGTGCACTGTTCATTTTAACTAATTATCCTCCACTAATTAATGTGAAGAAAAAGCAATCAAAATGGCTACACCTGTCTAATTACATAGAAGTCAAACTGTGTGGTCTTAGATCCAAGAAAAGGTGAGTGATAGTCTCAAGGCTAGAGTGTGCTGACAACCTGTTTAATTAGATTAAGTAGGGGGTTGTTAATTAATTAGTGTATCATGGTTGGCTGGTAGGATTCTTTACGGACAGAGTTGAAAGGTGCTTTGAAGACCCGTGGTGTAAAAACTTCTAAGACACAAAGTGCTTCTCACCAGACATTGTTACTGCCAGTATAAAATCCCATTCTTGTAAAGTAAAGCATAAAAAACTGAAGTAAAAGGAAAGTAGTTATAGTTGAAGTGTGGAGTCTTTAAAGCAGAGTCATTGTTAAAAATGGGAGACAAAAGCTGCAGTCGTTGTTCCCTGCAAAAATGTCTGTTAAAATTTAGCTTAAGTTAATATGAGGTATCATTATTCACTCTTACTAGATAAAGTGGATGTCTTTTAGAGTTATAGACTACAGTCATTGCTGCAACCCGGAAAAAGAATGGTGTGTGAGAAAAAGAAAGAAAGAAAAAAGAAAAGTACATTCCTTTCTAAAAAGACTTAGACTAGCTCCTTTACAATGAAGTTGCACTGTGAAGAGATTACTTGGAAGCCATTATAAAATGATGATATATTCATTTTACATTCTACAACCTGGCCATAACAATAATGTACAGCTAGATTATTTAGAACTTGATCTTTAAGCTAAAGTGACCCGTGGAGTACACAGTAGTGTGAACATCTTGCTGAGTAAGAGTAGTGTTATTACCTGTACTAAAATCAGCATTAGAAGCTGTATAAACAGTCCCTTCAGAATTTTAAAACCCAAAGTAATTATTTTTTTTACTGAATTAACTTTTGACTTTGGTCTTCACATTCCAACAGTCTAGTTGGTCATCATATAAGGTGGAACACAAGTCTCAAAAATAGCTGCTCTTTTCAATTTGGGAACCTAAGGCAGCACTGGCACTAAAAAGACCTGCTTTGTCCATTATAGGTATGTTCCAGAGGGAAGATGAAACCTGGGACCTAATTCTCATTGGCACTTGTGCTGGTATATTTAGCCACTCCAAGAGCTGCTGCCTGGGGCCTGGTTACAGAGTGGTTTTAGTGCCATAAAGGAGCTGTTTGAAATCAGCTGAAAATCAGCCTCCTCTGTCTCTCTTCACTGATGATCTTTTTCTGTCTTTCTTTTTTTTTTTTTGTTAACTGGCACATAGACAAGTGCCACTGAGCAGGAAAAGGCCAGGACAGAGAACACAGTTGTGCCCTTCACCAATGAATATAATTACTTTAGGACATTTAATGAAACTATGCTGATTTTCTTTTTACATTTACACTACAAAATCACCTGAGCTACACTCCTCAAAATTATATTTCCTTAAAAGACAAAAATCTCAATTCAAGGGGGTGAAAAACACAGTTAGGTTCATTGAAAAAGTCTAAAATTCTTACCAAATCCTTTTTTTTTTCTTCAAAAGATTTATTTATTATCAAGTTTTATCTACATTGGTCAACTTTTCATCTTCTGGATTGAAATTCTATTTACTAAAATAATTGAAACCACAAACCTTTGGTGCCACAAAGTCAGTCCGGATGGTTTGAAGAAAAAACACTCAAGTCAAAACATCATGGATCTAGAAACCTGCACATCTGGTATTTTCACAAAATAAAAGTGACACAATGGAATGTATTGCAGAAAACAGCAATGGTAAATGCTTTTGGGATGGAATAGGAGGACAAAGCCAGTTTGCAGCAAACGAAAAGTGATCACATCCTTACCCCACTCGTTTCTGTATTTAGCCAGTGATGTTGATGGCAGCAGGGCATGGTTGATTTAACATTTTGAATCCAATGAGACAGTCCAAGACAACACTAGCTGTGCTACAAGTTAACTTTGCCCTGATATAACATTAAATTTTGTGCCCACCAACTACAACAATACTGCAAAAGTTTTAGCTCTTGAGAACAAACATAAGTGTTGAGTGCCAAAATGACATCACCACTCTCCTCAGTCCTATGATAGAAGTAAGTTGGCAATCAAACTGAGAGAACAAAACCTTAACATTGTCAGAACAGAAACTGTAAATTAACAAATTAAGGTTCCAAATTTAAAAAAACAAAACAAAAAAAACACACCAACGACAGCTGTGGAGCAAAAATGAGATTGTGAAAGTTGAACTAGTGGTTGTGTTGCAACTTTTAAAATAACTTAAACAATAAAAAAAAAGTATTATGTGGAATTTAAGGGAAAAAGTTTGAATGGCTTCTTTAGATATCTTAAAGTTAATTTAAAAACAGAAAGAAAAGACAAAAGCAGCTGATTCTAAAGGAGTCAACTGGAAATCTTCATCACATTTGACCGATTTTTTAAACAAAATGATCCAAGATTTTTATACAATAAAAAGTCTCACTTATGGCGTTATCTTATGGTGACATGTTGCAGGTTTAAAAAACAAACAAAAAACAAGCAAACAAACAAAAACATTAATTTAGTAGAATCAATAAAAACTTGTCCTTTTAATACTTCCCGTTCTGTAATCCACATATCTTTTCACCTCCTTTATTAAATATAGCAGAACAGTATGAGGGTTTAGCGGCAGAAACAGTAAACCAGTGTTCTTCTATGTCTGTGCCACCCCCTGCCCCTCCTCTCACATGTTGTCAGTGTGTTTGGTGCGTGTTTGTTTGGCGTTGTTTTGATCGCCTATGCTTGTGTGTTTGGGCTGTGCTGGCTGGGCGGTGAGCGTGCCCGGTGCAGAGCTGATGGCGTGCCAAGTGCTCCCTGCGGGCCGACTGTGCCTTCCACTCTGCTCAGCCACCGTGAACGCCGAGCCGACAGACTGCTGCAGGGGGAACACCACTTTCTTTATCCGTCTCTTTCTCTCTCGCATACACACAGAGAAGCTGCATCCTCTTTCCCCATCAGCTTTTTTCTTCCCTTCCCCCATCTTCCTTTCTTTTTTACCATTCATTCCCGCCCTCTTTCTACACTTTAAATCTTTTCCCCTTTTTCGGACTGACTTTTGTTAAATATAAATTTACCTATGTAAAAAAAAAAAGAAAGAAGAAGAAACAGCTGAATATTGCTAGTTTTTTTTTCAGTTTCATAAACTTAAAAAGATTATCTGGGCACAGTGAAGCAGATCCAGTTGTTAAATGTCTTTTTTTTCCAGACATTAGAAAATAACTTGGATTCTTTATCTAGATAACATTTATGTCAATTCAGTGAAGTTAGCTGTGCATAATAATAGTTTATAGTATTTATAGTATTACTGTAAACACTACTGTTGAAGATCTGTGTTGTCCTTACTTATCTCATGTCATAGTAGCTCTTCAGAGATGCCCCATCCCCTTTGGGTTTTACTGGAACCCCTTGCCCAGGCATTGAATTGCAGTACCTACCGTTCATTAACATTTAGCTCTAATTACCAGGCTCATTAAAGCATTGAATTAGCAGCAAAATTCTTTCAGCCTCCTCTCTGTGCTTAATCGTTAAGCAAATGGAGCGTCACAAGTTTGAAGTGATTACTATTGAGATGTATGTGCCATGGCCTCATGAAATGTCACTCAGCTGCCCTAAAAAAGGAGAGGGAGGAAGGACTGGAAGCAATTTACTTCCACTTGGCGGGAAAAGATGTTTTGTGTGCACACAGTGAGGTCGCTTCTACCTTCAAACATCACACAGCTATTATTCTAGTGCTGCATGCTGTGAGAAACCGTTTCTCCAGAAGGTCAACAACATTTACATGTAGAGAAAAAAAGCTGGCAGCTGCTTAGGTATCAAGCTTAAAAACATTTCTCACGCATTTGGGTCACTCGCTCTGCAGAGCTTCCCCATTAACCATCACATATACATGCACACACACACACACACACACACACACACACAGATGAACATGTTACTTTCTGCAACCTGTAAAAGGCAAACATATACATACAAACAAAAATACATGCCGTGCTCCTTAAGATTCAGAAGGTTGGAATTAGGGCTTTTTTAATTGTTTGGTGTTCCCAGGTCGCAAACCTGAATAGGTAATGTCAGAACAATTGATAGTTTAATCTTCTGAGGGACGTGTGGAAAGAAAGCTGTGCAGTGAAGTGTGATTATGTGCGTTTCTATCTATCCCACAACTGATTACCCTTACTTAATTCAGTTCACACTTTTGTTTCACCATGTCCCAACATGTCTTAATACATTTGCAAATGAGGCTAAAATTGAAATGGTAAAATGTAGAACCCAGGAGTTCATACACACATACACACACATTAGAATCTATTTCCAACAATGGCTTTTTTGATTTAAATCAGTCAGTAGTTGTAACAATATTGAATGCACAGATGCATGCAAAATAATTATGGACAAATATACTATCACCTACATAAAAAATAGTGCATGTAATAATAGTAATAGTAATAATAAGTAATAGTTCAAAACAGTTAAGTAAGACAGTGTTATTTAGTGATTTCTTTCTTTTATCTAGGAGTCCATACTTGTCTAAAAAAAACAAAACAAAACAAAAAAACCCTCTGCATTATATCTTACATAAGAAATTACGGTGGTGAAAAAAATCAGTTTAGCCAGCCTGCCTGCCTCTTAATAACTTATGAAGTCGAGTTGGCTTGTCGTACAAATAAAATTCAGTCATGAATGTGGAAATAACAAGTCTTTAAAAGTAGATTTATAAATATCAGCATAGTTGAAGTGTTTTTCTTTTTTTAATTTTTGGGAAATCTTGGGAAATTAAGCAAACTTAATGTGGTGAGTTAGATAACCTTTCTCATTCAAAAAATATGGTAAATCTTAAAATGATGTCGATTTAAGTACTTCTTAAAAGTTGCCTGGAAGTGCTTGTTGTTTTTAAAAACTGATTTTTGCTATCTCATAACTAATTATTATGAAAAAAAGTTTTTTCAGTAAAATGATGATATGAGAACATATGTGAACAGCCTTGAATTAACAGTATTAGTTGTTGTTGATATTGAAAGCTGTCCCTTTGTGGTTTGTTTTTCACCAGTTTTGACCAAGGAGATGACATTTTAACCATGTTTGCTGGGTTGTGAAGGCCTAAATTTGAAGCATAGGCTGACCCATATGGTATGGGTATGTGAGATCTAAATGAATTGCCTAAATGTAAATATAACTGAACTCAGCCTACCTTATTGGTTGTTTTAGAAAATCTTTGAACACATTATTAATTAAGTAACAGTAGACATCTGACAGAAACCTTTTTTTGGTTTGTTTTCTTAAACTTTGGATGGCTTAGGGACAACAGGCAACAGGGGCTTCCAGGCAACTTTTAAGAAGTACTTGAAACTGACATCATTTTAACATTTACGATATTTTTTTTGAATGGTAAATGGACTGATTCTCATACAGCGCTTTTCTACTCTCCCAGAGTACTCAAAGCGGTCTATACAACATTGCCACATTCACCCAATCACACCCATACTCACAAGCACTTTCTTTATACATAGTGCTTTCTAAGTACATTCACACACATTCACACTCCGATGGATGCATTGGAGAGCAACTTGGGGTTAGTATCTTGCCCAAGGATACTTGACATGCAGACTGGAGAAGCCAGGGATCCTCCTGAGCTACAGCCACCCCATACATGAATGAGAAAGGTTATCTAACTCACCATATGAACACTGGACAAAAGTCAGTTATTGTATCAGTCTTGATGTTCCGCTGTTCCTAACACTGTTCTTAGCCACAAATGCTGACACAATAATCTGAATTTAACAGTTCAATAAGTTGTTGCCCTTGTCACTGCAAAACTTCACATCTTTAAAAAAGGTGCACATTATTTTAATACAACTGAAAAGTCAGCAAAAACAAATGAAATGAAATTAAGGTATAAATTAAGGTATAAATTAAGGTAAATGCACTATATAATTTGAGTAAGGAAGTTGTTTGCATTTATGGTGCGTGGAAAAAGTTCCATGGTGCAGTGCACAAGGTTAGAAATGCCATGGGTGTTTTACTGAAAAGCAGCAGGAGACAGAGTTAATGTGGTGTATCACTATCCGAAAGACCTGTTCCTATTACAAGCCACTCATCTCCAACAAACTCTGCCTCATGCCTCTTTCTACCTCTACACTTCTATCTCTATCTGTCTCTCTAGGTCTCACCTCTCTCCATTTCATGGCTGTTTTCTTCCTCTATTTGCTTGACAAGACAATGGATAATAACCCTGGAATAGCACAGAGACCAGCAAATGAGAGTAATCAAGCTGTCTTGTCCTGGTGGCGTTCAGGTTCACTCATCAAACCCTAATTATCACCCTGGAAACCAATGTTCCGCTTTAATTGTTCTGATGAATGAAATATTACAGAGAGGAGTCGGGCTGCAGCCGAGCGGAATAACAGCTTTTAGCCATAAAACACATCGGAGCAGGAGGAGGAGGATGAAGAGGAGGAGTGAAGGTGACTCAGGAGAGAATGAAACAGTGTACGAGAGCTGGACAAAGTCATGGATAAAAAGGAGCTCAGCATGAAAGATGTGAGAAAAAGGTAAAACAAGGTTGAGAATCTGGAGAATGACAGGAGTCACATTCAGCAACTCAATCAAATGGTTCACTTTGGGAATGCTTAAGTGTTGTGTGTTAAATTGTTTCAAGATAACACAGTAAGACGTGTCTATCTATCTATCTATCTATCTATCTACAATCCATTGCATTGATATTGACAAAGAACATCAGTAATCAAATGTTGTACTTAAGAGGCATACATAATTATTTGTATGCTCTTACTATTTATTTTGACTCTCAAAAATTTACATTTGGTACATTCATATTTTTTTTTATTTATTTCAGTTACACATTGCAAAATCAACAACCTCCAGAAAATAAACTGAGAGTGCATGAAATGAGCTGATTGCACGCACATCTGGTAACAAACTTTTTGCATCTAAAATTGTACCTTTAGGCTGTCAAATGAATGGTGCACAGCCACATGTATGCAAAACCAATTCTTCGTCCTGACTACAAATGGAGCTTGGAAAGTTTTTGACACCTGAATTTATACACAGAGACCTTGCTGTGATATAATGTTGGAAAAAGAGCACAGTCACCAATAAGGGGGCGTATGGGACAGACCCACAGGGGTTAGTAGCAGAATTGATGCCACTTCCTTCCCATTCCCCAGTTGTGCCCTGTGCAGATAAAGCAGGGGTGGAGCTAAGACAACAGAGGAAGATGAGTTACAGTAGCAGGAGACTAGTATTACACACATAAATAACAGCCACATGCAGGTACAGAATTGAATATGCTGCAGACAAAAAGGAAATGCAAATCTTCATCTATCTTTCTCTGTTTTTCCCATTTTCAATAAAGATTAGATTAAATGACAGATGGAGTGTTACTAATATATGTCATATTTAACAGATGGCACCTGAAAGGCTGGGCAGAGTTGTCCCACTGAATATCTAATTAGGAAAGAGGAAGTAAAAAAGACGAGAACTGTTGAGAGAGGAAAGAAATGAAGTAAACACAACCAGCAACAATAAGAAAAAGGGGTACTGATAACTTGCCTACAAATGCTTTATAAGGTAATAAATTTCCGCTAGGGCACAGGAAATAATACAATCAAATTGGAAATTTAACTTTTGTCACACCAGAAGTTTGTTAACTAAATGAAATAGTGTTGAGTCAGAACATTTTGCTCATTGCGTGACAGGTCTCCCCAAACATCTTTACTTACAGTAAATTATGAAACAGGTATAACTAGTCCTGTAAAACGATTCCTTGTTTTGCATTATTCATCACTTGTAAGTTCATAATAGATTTTATTGCTATACTTATGTGCAGATGCCTGATGCACATATATAAATACTCACATGTAAATATAGTGTATTTGTATTTTTCATGAACGACTGAGAGCTGCTCAGGCTAACCACTGCCTTTTCCTGTCAGATATTGCTAATGAGATTATTTTAACCCTCAGAGTCCTTTTCAAAGCATTTTGATTTAATATGCTATCAGTTCTGAAATGTGCATTATTAAAAGATGAAACAATTCATCTTGTTCTTCTATCTTTAGTGTAAATCTGATGTTTTTGCAATTTAGCCAGAAGTGAGGTGAGATCTAATAGATCTCTCAGTAGAAATTACATATAGTGTATATGTAATTGTGTAATATGTAATGTAATTTAAAAGACAAATCCAGTGACTCATACATGTGTCGTGACCTGTGTTTTTTGTCAGTTTGAGTCTTAGTGTATACCTTCTGGTTTAAATTCTGTTTAAGGATTTTTGTTTTGTTGAATAATTTTTTGGAGGGACACAATACCCAAACTTTTAGTTTGGGTATTGTGTTCTTGGGGTTATGAACATACTATTGTTTGTTTTTAGTTTATTGTTGTACTCCAAGTACCTTCTTTCATGATTACTGCTTCCATGTAGTGTTGCTTCCCATTTTATTTTGACAGTCATTTGTGGCTTTTGCCTTGTATTTAGTATCCACCAAGAGTTTGGATTTTGTCAATTATGTGCCTATTTATCATCATTATTGTTGTTATTGTTGAAAATGTATCTTTCATTTACTTTGTTTTGTCAATGAATCCTGAGTCTTTTTGCTACATCCCATAACAACACACTTTCTATCCTTAGTTATGCTTAGTATGTGCTGAGAACTGAACAAGCTGAATCTTCACCATTTGCTTCAATTTATCATTAAATGAAAAAAAAGAAGCAATTCACAAATACTTTGGGATCCTGCATCAATAACTGGTGATAAATCACTCCTGAATTGCAAATTTGAACTATTAAGCTAATAAGGCAGTGCAGAGCATGGTGGGTTAACTTCAAACAAGAGGAGCAGAGCTCGTAGGAGGTGCATGCAGCATGAGATGAATGCTAAATGTGAAAATTAAACATTCTTATCCAATATGTTTGAAACATAATACAAAGATTTGAATACATGCACAACAGAAATGAAAAGTGAAACAAGGCAGTTTAGGTTTCATCACATTATACAATATAGATCAAAGTATACAATACAAACAGTTGAATATCAATATAATATTTATGTAACAAAAGTATGTCTGACCAAAATGAGTTTGCTGAGACCAGAATTAATGCTTCTTTTTTTCTGGAATGAAAAATTATTAAATATTCTGGAAAGATTCTGGGTTTCTCTTGATTTCCGTTAAAATACAGGGAATAAAGAGAATAAAATAATTACTTTGCAATCCTAAATGTTAATATTAATTATGAACACCTATAAACACCTGAACTGAATGTTAAATACACATGTTGAAATAACAGCTTGAATTGTAAAGTAATTACATACAGTTTGCATTTGAAAAGTATATAATTTTCAGTTTTTCTTTGTGCAATGTGGATATAAAAAACGAACAAACACCAAAATGGCAATTGCTTGAAGAAAGCCAAAACGTAAGTAATTAATGAAGAAAATACAAAAAAACTAAAGAAAAAACAAAGAAATAACCTTTTTCATTTTCTATGACCAAATAGAAATGGTGATGCTGCTACCACAGTAGCGCAAGGTCTGTAGAAATTAGAAATCTTGTTCCTGTTGAGGGCAACAAGTCCTTGCCTCTTATCTGCAGTCCAGCTGAGTTGCTTGGTCCTATCAGCAGGCTGTTATCTTGGTGCCCTCATAAACCTCAGCACTGTATGAGCTGCCTGGGCCTTATCAGAGTCTGTCCTCCTAGAGAAGGATCCATGGCCGCCGGGCCTTCACCGACCCTGGATCGACCTCTCCTTGGTACTCCTCTTCCAGCCCTGTTGGTCTGTTTTACCTTGAGCTCTCTCACTATCTGTGTCTTTCATTCACTTTCTTTCCATTCAGTTCTCACTCTCTCATGCTCCCAATGTCATGGCAGATCTAGTCAGATTTAAAGAAAACTTACAGGATGTAACTTTAGAAATAAAAAAGGGCCTTTGCTTCTTTTTCCTCAAAGAAGTTTACTTTAAATTTAAATCAAAATGGTCTCCTTAAACATATGTTACCTAATGATGATATTATTTTATGTTAGATGTCCTTGTAATTGTATTCAGATTTGGCAACACAAATTTGGCAGCTGCTTAGTCAAAGAATAATACTTTACCACTCTCCCTTTAATTTTTCCTGGAAACCTCATGTTTTCCACCTGACAGCAACAATATGTCTGCATGTCTTTTCATGCTGGGATGCCACATTGGTATTCATGGCGTGCTGTAGATGGAGCACCAGCATCCAGCATATTACAGCCAACCAATTATTCTGTAACAATAGCGAACATGCATATTAGAAATGTCAAATGAAAACAAACTAAATGTGCTCAGAGCTTTCCCTCCAGAACAGTAACTGGATAAACAAGACCACACAGCTTTGCCACAGTCAAATGATTTCTCCAGCTTCAGTAACATACAAAACATAGATCCATATATTTGTAGCAAATTCTAACCAAAATCAAATATTACAACAAAGCCAGAAGATCAGTTCATAAAAATCAAAAGCATTACTTGATTTTCACTTGGATGATTTTCACTCTAAGGCTTTGAGTGTGGCTGCAATTTTTAGATCCCTGGAAGGACCATTATGATAATTTGCATTTGTGCTTCTGTGATTTTTCAACAGCCCTTAAACTTGGGTACCAAAAAAACATGAAATATTAGTTTCTCTTTCAAACTGATGAAAGCGTGATGTCTTGCTACCACTGAGAATTTTTCAGTAATTTCCAGTTGAAGAGTCACAGTCACAGTTTCTAATAATTCACAAAACATGTGATCAAATAATTTTTTAAAAAACATTATCTTTATGTTAGTATGATATTAAATCTTGTAATACAATAATATGATGGCTATGTGCAAAACACTGAATGCCATAATTTAAAGCGATTGTGAGCATAGAGCAATGTGCACACAGCTATTAAAGGACCAGGATATTTGAGTTTTCAGCATAAGATGAAAAAACAAAATGAGGCAAACAAAACTTTAATAAAATGCAAAGCCATACATAACGTCAATATAATCATATAATCATCATTAATGAAAAAATTGCCTTACACACACTGTATATATGGACCAAATTGCCAATTCATTAAAGTTGACAGGAAAATGAAACACCATCAAAGACCTTTGACGAACCCTTATTTATGGAAAATTGCCTGTCTAGCACCAGCAGTTAAAAAAGGGACATTCATGTGCAAGTAAACCTGGAGAGACACATGCTAATTGACAGGCTCAAGAGGCTGCACTACACTGGGCAACTGGCAACTCAGGTAGATGTGTGCTGAGTGTAGAGACACTGGTGAGTTTACAGTGGCAGTAATTACCAGAGGTGATGGTGACAGCAGCACTAATGAGTGTTGACAGCCACACCTTCATGGCTGTTTGTTCTAATAGCCTAAACATCAGGGATAGAATTGATTAGTTTCTGCACTCACACACAAACAATGTGGCACACATGTAATCTGACCCATGGCACTAATGGGCGATGTTCATAATACTGCGTGCACACACAAACGTACAGATTTCATTAAAAGTTGAATAAAATATTTTAATCAAAGCGATTTTCTGACATTGTTTTTATAACTGCAATGTGTTCCCACTGAGCATCTTGATATAACAGCTGTGTTTTGGACACCTCAAGTGTAAAATTTCTCTGCAGAGGTGGGAGTAAGTGACACGCGTGCAAATCAGAAGCAGGCTCAAATCTTTAAGAATTCACTCTGAGGAAAATTACGTTTTTAACCTGGTAACATGTCAACACAATGTTTTTCTAGAAGAAATATTTAAGAGACAGAAGCTATTGACATGGTTTAGCATTTTTGACTTGTGAATGTATGAAAATAACAAACTAGAAAAATTATTTCCTTAAACCAACATTATCAGTTGTTTTAATGCTATAGATCCTGCTATGAGTGGGATGTGGAGGACCACACCAGTCCCAACCTCACCCTTGGTTTGTGCACAGCAACAACTTTTCATAAAGAACTGTGTCCCAGAAATATATTTTTTAAGCATTTGGTTTCCAGGAATAAGGTAAGCTCCAGGAAGATAAATTAAGATACAACGAAATGACATGGCCCACAAATTATGACTTTGCAGGATCTCTTGCAACTATATTCTGAAGATAAGAGAGACTGATGTGATAATAATAATTACAACTGCTCTAAGTGGCAGAGCTAGGTTTCTGAAATGCAAGATTGTCTGTAAATATCATTGTTCAATATAAACATAATGTTATTTTAAATACAATTTGGAATGCATGTAGAAATTTGTCTTTTAAAGATGGAATGTTTTTTAACAATTGTATTTTTTCACTTTCCAACTGCACACAAAAAAGCATAATACAAAGATGTTTTTAATTTTTCTTTCAGTACAAAGATAGTTGGTGAAGAGAAAGTCTAATGCAGTTGACCCCTAGGGCATAATATTGCAGAGTTGCATGCTTCTAAAGGGTTTATAATGTCAAAGGCCCCGACCATCTATGGCAAGTTATTTATAAAGTGCTATTTGTAGAAGAAAATTTGCAGACTTGCCGGTCGTACACAAGGGAAACAATGAAGTTCTATCATATTGTCAAAACACGGTAGAGTGCAGGACCCAAATGGCATCCCTGATGAGGATCTTGATACAGGAGCCAAACAGAAAGTCCAAGCTGCAAGCAAACAGCAACAGTCACAGGAGTACACAAAGGAAATCACACGGGGACTCTCAATAACCACTGTGACAAAGACTGAGATCAAGACAAAGACTGTTGATACAATGAGGGGCGGGGTAAACAGGGAATGGAAAGAGCTGAGGGAATGAGACAAAGGTGTAAAAAAGACAGCCGCATGAGGGGATCCAAACTCCAGCGACAACTAACTACTAAAATAAAACAGAAACTAACCGAAAAGATAACTACTAAGAAGAAAAACAATAACACAATTACAAGTTTTCCACTGATGCACTGGTGGTTAGAGTTGGGCTGTAATCACTAGTGCATTTACTTTGAATTTGACACTAATAATTAAGCATTAAGTATATTTAGAAGTTTGAGAGATTTAACTTTGCCACTTGGGGTCAGAGCGGTCACAACAGGTTAAAAGTGTGGATGTTTGTGAAATGACAAGTTTCACGATGAGCCAAATGCCCAATTCATTCTAAAAGCTATGAATGGTATGGAGAAGACTATGAAAAAAGGAACGCCAATGAGATTATGGTAATCAACAGATAACAGTAAATTTTAAGCAGTATGGAATAGTATTAAATGTAAAATAATCAAAGAAACACAAGGCTCAAATGACTTTTGATAGACTAAAACACAATCCAAGATCCAAAATGATACAGTTTTCAAAATAAGTAAAGCCAGGAAACTCTCTATAAAATATGTAATCTAATTCATTTCAATTAAATTCAATTTTATTTATAAAGCGCCAAATCACAACAAAAGTCGCCTCAAGGCGCTTCATAGGTACAGAGAAAAACCCAACAATCATATGACCCCCTATGAGCAAGCACTTTGGCGACAGAACCAGGCTCAGGGAGGGGCAGTCATCTGCTGCGACCGGTTGGGGTGAGAGAAGGAAAACAGGATGAAAGACATGCTGTGGAAGAGAGACAGAGGTTAATAACAGATATGATTCAATGCAGAGAGGTCTATTAACACATACTGAGTGAGAAAGGTGACTGGAGAGGAAAAACTCAATGCATCATGGGAATCTCCGGCAGCCTACGTCTATTGCAGCATAACTAAGGGAGGATTCAGGGTCACCTGGTCCAGCCCTAATTATATGCTTCAGCAAAAAGGAAAGTTTTAAGCCTAATCTTGAAAGTAGAGATAGTGTCTGTTTCCCGAATCCAAACTGGTAGCTGGTTCCACAGAAGAGGGGCCTGAAAACTGAAGGCTCTCCCTCCCATTCTACTTTTAAATACTCTAGGAACAACAAGTAGGCCTGCAGTGCGAGAGCGAAGTGCTCTAATAGGGTGATATGGTACTACAAGGTCATTAAGATAAGATGGGGCCTGATTATTTAAGACCTTGTATGTGAGGAGCAGGATTTTGAATTCAATTCTGGATTTAACAGGAAGCCAATGAAGGGAAGCCAAAACAGGAGAAATATGCTCTCTCTTTCTAGTCCCTGTCAGTACTCTTGCTGCAGCATTTTGGATTAGCTGAAGACTTTTCAGCGAGTTTTTAGGACATCCTGATAATAATGAATTACAGTGGTCCAGCCTGGAAGTAATAAATGCATGATCTAGTTTTTCAGCGTCACTAAGAGACAGGATATTTCTAACTTTAGAGATGTTGCGCAAATGGAAGAAAGCAGTCTTACATATTTGTTTAATATGTGCGTTGAAGGACATGTCCTGGTCAAAAATGACTCCAAGGTTCCTCACAGCATAACTGGAGGCCAAGGTAATGCCATCCACAGTAAGAATCTGGTTAGATACCATATTTCTAAGATTTTCAGGGCCGAGTACAATAACCTCAGTTTTATCTGAATTAAGAAGTAGAAAGTTAGCGGCCATCCAGGTCTTTATGTCTTTAAGACATTCCTGCAGTTTAACTAATTGGTGTGTGTTACCTGGCTTCATGGACAGATAGAGCTGCCTGTCATCTGCATAGCAGTGAAAATGTATGCTATGTCTTCTAATGATGCTGCCTAGGGGAAGCATGTATAATGTAAACAGAATTGGTCCTAGCACCGAACCCTGTGGAACTCCATAATTAACCTCAGTGTGTGAAGAGGACTCTCCATTTACATGTACAAATTGGAGTCTATTAGATAGATATGATACAAACCACTGCAGTACAGTACCTGTAATACCTACAGCATGTTCTAATCGCTCTAATAGGATATTATGGTGAACAGTATCGAACGCTGCACTAAGGTCTAGCAGGACAAGCACAGAGATGAGTCCACTGTCAGAGGCCACAAGAAGATCATTTGTAACCTTCACTAAAGCTGTTTCTGTGCTGTGATGAGCTCTGAAACCTGACTGAAACTCTTCAAATAAGCCATTCCTCTGCAGATGATCTGTTAGCTGTTTGACAACTACTCTTTCAAGGATTTTTGATATGAAAGGAAGGTTGGAGATTGGCCTATAATTAGCTAAGGATGCTGGGTCTAGAGATGGCTTTTTGAGTAAAGGTTTAACTACAGCCAGCTTGAAGGCCTGTGGTGCATAGCCGATTATTAGAGATGAGTTGATCATATTTAAGATCGAAGAATTAATTAATGGCAGGACTTCTTTGAGCAGTTTTGTAGGAATGGGGTCTAAAAGACATGTTGATGGTTTGGAGGAAGTAATTATTGAAGTTAACTCAGAAAGATCAATTGGAGAAAAAGAGTCTAACTTAGCATCAATGGTACTAAAAGTAGCTGTAGATAATATTAAATCTGTGGGATGATTATTGGTAATTTTTTCTCTAATGATAAGAATTTTATTTGTGAAGAAGTTCATGAAGTCATTACTAGTTAACGTTAAAGGGACGGTTGGCTCAAAAGAGCTCTGACTTTTTGTCAGCCTGGCTACAGTGCTGAAGAGAAACCTGGGGTTGTTCTTATTTTCTTCAATCAGTGACGAATAGTAAGATGTTCTGGCTTTGCGGAGGGCTTTCTTATAAATCAGCAAACTATTTCTCCAGGCTAAATGGTGATCTTCTAAATTTGTGACACGCCATTTCCTCTCCAGCTTACGTCATCTGCTTTAGGGTACGTGTTTGAGAATTATACCACGGAGTCAGGTACTTCTGATTTGAGACCTTAGTTTTTGCCGGAGCTACAGTATCCAGAGTCGTACGTAGTGAGGAGGTAAAATTATTAACAAGATAATCAACCTCTGTTGGAGTAGCGTTCAGATAGCTGCTCTGCTCTATGTTGGTACAGGTCACTGAAGATGATAACAGTGGGTGGATTATATTCTTAAACTTAGTTACAGCGCTTTCAGAAAGACATCTACTGTGATAAAGTCTACTCTCCACTGCTTTGTAATCAATTATTGTAAATGTAAATGTTATCAAGAAATGATCAGACAGGAGAGGGTTTTCAGAAAACACTGTTAAATGTTCAGTTTCTATTCCATATGTTAAAACAAGATCTGTGAGTGTGATTAAAGTGGTGGGTGGGTTCTTTTAAAGTTTGAGAGAAGCCAATTGAGTCTAATAACAGATTAAATGCCATGTTGAGGCTGTCATTTTTAGCATCTACATGGATGTTAAAATAATTATTTTATCTGAGCTGAGCACTAAATCAGATAAAAAGTCTGAGAAATCAGAGAGAAACTCTGTGTAAGGCCCAGGTGGACGATATATGATAACAAGTAAGACTGGTTTCTGAGTTTTACAGGTGGGGTGGACAAGGTTAAGCATCAGGCTTTCAAATGAATTAAAAGTCTGTCTTGGTCTTTCGTTAATTAATAGGCTGGTGTGAAAAATTGCTGCCACACCGCCCCCTCGGCCTGTGCTTCGAGATTTCTGGTAGTTAGAATGACTCAGGGGTGTTGATTCATTTAAACTAATATAATCATCCTGCTGCAACCAGGTTTCTGTAAGGCAGAGTAAATCGATTTGTTGATCAATTAATAAGTCATGTACTAACAGAGACTTGGAGGAGAGAGACCTAATATTTAATAATCCACATTTCACTGTTTTACTCTTTGGGTCAGATGTGGATACTGTATTGTTCTTTCTTTGTGATTTTTTATGTTTAAGTTGTTTATTGCTGGTTTTTAGTTTGTTTTTTGTCTGTTTGGTAGTTGACACAGTCTCAATGGAGATGGGTTTTTTTTGGGGGGGTGGGGGGGTAGCAGGAGGAGAGAAACTGCAGAGAGGCGTGTAAGACTGCAATTCTGCTTCCTGGTCCCAACTCTGGATAGTCATATTTATTTATTTATTTATTTAGGACAGTGCATGTTAATGAACATAAATGTAAAAAAAAAAAAATTACATGAATGTAAACATGCCAGATTATAGCCAAAGGCTAATTTCCATCTGTTGTCCTTAAACATAAAAAAATAGACATAATAATTCATAAAAATTCATCATTCATTCATAATAAAAACTCCATCACCAAACTTACACATACACACCATTCTGTTCCCAAATAAAACATTAAAACTATACAACTCATACATGATCACACACTTGATTTGTCCATAACCAGTTTTTAACCTTTGCCTTAAACAAATTGAGTGTAGAGCGTTCTCTAATGGGTTGAGGAAGACTGTTCCACAGATGGCCACCCTTAACAGAGAGGACGTTCTGCCCAAATGCTGTCCGTCTGTGGGGTATAAACAAGTCTCCTCGGATTGTAGCTCGAGTGGTCCTGTCTGAGCTTTCTTTATGCCTAATGAACTGCTTTAGTGGTGGTGGAGCAAGGGAGTGTAAGACTTTATATATTAAACACACTCTTTTAAGTTTCACTAAGTTATTGAAGTTCAGTAATTTATGTTTTTTTAACACATGGTGGTGGGAAGTCAGTTTTTTGTCAAGTAGTTTTAAACTTCTTTTATAAATGTTTTCAATAGTTTTAAATGTTGTTGGACAAGCAAGTGACCAGGACGTCAAACAATAGTCCATATGAGAGATGATCATTGAGTAAAAATAAGTTTTTGCAACATTCATATTTAAATTATTACGTATATGATTAAAATTTTGATTATTAAATTTAAGTACCTGGGACACTTTATTTATGTGACTCTTGAAGGATAATGTTGGGTCTAGAATGACCCCAAGATATTTAAATTCTGGAGCTAATTCAAGCTCTACTCCATCCAGGAATATGTTTGACTGCTTCAAGTTTAAGGGGCGTTTTGAAAAATACATACAGACAGTTTTTGAGGTGTTCAACATTAGGCATGAGTCCTCCAGCCAGCTATGCATTAATGCTAAAGCAGCTGTAAGATCTTTTGCCACCTGCTGGACACTATTTGCTTGCGTATATATAACTGCATCATCCGCATACATTTGAGCAAATATGTTTGGACAGACTTCAGGTAAGTTATTGATATAAAGAGAGAACAATAAGGGCCCAAGAACAGATCCTTGAGGAACCCCTGTATCACAGTCTAAATATGGAGATTTAACCCCATCCAACACCACACACTGTTTCCTGTGTGAGAGATATGAGGCAAACCACTGAAGAGCCTGACTGGAGATATTAAACTGAGTCAATCTGGACAACAATATCTGATGGTTTACAGAGTCGAAAGCCTTCTTCAGATCTAAAAATACAGCTCCAACACAGGGACTCTTGTCCAGCAAGCTCTTCAAGTTCTCCACTAACATACACAGGGCAGTATCTGTGGAGTGATGTGCCCAAAAGCCAAACTGCAATGGATGTAATGAGGGTTGGGTGTTTTCTAGGTGAGCAGTGAGGAGTTTAACCACCCACTTCTCAGCTATATTTTGGGGGGGTTTAATAAATTTGTCCATATTTCTAGAAATGAGAGCTGCTCCATCCAAAGTGGGATGGATGCCATCTCTCCTAACAAGACCAGGTTTCCTCCAGAAGGTTTGCCAATTATCTATGAAGCCCACATCGTTTCTGGGACACCACTCAGACAGCCAGCAATTTAAGGAGAACATGCGGCTAAACTTGTCACTCCTGGTCTGATTTGGGAGGGGACCAGAGAAAACTACAGAGTCCGACATTGTTTTGGCAAAGTTACACACCGATTCAATATTGATTTTAGTGACCTCCGATTGGCGTAACCGGGTGTCATTACTGCCGACGTGAATTATGATTTTACTGAATTTACGTTTACCCTTAGCCAGCAGTTTTAAATTTCCTTCAATGTCGCCTGCTCTGGCCCCTGGAAGACAATTGACTATGGTTGCTGGTGTCTCTAGCTTCACATGTCTTAGAACAGAATCACCAATTACCAGAGTTTGACCCCCGGCGGGTGTGTCGCCGAGTGGGGAAAAACGGTTAGACACATGAACAGGTTGGTGGTGTACCTGGGGCTTCTGTTTAGGACTATGCTTCCTCCTCACCGTCACCCAGCCGCCCTTTTCCCCCAGCTGCTTGGGGTCTGCCGGGGAACAGCTAGCGGGGCCTATGCTATCTTTGGCTGCACCAGCTACAGGGGCCTGGGTAGATACGGGTGAATGAAGGGTGCGAAGCCGAGTTTCCAATTCAGTAATCCTGGCCTCCAGAGCTGCAAATATGCTACATTTGTTACAGATATCATTACTGCTGAAGGAGGCCGAGGAGTAGCTAAACATCTGACACCATGAGCAGGAAAGTGCAGGAGGGACAGGTGAAGTAGCCATGGTGCTAATGAGTCGGCTACGAGCTAAGCTAAGCTAGCGAAACAGTACAGAGACAGTGAGTTATTACTTTGGCTATAAATTAGGTAGTGAGTACACAGAAAGTGTGTTTCGGATGAAGCATGTGAAGATTATACTATGAAAAAATAATGTATTTAAAAGTTTTTAATTAAATTGCTAAGCAGATAATAATGATTATAATTAATTATTTTCATTCCATTTTTTATTAACTGCTTTACTGTTTGTTTGTTTGTTTGTTTAAATCCCAAATACAGTTGGATATCTGCTTCAAAAAGTAAGTAAAGGTCCCAAATCCCATTTTGGGATGTTTGCAAGACGCCTGGATTAAATACCTATTCATATGCACTGGGGCTGTTCTTGATGATTTCCTTCTGCTTCAAAATGCTGTACATGGCTTGTCAAACTGTTTTCTTAATTTGCTTGTTTTGTTATTGTCACACAAGCATCAATTCACCTGCAGATCTACAGTCCATATTTTTTTTTCTATCATCATTATTAACGTGCTCTCTTCTCTCTCTTCACATTATTAAGAGTTTGTTGATCTGCAGCAGTCTTGTGGGATCTCATATGTTATGTTTCTTTGACCATGGATTTAGGACTGTGATGGAGCTACACCGTCCTGGGCCGCAAACAGCTGGCCTGAGCGCATACACCCACGACCACGATTAGATTCGACACTTGTCGCACTGGGTTACCGTGGCTGCACGTCTTTTAGTTGACCGGGCAGATAAACCGGAAGGGGTGAGAACTATATTTAGAGTGGCACAGAGGGTGGCCAACATATTTTTTCCACTTACCTTTAATAAAGCCGGTCGCGTAGACTCCCGTTATCGCCGATTAAACGAGTAGTTGGGCAGGCCGATGGTACAGTGTTCCGGGGTTCAAATAGTGGGTTCACACATGCTTGGAAAGGTCACGTGAACTGCATTATCTTTGTTTGGTTTTCTTTATTATGAAACACTGTAGGCTGCCTGGAAGTGGCCATAAATGTATGTATATGTATTGTAGGAATACAACTGGAAATTAGCTGAGGAAAAAAGAGTGTTTTGGGGAAAGAAATGATAAAGGGATGACTATTATGCCTAGTGGGAGGGGCAATGGGATATAAAAGGAGGCCGTCAGGGCCTACTTGGGCATTCTGTGAAATGTTACAGTGAGGGTAACATGTAGACTGGCTCAGCCTCTTGTGTTTTGCATACAGATTTTTGTTTTGTTTTGAATTAAGTCAGTTGTTTATTTTCGTTGTAAATAATCTTTTGTGCACCTGGGAGACCAGCAGAATAAACTATACACACTGAACGCTTCCTGACTACACCTGTATTTGTTTGAGAGAAGTTCAGGAGAGGACCCAGCGACAAGGATATCTAATAGTTATTTTGCTAGTGTTCTTACACTTGGAGTGTGTTGAGCTGCCAGTGCTATAGTTCTTCACTGTTGTGATAAAATGTATATATCATTAGAAATCCATTATATCAATTATATCAGTGTATAATATTGACAGTGAAAAGTATGGAATAGAAAACATTTCATAGTGCAAATGTTCATGGAAAGTTCATGGAAAGCTCTGATCTTTAGCCACTGGATTATTTTTGAAAATATGCTGTCCTTATTTAAATAATTCAAATACAGCTTACCTTTCTTAAAGGCTACATTCATTTTAACTCACTCTGCTCCAGTGGAGTCAATGAACTCCGGAAATGGTTGGTAATTGTTTTTCTTATTTATTGCAAAGCAATGTTGTTGTTTCTCCTGGGAATGGGAGATTCCGTTCACATGAAGCACTCATCATCATGGGCAGTCGTTAATTACTCAGGTCAAACCTGAACAAAAACACATTCTGAATAATCTGGAGTTGGTTGTTATTATTACACTGGTGACTTTCAGCTGGCCATCATGTTTTTCAGCTCAAGTCATACAATAGTCTTCCACCTGTATTTCACTGGTAGTTGGTTTGTCTTCAAGTCCACAAATTCATATCTGCAACTGACAGATTATAAGATCGCACAGATTGAACAGAATGACAACATAACTTCAAGTGAGTCACCTCACAGTCACAAAAGCCTGAACGATCTGAGGCCAGTGCCAATACAGGATATCTTTTATTCAAACAAAAAAGGAGGTCTCTTTACAGTTTCAGTAACCTGGTTTTAGTGTGGTGGCTGGCTGGTGTATATTGAGTTAGTTATTTCAGGAAAAAGAATAAGAATAGACGGAACAACAGAAAACAACCTCTTGCATTTCCCTGATCATTATATTGAGACAACTTATCTGGCTCTAATTTGGAAATAATGAATTATATTAGCTGCAAATCCTGTTCCCTTCTAATTAGTGGCTCTGGGACCAGGTTTGTCGTTTATGAGACGTTCGAGAATGGAGTAATTACATTGTATAAATCAATTAGGGCCCTCCAATTGTGTACAATGTGTTTTCCAAAGCAGATTAAATGGTGCTTATGATAAAGACAAAACGTGTCCAGTACACTGTGAAGTGGGAAATTAAAAGGAGGAAGGAGAAGTAAAGGGAACAAATGAAAGAGGAGGGAGGACAGAGGAATCAAAACAGGGCTCCAAGGGCAAGGGCATGCTGAGAGGATAATTTGCACTTCCAACTCAGTCTCACATGCAGGCTGAGACACAGATGTGTGCAGAAGGGCTGAAAAAGTATATATATATATATATATATATATATATATATATATATATATATATACATATATATATATATATTACTCTTCCTGGTATTATTAGTATTATTGTGAAACCCTGATATCATCATACTGGAGAGAATTAAAAGTCAGCTATAGTATATTATATTACATACCAACATTTTTGGATATGCACTGCATATTCACAATTTTAAGCGTGGAAGAAAGAAATGAAACTCTATTACAGCTGCAGCTTTTTATTTATCTCTTTTTTAAAATTAAAAATGCAACTTTCAATATCCCTTCAAAAGGGCCTGAGTCATCTATATCAGCGGTTCCCAACCTTTTTTGCGCCACGGACCGGTTTGTGACCGACAATATTTTCACGGACCGGTCTTTAAGGTGTCGCGGATAAATACAACAAAATAAAACTAGTACCGGTACCGAAAAAAAGAAGATTTATTCATAACACACGTGAAAAGACCCAGGAAAACCGAGTTAACGAAAAAAAAACGATAACACAATAACGCTAAAAACCGATAAAAACCCTGAAAACCATACATTTCACACCCGAGTCTCACTCTCGCGGCCCGGTACCAAATGACTCACGGACCGGTACCGGTCCGAGGCCCGGGGGTTGGGGACCGCTGATCTATATCATAAGGCATGTAAAGGTGATGCCACAGACTGATGACACAGCCTCAAACTTTAAGTTAAATGTTATTTATTTACAGTGATCATTTTTGCAAGGTAGACTGTATGCATAGAAGTATATGGTATTGATCTATAGAAATCATAATGTGGACACAGATCTAACAACAAAAGCTTAAAACACTCCTGGTGTGGCATCCTGGTGTGGCAAATTGTTGATTACATGTGACCCCCATTCTATCACTGTAACATGAAACAGTGGATATCCAGGGATGTGGCATTCATGTAAGGCTAAAATAAAAAATTATTGAATATTTTAACTTTTTATTTTGTCCGTTTGAACTGGAACACATGGGGACTCTAGCAATTTCTGCACTGAATTTGAAATAAGCCACGCATGCCCATTATTATACTCGCGTGTTTCTTTTTTTAAGTTTACAAAAACGCTCAAACGTGGTGGTGGTGATGACAGCGGCTCACTTTTCGGTGACTGAGTCATAAATAAATTAAAAAAGAAGTAGAGGCTTGCGTGACAAGAAGCGATTTAACAAGGCACTCTTTCCTCTTCAAGAGAGGGTTAGTGCTTTGGCCTCAAATGTCACAGTTTTTGATGGTGACAGAGTTTGCTGGTGCAAGCAAAACAAATGTTAAATGAATTTGGTGTGAATCCCTTACAGACTGGGAGGAGGGGGTGGAAATGGAAAGAGCTTTTAGCGATACACACCATCACACACATCACTCTATTATGAGATCAGGTCGGGTTGTGAAATAAGAGACACAGAGCGTCCTCTGCTGCTGTCTGCAGACTTCAGTCTTCTGTTGGCTATTTTGATAAGATGACATGTTATGGTCATACCAATATTACCTTGGGAAAACGCCTAAGGTAAAATCTTTGTAACAGCTAAATGTTCAAGTACAAAAAGTAAAAAAAAACAACAACAAAATTAATAATTTTATTCCTGCTACGTTTAATCTAAAATGCATCCTCTGAACACAAAATTGCATTTCACAGGCATGGTTATTACACTATGAGGCCCTGTATGTTGTATATTAAGTCAAAGACACTTAAAAAGGCTAGAATTGCTGGCTTAAGATTTAATAGATAAGGAAGAAAACATTTAAGGAGGAAGTTGTGAAAGTAAAGAAGTGACTGGATAATGAGAGATACTACAAGATAGTCAAAGCATGAAAGAAACTTTGGATTACTTAGGGCTGAGCTGGAGAGTTCTCTTGTCTGTGAAGTTATTACAAAGAGAACCCAATCATCTATTCAGCTTGACTGTCAAGGCAGAGAAGTTATTGGAGAAAAACATGGAGTTTAAAGTTGGACAAAACTATAGAAAATGTGACAGAAGAATAAAGCTTGAAAAAGAGTTTGTGATCTTGCCAATCACTTCCGCTTGCCAAATCATTTCTAAATTGGTCCACCTCAAAAATCTGTAGAGAAAATACACCATCTTAAAAATATTTTCAAATGTCCTGTCAAAGGAAAATCTAAATTCCCCTTTGGTTTTTAAGTCATCAGTCACAAAATCATTATATTACTCCTCCCAGTGTTTCTGCACAGTTGCAAAACAAGACTCATTTGTTAATTTAAATATGAAACAGTGTATAAGGTAATATTAGAGGATTCTGTTGATGCTATTATCACAAGCAAATATTATCAAGTTATTAATAAATATTACACTTGGTTTTTGACAAAATGTATGGAATGATTCGGATATTTTTCACATAGGTGAAATCTAGAAACAAAAAAACAAACAAAAAACCCCAATATGATTGTCATTGAAGACAAAGTTTAGAAAGTTTTTGCAAATTCTACTGACTCAGCTGTATATTTTTAAAAAGTTCAAACAAAAAAAACCACCATTAAACAAAACAAAACAGAACTAGACATAAGTTTGGAGAAATGGAATACAGAATTTAAAATCCTTACCTGATTTAAATTGGGCAGACCTCATGTTCAAAATGATCTTGCACACATCTGGATCATTTGTATTGGTGCAGCTGTTCTTATTATCTCTCAGTGGAAGTGATATAATACGCCATTTGCACTTTTATCACTACAGTTAAAATAAACCACAGTATATCCATACACTGTTCCCTAATTTAAAACTGCTACTTTTTGGAAAAATATTGGCAAAATATATTCAAATATTTATCAAAATGACATAAAACAATGCTAAATGAAGCAAGATAAAGCTACTTGTTCCTAAACAACAAAACATAAAATAAAACTTTTATTATTGTGAGGGTATAAATAATGTAAGTATAATTATAAGTGCAACTGCAGTGCCACTTTGAAGAAATGTGGGTAATGACTGGACAGTTAAAGGTGCTACCTATCTGTACCCAACCATTTTTTTAACATCCTCTCTGTTATTTCTACAAGAAAGTAGAGCTGTAGCTTTCCTCCCACTTAACTAATATTGCTCATACATTTCCCTTTCCCTTGAATAATGAAAGGATTTGGGCTTATTCATAACCTGAAAGAACTCCCAGGGCTCCTGTTTATTTTGAAGGATGAAATAACATACAGCAACTGCTAAGGCCAGGCTGAGTGCATTGACATGTCATTTTCAATCATCTTCAGTCTTCTTCATGGAATACGTGGCTAATAATAATATGCTAACCTCCCGGAGCGTATTGTTCCCTTGGATGGATGCTCTGAAGGATTTTTTTCTATTTACCCCAGAAAGGATCTTGTAAACATCGAGCACTGTTGTCTTCCATGGACATCCAGGGTTTTTTATGTTGCTGAGCTCACCAGTGCATTCTTCTTTTCTCAGAATGTCCCAAATGTTCCTGTTATATCTCTGATGGGTTGTTTTTTGTTTTCTTGCACTATGGCTGGATGGTTTCACTTCTGTTGACAGCTCTTTTGACTGCAAGTTGTGGATAAATGTCACACTTGGATTTGTCTTCCCTTTACTATAGATGTCCTTAAACAGGTTATGAAGGGTTGCAACACTTTTCAACAAAAATAGCCTCTGTACTCTGTAGGTTAATTTAGTTCTCATTAGGTATAATCTTTCACAGCATAAGACGTAAAATGCTTCATTTTTCTTCCTTTTCTTTTAAGAATATCCTAATGTAATGAATAACATATGATTTTTAAGTGTTCAGGAAATGCTTGTGACTTCACTGTGTGACATCACTACCAATTGGACAGTTGAGAGGTAGCATTTGAATTCTTTAGCCTTTTCTTCAAGGATCTCCAGCAACATCTCTTGACTTAGAATTTAGGTTGTCTGCTTCCATTTAAACCATATCCTCAAGCCAGATTTTGTGAACCACTGAATTCATTGTTAACAAAATTCAGTGAATATTTTCTTGCTCGCTTTATTTTCATTTCTTGATTAAGTTTTCACTCATTTAGTTATTTTAGTTTTGCCACTACACTACTAAATTAAATGATTAGGGTTTTCTTAATCCCAAATATTTGTCATCTTGTCTTAAATAAATTGTTTCTTTGACTAGCGAGCAAAGAGAGTTTAACTAAATATCTAAAATACCTTTATCACTGAGCAGATGATAGTGGAAAAATCTTTTGGTATATTCCCAAGTTTCTTTTCCAATCAGCATAGCTGGAAATATAGGAGCTAGAATTTAGTCAACATCGTACACAGTAGTTCCACAGTGGCAAAAAGAAGCCGTCATGTTTGCTAAGCTATACGTCTCAAAGAAAAAGTTTAATGATAGTACTTATAAGAAAACTCCAAATCTCTGACTTTGTACTATAAAATTTTATTAACATAGGAAACAGGTATTCACACTTTTTGTGTCATGAATCTGAACATTTTATTCCTCCTTTGCCTTCTTTGTTATAACGCTTTATTTCTATTTAACCAACAGCACGTGTTTGCTCGTACCATAGCTTTCTAGCTCTTTAGAGTCTGAAAGCTGATATTAGTGTCTTAAATTCTAGAGACATTGAACATAACTGTCCCAAAGGAAACAAATTCCATATGTTGAAAAGCGTAACATGCCACTACAAAGAAAATTATACTAAAATTAAATTAATGTCTTGAGTAAATGAAAAGCATGCTCTACTCTGTTGAAATCAGTTCTAAGTCTAGAGTAGAGAGAGCAAATGATTTATTCTTCCATTTCTCTTGCATGTATGTCTTGTTCCAGATATCAGATAATTATTTAAATTCATCCAGCCTTGGACTTTAATAGGTAAGATGTGTTTTAACAAGATATAAGTCACATTTTCCTCCACATCGCTATGAAATTCATGTCTATGGGTAATTATGTCAGTTGTGTCTCTACACTATTATTCAGGCCACAGTCACCCATATCTTCAGCTGACAACTCGCGAATGTTACACCAACTTGTTCTACTTATATTATCCAACTTTGCAATAATAATCAGCATATGTTATTTCCCTCATTATTATCCACTTTTTCATAATTACTAATCTTTCCGTTCATCACATTTTTGACTTTCCTCCTTGTCAACAAAGCTTTCATTAAAGTCTGAAAAATAAATATGGCAGTACAACCAAGTGTGAACACTTAATTATCCAAGTCCATGACCTATTTTTGTAGGAGCTTTTCTAATTTGATATAATCCGATGTTTTATGAATATGCAAGTGATAACATATTACAGAGTTAAAATTAGTCAGACTATTTTTTTTCCTCTGTTTAAAAAACCCTGCACTTGTACTCTTTGCTAACACAGAGTATATAAAATTCTCATCCAGAAAAGTACCCTCGAGGTAAAGTAAACACAGATCCAACGCAGCAAGCAGCAGTTCACCATCCTGTCCACAGTAAGGTGGAGATCAAAGGCAGCTGTTCCTCCTCAGTGCCTGGGAACACATGCTTTGATCCTCTATTGGCTTGACCTCCATTCGACCTCGTGATTTTCAAACAAAGGCCTTTGTTCTCATTCTCAGACCTCAGGAAGGACCCAGGCGAGTACAAACTCAAAAGTTTGAAGACGAGGAAAGATGGGTAGAATTCAGTTACGGGCGAAATGAGACATCATGTCAGGGATGGAACGAGGAAGCTGAAGCTGAAAATATTCAACAACTCTGCTGAAATGCAGAAAAATATGTGTGCGACTAGATAAGGCTGGAAGTATGCCTTGCAGAATTGCAGCCCACCTGATTAATAGTTAATCTTGTAAGCATGAATTCACAGCATTGTGCTAAAATGATTTCTGCACACTAATTTAGTGCTGTTTATATTGTCATGTACTGAGGTGAATGTACACTGTATGTCTTTTAATTTGCTAATGAATATCCATTTTAATATGCATAATTGTCAAGCAAAAAACAACAGGCATGATTTCCAAGCTAAAGCCTTTTTTCTTTGTAGCTTATCTTCCAGTAATGCACATGTTTTTGAAATAAAAGTCAATGACAGACGTTTGATTTGTGAAATACAAGATCAGAGTTTGGTGTGGCATGTTGGTGTGATAGCTCCATTGTAACAAGTTCTACAGTGATGTTTTCCATTTAGTAATAGAACATTGCATACCTGATTTTACTCTGCACTGACATGACAGGCACAATCATCTCTAAGAAAAGAACATTCCCATATGGAAAAGATATATATAAATCTTATAAAGTTTGTATCTGTCTTGTGTGAAACTTGTATGAAAAGCATATAAGAGTGAAAACAGATATAAGATCCCTTGAAAAATTATATAATGAAACTTGTATGTTTTGGATACTTACTAAAACAATGTATGAAAGTAATGAGAAAGTGGCCACTTTCATGAGTAAATCATGTATGCCTTATATGATTTACTCATGAAAGTGGCCACTTTCATGAGTAATCACATATAAGTTTTTACTATTTCTTTTCCATATGGGTTCTGTTGGGAATGGCTAGAGTTAGTTCAAATTAAAACAATATATTAAAAAAAAGCAGATGCTGCATGATGTTTTATGAACTGTATAGCATGCAAAGGTGTCATGTTGGGAAGCAGCCATAAGTTAACCAACTCCAAATATACAGAGACACACATACTATCCCCCTTCTGTCCACCTTCAGAGTAGGACATAATTTTAATATAAAACCTACTCTACAGCTATGCTTCACCCTGTATCCCATTACACCGACAATCATCATCTTCCCCTCTATGTCAAATTGTGTCAGGGACTGTGTGGAAAGACTTTGGCCTTGTGTCATAATGCTCCAGTCAGAATGGAAGAGAAATATTTATACCTACCAGACAGATAGACTGATGTTTAATTCATCGGTTTAAGACTCTGGCCCTCCTGACCCTGGACTCTGAGAGACGGAGGCTTTTCTGGGTTTATAACCCCTCATTAACACCCAGTGGGAACACACACGTCAAATAGGTTCACTTGTGCGCATGTGTTTGTGTGAGCAAGGTTGCAAAGGTGTGTTTTGGGAGCTAGTGTTTATATCAAAACATCATAACTGTGTTTTTTATGCAAATGTCTACCATATAATGTGTTGTTATTTTTATTTGCCCAGCTGTTGTGTGTATCTGTCTATCTACTGTAAGTGTAGGGGTGTGTCTGCCATTAAAATAGCCACTGCGGCAGCATTTGTTTGCCCCCTGACCCAGCTGTTGGTTTGCCTGTCAGCAAGTACACACCTTATTGCTCCCAAGGCTATATTCAGTACAACTCTCAGCATATTAAGTCATTGTTATTCAGGCAAAGGACTTGTGGTAAATGATGGCAATGAAATTATCATTTCTATAGTAAGATCAAATGAAGGTAAATAATGGGGGTGGAAAGAGTTTAGATATGGTGATGACACTTCTGAGAGTGAGACACTCTCCTACCGATCCTTTCTCTATTCTTCATTTCCTTGAGCCTACCACAACTTTTCCACCCTCTTTCTTGACAAATGGCATATAAGTGAAAACCTGAATCATCAACTAAGAAGCGATATCTTAAAATATATGACACAGAACATACTGACATCACTCTTAACGTGCACAGACACAACAAAAAGGTATGTGAAGATAAAGGAACATGCTAACACTCTGCCGAGTGTCTGCTCTCAAAAGTAAGCAGGATAAAACAGATGGGGAGCTAAATTGGTATTCAGTCAGTCTTGGTGTTGTGTGCCATCTGTTGAGAATAAGATGCCACCTTCAGATTGCAGAGGATAGATGAGAGGGCTACTTGCTGGTTGCAATCATCTCGCTATAGCCACAGCTTCCTGGCTTTGCTGTAAACATTACAGCCACTAAAGTTAGGTTTAATGTACAAAGTACATATACATTACTAAATTAGAAAAAAAAAGAAGCGCAAAGTTAAGACAAGCAGAAAAAAACCATCATTAAATATATAAAACAACAGTTAGTCAAAACCAATATATTTAATAAAGCAGGATCACTAGGGTATAGTGTTGTGTTTTCACTCTTGTTCATATGTTGCCGTGCCTGCTAGGTGTCCCTGGTAACTGCTGCAGAGACAAGCTGTCAAAAAGGACAAGTGTCATGCTTAACCACACATAAACATACCACTGTCATCTTACTTTGACATATCAGAATATGTGTATATATGTGATTTTTTTTATGGCTTCCTTACAGACAGTACAAACACTGTCAAGATAATAACAGATAGTGTTAACCTCAAATGCGTCTAAATATTAATAGCAATGATGCATATAGGCCATAGTTTAGTACATTTAAACAAAGGTATATACACTTACGCATACGAGAAGGACTCTTATAATTGAGACTGCAAGCAGTGCAGCTGTGAACTCAGCAAGACAGATGCACAGGTTCAACTCTAGTACCATTGCCTGATTTGCATGAGCTGCTGCTGGCTTGTCAGTCATTAGGACACACTCAAACTCACAGTGTACTGGCAGCTAAAGAAGTCTCCCAACAAGGAAGCACAGTCAAGCTTGTGTAACAGAGAAAGAATAGGAGAGCAGCTTGTGTGCCATGGCTTGATTTATACATAGGGCTGTATTGCACCACGATAAGGCTGGAACAGCCTTATCATACATGAGAAAACAAGACACCACTGCCTGTACAGCGACAAAACTCACTCAAGTGAATATTTTAATTTTCACTTGTTTATGAGAAATACTCAGTGTACAAGTTCATTCATGCAACAGTTCAGAGGCTAATTTGCGCATATAATACAGGCATCTTTAGTCTTAATGGAATGACTCATGCGTCACTTTACATTTATTTGTGCACATTTCCTTTTCTGGCTGTAAAATGTTATATTCACAACCCACCATGATTCATCTAGTATACATCTATGAGCTACTCATGCATCTGGTTAGTGTCTGGGTTAATTATTGCTCATTTGGGCATTAATGTCAGGGCTGGTGAGACTAATCGTTTGTTCATATTATAGGAGTGAGGATAATAGCACTATAAAAGTATGGGCTCACTGTTCTTATCATATGCATGGCTACAGTCTGTCAAAATATTACAAGCGAACAAATGGATACACCATTTACTGGTGCATCTGAGAAGGAGTCACATTTTTGTGGTATTTTAATTGGAAAAGGTAGAATTTTTTTCACATATTCTATATTGATGTAACACTCCTGAAGTGTTGCTGAAGCCCAGGTGCCTTGATCTGTACTTTTAACTTTCCCTTGACAGTATCTCATTGTCTATATGGATCTGGCCAGGGAAGTTGGCTAGGGTGCTGAGTATAGTGCTATCATAGACAGCAAACTAGTTTGTGGTAGTCTTGGCACTGTAAACAGGTGCTGAATCCTCCTCGTTAGCAGATGGAAAAAATCTTGACAAGTAGATGACATGGCACTCCAAATCGCAGATTGCTTAAACTTCACAAATGGACTTAAAACACCTTGGATTTTGTGGCTCTCTATTCTCCAGAGTCTAGGTGCTTGATTTCCAAATTTCCTTTCATCTGAAAACCTCATCTGAATCCTTTGAACCACAGAGTTCAGGAGTGGCTTGATATTAGAATGCAACAGTTGTGCTCCTTTTCCTGTGCACATCTGTGCATGGTCCACTGACACCAGAATCAGTCCACTCCTTGTGAAGCTCTCCCAAGTTCTCGAGTCAACTTTTCTTCACAATCCTCTCAAGGTCACAGTCATCCCTATTGCTTGTGCACAGTTTTCCTTTCAAGTCATCTTTCCGTTACCGTAGTTCAGTTCAGGTACTCTGCAGACAGACTGCCTTTTCAGCAATAACCTTCTGTGTCTTACTCAAAGTTGAAATTTTGTGAGTGAGATCTGCGTATATTTTTTTGAAGGCAAGTAGTTTTCTAAGACAGTTAAAGGTTGAGTAAGCCATGAAAAATACTTAATGTAAACAGCTAAGTAAACACACTGTCCCTTCAATGCTCTTTCAAAAGCTTCGCTAATCGAATTCAAGGACAAACTACCAGGAAAACAGGCAATAAACTGAATAATAAAAATAAAACTTTATAATGTAAAATATAATCATCTGAATAGCATGCCGGTAAAAAAACATAACAGAACAAGAACTAAAAAGTGTTTGTTATGTTTATTTTATAAAAAAAAAGGTAGTCAGGGTTTGTTTTTTATATTTGTAGATACGCAACAAGGAATACAATAATACCTAAAGAAAAATCCAAATCAATCAGAATAATCCCACAGAGCTACTAAGCGCACCCAAAGCACATGAGAATTATAATTTGCAAGAGTTTGTTTTTTTAATGAAAAAAAGAGTGAAGAGAGGAATGTGGGAGTGTTACATAACTAAAATTACATAATATTACATAACTAACCTGTGGATTAGCAAAAAGTTTGCCAGATGTGTCCTAATATTGTGTTTCCCAACCGCTGTGCTGCGGCACACAGGTGTGCTGTGAGAGATGATCAGGTGTGCCGTGGAAGATTATCTGGTTTCACCTGATTAGTCCCCAACCTTTTTTTGCGCCACAAACCGGTTTATTTCCAACAATATTTTCACGGCCTTTAAGGTGTCGCAGATAAATACAACAAAATAAAACCAGTACTGGTACCAAAAAAAAATGAAGATTTATTCATAACACATGGGAAAAGTCCCGGGAAAACCGAGTTAACGATAAAAATGATTAAAAAAAAAAATGCTAAAAAACGCCAAAAACCCTGAAAACCATAAATTTCACACCTGAGCCTCAACTCTCACGGCCCGGTACCAAATGACTCACGGAGAGGTCCATGGCCCTGGGGTTGGGGACTGCTGCTCAAAGTGAGCAGCGTGAGTAACAGGCAGGACAATGCATTCACTTCCACTAGAGGGCAGTACAACTGCCTGCTCTAATTAAATGTGTTGCAAACTGCCAGTAAAATAGAAGAAGATGAAGAATAAATTACATAATAGTCATGTTGTGAGAGGACACAGCGTGTAATAGCAATAGATAAATATTTGAAAAGAAAAAGTAGTTAATCTGACCTGGGTCCTGGAGAGAATTTTGACCCACATGAAGGTCCTAGCATGAGTACTGGTCAGAAGAAAGCAAAAAAGGTATAAAGGACAAACCAAGCCAATTCTGCTATGGCTGGTGCAGGGAAAAAATATCAATATGCTTTTTGTGACATTTTTGTTTGGTGGCAGGCCGTGTGATTTTTCTAATGTGAAATATATGCCGTGGCTGTAAAAGGTTGGGAAACACTGTCCTAATAAACACAAAGTATGCAACTGAGAGTAACTAATGTGTCTTACTCAGAGACACGTATAGACTATACTTGGCTGCATTACCTAGTATAACACTGCGCTGACAAGATTAGAAGAATTTGAATATTTAAAAATATTTCCAACCACTTCTAGAGAAGGCACAGGAGCAGTCCAGACCAAAGTTAACACTAACAGAACAGATCACCAAAAAACACACATAGGAAAGCTGAGCAGTCCAACCAGCATAAATATCTGACATGTAACTTCTTTTCAATAAGTCAAGATTTAATTCAGTACTCCTGTGGCAATTATGCAAGTAAAGGTTATGGAGAGATAAGTGTAGTTAAACAAACAAGATTATGTAGGACAGGAAGAGGAAGACTGAAGCCATCATACAGTACTTCTTTAGCCAGTAAAAGCTGGAATATCAGATCAAATAGAAACCCCCCCCCTGGCAGCTCCTGCCACAAATAGAATCTAATTATGTGGGAAATATTTCTTACTGTATTTTTGCCCCCAGAATTCAAAGTTTCTTATTGTTGAGTAGATTACTCTTCTTTGTGAGAAAAATGACTGTGCATCAATAACATTGTTGCCTGGATTAAGCCAGCATGACCAAGTTAATCTTCCTCCTTAGGTCATTCAATCACATATTTTCTTTTTCTGTAACAGTTAATAATCTAGCTACTTGCAGTGTTGTATACAATCTATATTTAAAAAGTTAGGATTTATGATATTGAGCTATAAAATAAAATGAACTTAATTTGACTTGACCTTATACAGCATTACAGGGCACTAAAGTTCTGGTTCTTAAATTGGTGTCGTTCTGAAACTTTGGAACCTTCTTGCTACCAGCCAAACCAGCTCACATTTCCTTCCCAGATGCTTATTAAAACTATTAACCCCTTTCTTTGTTCATGTGGTCCATGTAGTAACTGTAACTTCCCAACATTCCCATTAGAATTACTTAACTAAAGACGTCTAGAGACCTTAAAAATATACTAAAACAAACATATATACTTTGTGTATATATGTTCTGTATAGATGCTTGTTTTGCACCTTTTCCAGGACTTATTTCCTTCATATCTAAAATGGTCTTAAACTGTGTTCAGTACTCACCACAGCATGCATCTGTCTGGTAAAAATGCAGAAAACAACAGAAAAGGAAATGTGCAATGGATCAGTGATGGTGTATGATGTTTGAGATGGGATCCCAGGAATGATGGTATGCAAATGGATGCATAAAATGTTTACACGTGGCTAATTCCCATCTGTCAATCAACAAAGACTCTTGGGAGACTGTAAAACCTTTCAAAATGTGATGGGAGGTAGGAAAAAAAGAACAAACAAAACAGAAAACACATACACTTTATCAAGATAGTGAAAAGGTAGAAAAGACAAACAATTGGCTTGAGCTCTGTATAACTTACTAATATTGTAACACATATTTTACATATTCTACACACTTACTAAGTAACTGCTTGAATTAACCACGAATTGCAGTATGAGACAAGTATTTATAAAATTTATATTAACATGCTTACAAACAGTGAGCTCACATCTTAATCATCATATATACATATAAATGTGCATTTATATACTTTGTTAATCACTTTTTTAGACTTTCTAAAAGATTCAATTACACATTATATATGAGCTTATTAACCAAAAAATAATATATGTATTTCTAAATTATATACTAAGGAGAAGTGATCTTTCCAGTATAAGCCAGGAATGTTTGATTGCCTTGGTTTTTAAATTTGGACATACTCGCACACACACATACAAACAAAACACCTTGAACTCTTTGCTATCATCTTCAAACCACTTTTGAGGGGGAGATTATCCTTCCAAAAGGGGTCACTGTCATAATGAAATACTGTTGCTGCTCGATTTCATCATCAGCATGTTGTATACCTGTCAAAAGTAAAATTCAAAAGTATACTAAAGACTATATTCTGCTGACATCTTTTTTCCAGGAAAAGGATGTGCATGCCTTCCCCAGGATGCTGAAGATCGACCTTCTGTTGGACCATAGTCCAATCCCTGATGGTGGCCTGCTCACTGCAGCCACTTTCAGCAGTCGACCATGTGCTAAGGTCCTTAAACTGTATTTTGTTTTATTTTTTTGCTTCTAGCACATAAGTGTGAACTGAACTGTTGTAGCCTGATAATATTATTCATGTCACAGGTCAGTAGAATTTGTGGCCAATTCATGTGCTTTTGTGTGTATTTCTCCATGGTTCAATACAGACTGACATTTTACACGCATGTATCAGCTCTCTTGAGCATAATTCATAATATTAGACATGATTTGAATGTAGTGGCACTAAGTATATCATTTAACCCATAGTAAACCATATTATAGCAAAAATTGTATTTAATTTTTTTTATAATGATGGAAATCTACAATTTTTACATTTCTACATGGAAATAATCATCGGAAAGTCTTTAAACAGACATTATTAACATATTTACATAAACATATTGCCCCCCTAGCTTAATCGATTCTGACAATTAAGGACCCTAGAATGTACTTAATATGTTTTTTGCTCACTGCCGACTTCATGACTTTAAATATATTATCCCCCGCTGCTGGTAATGCAATTTCTGCATGAATGTTCATTTCAGATTTTGTAAGGGGGAAAACATGAAATGGACATCGTCTATTACACTTTTTGCCATGATACTGGGTTGACTTTTCAGTGTTTCTTCATCAGGACCTTCACTTCAGAACTATTCTGTTCTCATTTGGTTCCACTCTGGCAATGATCATCAATTTGTAAATACAGAAGAGGCAACTGCATATTATATCCTAATGATAATTAGAAATGATTGTATCAACTAGCTATCTATTCTTTAAGCTGAGCTGTTGTGGCATGGGCTAAATAGATCTGTCATCATGTCTCTTTCCCCCACACACTACACTGTAAAAAAAAAAAGTAATATAAAAGTATTTTACTGTGTATTTTACAGTTGTGTACTGTTCTTCTAGAATATCATTAAATTCACATAAATAGACTGTGATTTTACATTTCAAATGTAAATTAACGTAAAATCACTGTAAATGTCATAAAACATAATTTTCTTGTTTTTTAAATGTATTTTTCTGTACATGTGCATATTTAGATTGTTAAAATATATTCACAAATGTATCATAATTTCACAAATATTTGTCCATTATTTGAAAGATTGAACTGTTAAATTCAAATGTAATGCTATGGAAAAATATATCAAATGATTCTTATAAACTTTTTTACATCAAATAATAATTATTATTATTGTTATTTAGGGCGATCGTGGCTCAAGAGTTGGCAGTTCGCCTTGTAATCAGAAGGTTGCTGGTTCGAGCCCCGGCTCGGACACTCTCGGTTGTTGTGTCCTTGGGCAAGACACTTCACCTACCACCTACTGGTGATGGCCAGAGGGGAATAGTAAAGTGCTTTGAGGGTCTAAAAAAGCGCTATATGAATGCAATCCATTATTATTTAAGTTAACTGTATATTTCTGTACATTTAAGTACTATTATTCATTTTGCCGCATTCATTGACCTTGTTTATAGGTAATTTCATTGTTTATTCACATTAAAAAGTTCCTAATTTAATGTTTAAAAGCACTTGAAAAAGGTAAAATCCCTTGTAAAATTAGGGCAACAAACTGTATTGTCATTACTGAAAATAACCGTATTTTAATGGGAAAGTTATTTTCTGTTATTTTATGGTATTATTTTGGCGCCCCAGCTGCCGGAACATTACATTTTTCTTTAGGATTTTCTTTTTTACGGTGTATACAGTAGTCTCCAGTACTGCTAATTGGTGTAAATTGGTGTCAGTTTGCTTGACTGTAACTGAAAGCCAAATGAATTGCTTCTTTAGTTAAAATAAGAAATAAAGTGTCTCACAGCTCAGTCAAAATAGAAAGACCACACAGATAATGGAGTTAGAACACATTCTGTTGTAATGAAATTATACTCAAAATAATTTTAGAAGAAAATGGTGAGGGTATGTTAAACCAAACTGAAACTAACCATCCTTCTCCCTGTTGGGTAGAAAAGAAAGAAAACGTCAGCGCCATGCCCTTAAAAAAAAAAGCCAAGTACAAAAGAAACTAAGAGCCAAATAGGTAGAGTGTGCAGTATTAGGATTCTTGTTAATTATTATTAAGTAATTGCCATTTACCCTTCTGATTGATTTGCTGGTTCTCTAAGCAAAGTTGATTTTCTTTCATAAACAAGGAAATTTCTAAACGTGAATGTGTTTAGTTTTTAATGGTAGGTTTGTGTCTTCAAAGCAACCTGACATCCTATAAAAGAAATCCAGTTCATTATTTTGGCACAGTTAATTGAGATGACTGGAAAGCTTTACAATTTAATGGCATGAAGAAAAAAATATGTATAGAGTCATAGATACTGTAAATGTGGGTGGATGATTGAAACAGAATATGAGGGAGTATGTGGTAGTGGCCCACAGACGGATGGAGGAATATGTAAGATAAAATAAAGGAAAACAAAAAAAAAATCACTAAATCGAGGTGAAACCTGATGAAAAATTCAGCAAATTTATTTCTGAGATATTCTACAGTATGTGGAAAAACAGGCTACGCAGATAGACATGAAAGACCGCAGCCATTGTATGGGAGTGTTTAAAATTGTATGACAGGACTGCAGAGCATTTCAAAAGAATTCAAATTCAGGGTTCAACCAGAGTTGAAATTAGAATACTGTGCCACTGCTCATTTCACTCCTTTTTTTGCTCAGTAGTGGTGAAATGTGAGGAAACAATAATCTCTTTAGTCATTCCCTAAAGACTGTGGGGTTTTTTAGTTTTTCTAAAACCTGAGAATATGTATTACCAGCCATAAATGTGTGGCTGGTGTGTATGTGTGTGTTTGTGTTTGTGTGTGTGTGTGTGTGTGTGTGTGTGTGCTTGTATGTGTCATCATGGCAAAATGAGGTGGTGGAAACACCTGCTGTAGTCAGAAAAAAACGTTACAGATTTGAAGCTGAAGTATGATTATGGGTGCCTGACCGATGAGTACTGAGGAAATGGAGCCAGATAATGTGATTTCAAGTGAATAAATATGCAAGTACTATAGGAAAAGTAGACACTATACCTGTACTCAAGGTTATTCCTGAGGTGTATACTATTTTGCAACCACTTACCGGTAGTTGAAAAGTGTGTTAATAGTGGCAACCACAACTAGGGTAGATTATAAAAGACAGGCGTCGCCCTTATGACCATTGGTTTGTAAAGGCCCTATATGGATCTCGTTAAGTATTATGAGTGTCACTGTCTGTTTTTTGTTTTTGTTTTTTGAAAAACAGATGTGAGACTAACTGAGAAACTCGAGACTTGTCAACCACAAGGCAGACATACACTAAATAATAAATTAGCACCATCATTTAAACTGTGGAAATCTTTTATTAAGTAAGATTTAAACCTAGTAGCTGACAGCTTGTCAGAAACATGTTTACACGTTCAATGTTTAATGATGGCCTCTAATCATTAAGTGTTTTGAAGACTTCGTAAGTTGCTATGCCACGTAGCAGGTAACACCCTGGCAGCTGTTGGATAAGGGCATTGGAACAGATTGTTTGATTCTCCCATTTACAGCAGCTAAATGTTTTATCATTGGTGAGAGCCAAACACTGCAGTCTGCAAAGAGTTTGCCGCTGCACAAAGCTACATGGACTGTATTAAACACATACACCAAACAGTTGCATGCAAGTCTTGAATGCTTGAAAGTCCATCTTGAAAGTCAGGCTGACTTAGCGACCCACTGTACCTTTGCAAATCCAACACAGTCATCACATTTAAAAAACATTTCTACTCACTATGCAAACCATGCTCAAAGACTAGGAATCGTGCATGTACAGCTGTTGGTAAATCAGAAATCAGGACAAAAATATTTTTTGAGATGTTTAGACTGAAAGCACTTACCTGCACATTTGAATAGGAAGTAAGTGAAAAGGAAGCAGTCAAGCATCCAAACAGCAGACCGAGACATCATGTGGACTCTACATAAACTCTCGTCCTCAGCTTGAAAGTGGTTATCACTAACATGAACAGCACTGAAGAAGCAGGCAATTGTAAAAAGTCAGGAAGATATCCTCAGGGAAGACAGAGACAGAGACGCATTGTGAAGTGATTTGCTGGCAATACCACGAGCTACAAACAATTTCCTAATCAGATCAATTATCTGACACCCTCCCAGCTCCGGAGACCAAACCCTTCTGTGTGCCTAAGAAAGTGTCCCCACTGTAATACCGCAAATGCAAATTCAAGCCTCCAGCATATCATTTTTAGTTGCCTAAGATGCCACTTACTCAAGGCCAACACAGGTGGAGGAATAACCAAATTTTCAGCAAAGTAGTAATGATCCTGCAGGCAAGGAGAACAGTGCGTTCTCATCCCAGAGCATCAAATGCTGCCACCCTGTCTCATGTTGACAAATTATGGACAAGTTGTCTTTTGGCATTTGTGCCTTGGCACACTGGCCCACCAATATTGTACACTACAAGTTAACTGCAGTCTTTTAAAAAGTCCATATTCGGAGGATACAAGGATTGCAGTGGAAAAAAATCTGAAGTTTGTTAATCAAAGATACATTTTTATTCTGTTTGGAAGCATTGCATTTTGAAACATGTTTTGTTTTCAGTTGCATTTTAGTTTTTCTTTTACTTACTCTGTGTGGAGTTTGCATCCTTGTACTTGGATGGGTTGCCTCCGGGTATTCCGGCTTCTCTCGCTTCCTTCCACAGTCCAAAGTCATGCTTGTTAGGTAACCTGTTGATTATAAATTGGTTGTTGGTGTGAATGTGAGTGTGAATAGTTCTCAGTCTATGTTAACCCTGCAATAGACTGGCGATCTGTCTATGGTGTATGCTGCCTTTTGTCCTATGATAGCTAAAAGACACTCCCCTGGGATGAAGGACACAGTGTAGAGAAGGCAAAAAATAAGTAAACCACCATATCCACTAAATATACAGAGGCAGGGTGGAGAATAGCCTGTTACCCTGTTAGTGAGTGGATTAAAAGACTTTGTGGGAAAGTTTATAGAACACTTCCTGAGGAAGTCAGGAAGTTTGGACCCAAACACAGAAGAAAGATTTGAAAGATCTGTCCAAAGATAAGAACATTTTGATTCCCTGTTTTAAAGCTTTTTTGGGGAAATCATTTCTGTAACCCCCACACCCAAAAAAAGCACCCCCCCCCCCAAAAAAAAAAAACAAAAAAAAACAAACAAACAAAAAAAACCACTAGTTAATCAAAGATATTGGTCTATGATTGGAAGGTCGGGGGTTCAAATCCACTGAACAGCTACCCTGAGGTACCCTTGAGCAAGCTACTACTGCTCCGCTGGTGGCTGGATTATTATTATTATTATTATTATTATTATTATTATTATTATTATTATATTACACAATAGTCAATTTAACTCCTGGATTCCCTAAGAATTAAAAAAAATACTCCAAAGGAAAGAAAAATGACCAAAAAAGACAACAAAACAAACACTAAAGCATTTTACTATCTTGAAAAAGCAACTTGGTATCTACTCATGTATCTATAATGCTTAACTTAAAATATTTAGACGCATATATGCCAAGCATTTTTACAAAGAGAATGAATAGTGGGCTGAAAGGAGAGAAAACAAAATGAGCATTACTTTGGAACAGCTAAAGAGCAAGAATGGAGAAAAAGAAGTGTAGGGAAAAAAGAAACAGTCAGAGGGTAACAGCACACCTTAATTTCCTCATTGATTAACCCTACTAATGTGCTAATCTAGCCTGGTATACTTTCTCTCTGCAACACCAGCCTCATCAAGAGCCAATTAGCTCCTCTGCAGCCCACGGCCATCCATCATAACAGGACAGACACACTCATCTTTTCTCCTTAGTGTTGCAACACACAACAGCCCTCTACAGTCAATACACCTCCCCATGCAGAACTACTGCTGAATCAATAGGCCATGGGAATTGCTATAACTTCAACAAAATTCATACTCTTATTCATCAGTTGGCTGATGCAAAAACTGTACTGTTTATATGTGGGTATTGTTTTGGAAAAGCTGAACAAAAGTCATAGTGAAACTTCCACTACAACTTTTAAATAAAGCACCGTCAATTTAGTGTTGGAAATCCAGGAGTTAAACTGGAATAATGACATTTGTAGCTCAAAGACAGTTTCAGTACATATTTTCTGCATGCCAGACAATCTTTGTGCACCTCTTTCAACATATGCTGGTTTTAAACATATCCATCTGTATAGGGGTGGGTGGAGTGGCTCAAATGTTTATCATGTGGTGTTAATAATATTGTGACGCGAATGGTTAAAAAGCAAATGCAGAAATTGAGGTCTGTAGCCAGCATACACACATTTGTGTCAAAACCGGATGGATGGAACGGGGAACTCTGTTATAGAGGAGAGAGAGCTTACTGGGCAGGAAGGCAAGAGAATCGCTGGAGGTGAATGAGACCGATTAGTCCTGGAGGAGGTGGCCGTGAGTGTCCTGTGGGGGATGAGCATGGTGAGGGGGATGGTCTGGTTCCAGGAAGTCCAGAGGGGGAATCCAGGAGAGTCAAGACGAGCAGGAGGGCAGGCAAGGGAGCGGGGTGAGTATGAAACCAATGTTAAACACAAAACAGACGAGCATGAATCTTAATACAAGGAGGCCAAGTTACCACCAACGGTAGCAGGACGAACTGACGGAGAGTGGCAGGTTTAAAAATCCTTCTGCTGATTGACCTGAAATGGGGAGCAGGCGAGGTGCTGGAATCCCCACCCCAGAGGATGGAAATCTGGAACTCCTCTCACAAACAGGAAAACTGCCATACAATCCCAGTTGAGTTGAATGGTAAAAGGCTAAGGAGGGCACCCCTTACATCTTTCTCCACAGGAGTCTTTCCTGGTTTCTCCTGCAGGATTCTGACACAGATGAGTAGGTTCTGGGTCTTGTCCACAGTTTCAGCCAGGGATTCCCAGAAGACTCCTGGAAAAGTTCTGATAAAATGTCTGAACCATTCTACCTGGGTCCTTGTCTCTTTTAGATATGAAAGGAACTGTACAGTAGCATAGTGTTTAGCAGACTTTATTTAATTTTTTTTTACTTTCTTTTGTTTAACTGGAGCAATTTTAATCATAAAACTAAAAAATAAAGTTCTTGTATTATATCAGTATTCATCCTGTTAGGGTTTTACTTATAAATTATATTCATGTTTGATATCTCTCCACAGAAGACAATTAAGTCACTGAACTTTTATTCATCTATTCGTTTCTTTTTCTTTATTTTTTTTTGCAGGGCAATGATTTGAAGAAAGAGAACATATTTAATATTTAAGATTAAGTGTGTGTGCGTGTGTGTGTGTGTGTGTGTGTGTGTGTGTGTGTGCGCTGACATTGCTTTCATCTGCATATTTCACTTATATAAATGCACTGCACCTACACAAACCTTCTAACGCACAACCGCGTGCCATCTGTCACTTCAATGACTGGTGCACACTGTGTAGGAAATTATTATAGGAAGATTACTGCCAATTCCTTTCTTCTTGCTCTCAAAAAACAGACATGTTACATGTCCGCATATTTAAAGTGCATTATTTTCATATCGATGTCAGAAGAAAGGCTGATATGTAGACGCACACATAAGATACAAAATTAAACATACAGCAAATAATTTATCCATTCCACCTGGAATACATTTGAGGGAGGAAACATACAGAGTAGAGCCTGCACAGAAAGGTTTTAGGATTCAAAACAGCAGTTGTAAAGCCATCATATTCTTGCTGTGAGGCAACAGTGCCAACCACTGTCACCCTCACTAGTGTAAAACTTTCAAAAATGAATCATCAAAATATATGCTCCCAGTAAAATAATTTCTCTGAGAGGAGCATTTAAATATATGCAGACCAGTTAAGAGTTCCTCAGATTTTGATATAGTGTTCTCCTGGGTGTGTATGGCATGCTGTGGACTGAAACTTGAGGTAATTGGATAGTGCAGGGTTCCTGGAGGAGCTTGGGTGCAATTTCTAATCCGCAGCAGACTTTCAAAAGGTGGTCTCTAAAGAGTCCAGGTGGACTCTTGAAACTACATTTTCATGAGACCAACACAAAATTATTTGTTGAGCTTTTGCACTGATTGATGAATGTAAGATTCTCAGGTCATTTTGCTATAAGAAGATGGAAAATATTTTGGTCATGTTAAGATTTTGCAAATATGATTGACAATTAGCTGTAGTGACTGTTTCTGGGCATTTAGGTGCCTATAGGTAAATGCCTACTATTCTTTTAGAACACTTACTGTAAGTTTAATTTCACACAACATCTGTTCTGCATCACATCATCCAAACCAAGGAGAAGCTTTACATGAAATCTTGTTGGCTTTTTTTTAGTTTAAATCATGCTGATAATAAATATTAGATAATAGTAATTTATTTGTTTTTCATCTGCTTACATTTTACAATATGTGAGTATACAGTGTGTCACCACTTCTATAATTAAACCACAAAATGTATAAAATTGTAAGTGAACCTTGCATTCTGAAAGAGTGCGTGTTAAAAAAGTGTGTGTATGCATAGAAGAAAAGCAGAGCAAGAAAGAGAGAGGAGTTGAGACGGAGGGAGAAACTTGTGCTTTCATCATAAATGTAAGTGCAAGCTGTGAGTTTGGAGTGGAGGACAATCATGCTCAAGCATGAAACGAGGCAAACATGCACAGCGTGACTACACAATTAGACAATTGTTAGCTACACAATTATCACAATACTGACAACTTAAAAGGTGTTGTTGACTTGTGAAACTGAGACAGATGCAAGTCTATGCTCTGCTCGCACTGAAACTTTCAGCTATCACGCAGCTGAGTGAGTCATTTGCTCACAGCAGTGTCAGTGGTGTTTCAGTGAAGCATAGGTAATGAATTAAATTAGCTTCAATCAGTAGGCAAGGCTATGACACTCTTTTAGAAAACTTGAAATAGTCCTGGAAGACAACAAAGAAAGAATATCATTCCACCTAGAAAACAGGACACAGTGTGTTTTTGTGAATGTCTATTCAGTGCCTATTCAGAGGGCATTAAATACTTTATGCCTCATAAAAATGTCACTATCAGGATATGGATTATAAGAATGAAAACATATTTCACGAGCTGAAGGTGAGAGTTGCTTTGTATTATTAGGATTTATATGAATTGTATAATATACATTCCCCATTCCTCGTGGAAAGCAATAGTAACAACAAACTTGGCTGGCAAGGTTCATGCATACTAAATTGGCTTATAGTAGCTAGTCCTCTCTGTTAGAATAAGCAATATCTCTATAATCAAAGCCATACAAATCTATTTTGAGTATTTTGACAAACACGAGAAACCTTGAGGTAGGAAATTATGTTAAACTTCCCAGTGATCAATATGAGTGGTGCAGCACAAGACCAGCTGTGTTATCTATGCTTTTCCCTCTCCATCTGCTGACACTACAGCTGAGCTGACACACTCCCACTTCACTGGCTGTTATTTCCTGACACACACACACACACACACACACACACTGAGTTTTTCACAAAGATCACAGCTGTGTTTGGACTGTTTATTTTTAGGACATCACTTCTGATTGATGTGGCTTCAACACCTTTTAAACTGTGACAGTGCATTTGAGTTGAAAGTTGAAAGAAGTTGATCTACACTGTGCAATCAGCTTCTAATATATCGTGAAGTGCTTGATATGTAACAGATTTTTATTTTGTAAATACCAAAAAATATAGTACCATACATAGTAGGATAGTTAGGTAAATACATGGAATAAATAGAGAGCAAATTACCATCACATTCGCGGAGAACATACAAGTATGACCGACCTTAAAGTATGAATAAAAATACAGCCTAGGTTCATGAGAAATCTATTTGTTCATTGAATTCATCTATTTCTTTTCTTTCATGCTTATATATCAGTGCCCTTACTTCTTCTCAACTTTTAGTGTAAGTCCCTGGTTGTGTATTTGTATTTTCCTTTTGCTGCCTTAGTTCTACAGTTTTATTGCAGAAAATAGAAAATAACAAAGGCATTCATTGAGTAAGAATGCTGAATTAGCGAGTTCTTAGGATCTTTCTATGGCAAAAAGCTGTAAATGACTGTGTACACTCTTGTGAAGTGCCTGTTTACCTGCCATTGTCTCAGGGGCACTGTCAAACCTAATCCTGCTTGAGCCTCACCTCTCGTGTTCCTGCTTCAATTTGGCTGAATACAAATGAGTTTTGCTTCAAGCAGATAGAAACGTTGTATGTAGAATTAAGTGCAATGAAGCCAACAACAAGCATACAAGCAGTAAACACAATTTCTTTTTTTGTGGGTGTGATACTAAGATACTGATTGATTAACTCTCAATTAGCAGGCTGTCAGTCTCTTGAGTAGCAAATCAGTCACAAATTATGGATGCCCTAACCAAGACTTGATGTACAGTATAATTTATCTAAACTAATAGCAGGGTTGGATTCAATATCCTGTTGAATGCACACTGCTCCAATGTAGTCTAAGTCAGCGGTCCCCAACCCCCGGGCCTCGGACCGGTACCGGTCCGTGAGTCGTTTGGTACCGGGCCGCGAGAGTTGAGGCTCAGGTGTGAAATGTATGGTTTTCAGGGTTTTTATCGGTTTTCAGCGTTATTTTGTTATTGTTTTTATCGTTAACTCGGTTTTCCTGGGTCTTTTCACGTGTGTTATGAATAAATCTTCTTTTTTTTGGTACCGGTACTAGTTTTATTTTGTTGTATTTATCCGCGACACCTTAAAGGCCGGTCCGTGAAAATATTGTCGGGCATGAACCGGTCCGTGGTGCAAAAAAGGTTGGGGACCGCTGGTCTAAGTGACGTATTTTGCAACTTAATTCACAGTCAGTGCCTCTTGCTATATTATTTCTGCGAGCAATCATAACGAAACATGTTTTTCACTTGGGAAATAGTGTGGAATTAGTTGTTCCAAGTGGGAGAGAAGACTAATCTAGAAATGGATGTTTATTGACAATCCCTCAGTGTTGTAGAAGAGCAGCTGCTGCCAAACGGGAAACACAATACTCATTGCTTGGCTCACTTGACACAAATACACAAAAATGCACACACTTCCAAGAATGTTTGCCAGCTGTCATACGCCCAACTATGTGCCAATTTATCATTAAGATAAATGTGAGTTTTCCAAGTCATCGTCATCCTGTCACCCCAACAAGACAGAGTCCGTGGAAGTGATATCATTATTGAATATCAGCTTTTCTCACAGCAGGAGTGTTTACTGTAGGGGAGCTGAAGCAGTCAATGTCAGTGGTCATGCCTGTGGAAGAGCAGAGATCAGAGAGAAAAGAGTTTGATGGACAGTCTGATCAAGTAGCCTAGCCAAGGGTTCCTAATGGAGATGTCCATCTGGTGCTTTATGTAAAGTACATCCTCAAAGAGCAGCAGTACAGGGTATGAATTACCGGATAAACTACTGCTCAACTAAGACAGTCACTGGATGTTGCGCTGGAATCTTGTTTGTCAGATTGATGTTATGTCATTGTCACTTTTGTTTCAGAAAACAAGATCTTCATATTTTAAGAGTCTGTTATGTTCTGTGTTTAAATGTAGCTTCTTGAAATAGTGTTTGCTATAATATTTGTTCAGATCAGTAGCAGACATACACCTGTGGAAAACATTGTTCCTGTCCACGGCAAAATGTAAGAGATCTGTGGCAACACGTAAATTCTTATGTGTGAAAGATGAAAATGACTTCAAGTGTAAAAATACCAGGTCTTCTATAGACACATACCATGACTGAATATAAATAAAGACAGGCAGGTCCATGAATCACTTCACTATGGAGCTTCAGCCGTGTCCCTTTTATTCCCTGCAGCCTTGACGATAGCAATAACAGCTGCAAGACTGGGAAGACAGTGATCAATCTGCATTACATTTACAAACTACTAAAACAACACTCACCTTTTCTCCTTGCTGCACCATTGCATTGTAGCTGGGGCCTGAAGTCGAGGAGAGAAAGCATTAAACCAAAAGGTCAGCCCTCAGTTATTAGGCATGGCACTGTTTGCTAATAGCTCTGTCTGGAAAGGCAGCTATTGATCAGGATCTGTCCCTGCTCCAGCAGTGAGGAATACACACATTTTGTTTGTACTACCTAATTGAGCAGTTTCACCTTGTGGGTAGTCCTCCTACAAGTACAGATGTAGCTACAAGTCAGAATAAGTTCTTCTTTTGCACAACAATCAAAGTACACAAAAATACAATCACTGGCACATATATTTGTTACTTGTTACTTATTCAATTTAACCCAAAAGGTAAGTGCGTCAAGAGGGCAACACAGATAGCAATTTTCCTGCGGACTTCTACAGACAGACAGATAGATAGACAGATAGATAGATAGATAGATAGATAGATAGATAGATATGACATAACTGCAGATTTCAAAGAAAACCTTCTGTTTTCAGGTAATGCTTTGCCTCTACATTTGGTGAGATAAAAACACTTCTGTCAAATAAAGCCAAGAAAGTTTAAGTTAATAAATTAGTTCTTCAAGTTCAACCTCTTTTGAACTGAGCTGTTGCTGTAGCAGAGACCTGATGTTTGTAAGTCTGAAGGGTACCCAAGCACAAACTTGTCACAATTGATGATCTGTCTGTCACACTTCACCTCTAACATGCAATGTGCACTGCAGTTCAACTTTTGCTTTAAAATGTCTCTTTGCAAATCCTAGAAGTTTATGGGAAGGTGAATTGAGAGCTGGTTTTGCACTCACATCAGCAACATCAATCAAATGTCAATCTGGCGGTTGAGATTCTCAGCTTCAATGCATGTAAAACGGTCATGCTCTGAAATGCAATTTGCTGTACTACATGTGGAAGTGCAAACAGCATTTGTACTGGACGAAAAATGGAAGCCAGAGTTTCCCTCAATTCATAAATTTGTGTCTTATGAAAAGCCTTTTATCCTTAGCCATGAGGCATGTGATGAATTGCTGCAGTTCCACTAAAGCCTCTGTTCTGTGGGAGGTCAATAACTCATCTATGATCACTGAGTGTGACCATCGTGACGCACTCTGATCAAGAGAGTGTAAGACTCTCTGTGATCTACTGCAAATAAGTCATTGCTATGCCTAGTGACACAACCTTAAACAAATCTTTAACAGCTTGATGCCTTTCGCAGTTTCATCAATGATACTGTGCTCGGCGAGAAAAGTTCTTTAGTCTAGCCGCCCCACACATAAATCATTTGATAATTATGCATTGTATGCAACGGCCTGGCATGTTGACAAATTAAGCAATCTGAAGAGGCAACAAAATGCAAAGGGTTTAAATGAACCATTAACAGATAACTTGGACTTTAGCATGCAATGTATAATCCCTATAGGTTCCTTTCATGTCAATATAGAATTATTTATGATGATTGTTCATGATTGTTTGTTGGGCTGGAGATTGACATTTCTTAGGTCTTTAAGTTAGGAGCATGAAGAATAAAAAGAAAAATGAAACATTAGTTAGCTGTTGAGTGTCACTTCCTTAGCATTATGGATGAAAAAAATCTGCATGTCCCTCCAAAATGTTTTTATTAAAACAGTTTAAAACGTGAATGGAAAAGTTAATGTTTATATTAAAAATGTAGATGTAATAATAATACATGTAACTGGTTTGTGCTGGAGTTCTTTGGAAGTAGTTATTATTATTATCCTTGTCATGTTACCTTTTCTGGAGATTTGACACCTTTGAGTTCGCCTATCCATCATCATAGATGCTGAAAGAAACTGAAAGTTTGTCTTATCCATTATCATTCTCCTTATCTAAGATATATTCTTATCTTATCTGTTCATCGAACAATATCTGTTTCCTTATGTCTCCTAAATCCATCCTGCAGACATGAACTAGGAATTTCAATTGGTGGTGTAAGCATAAGGACTTGGTTTTGTCTCAGTAATGTGGTGTATGTGTACATTTGAGAGTTTGAATTTCTATTGTTAAATCTTCCTTCCTTTTGCCTTCTTTATCCACCCTTCACCATCTTCTTCATCTTCCACCATCTTCAGAAACAGCCTCAAAACAGCCTCGATCTTTGCAGCATCTATCACTGTCAGTAGCCAAGTCTGTATACTCTACAAAAGTTTGGATCTGACACAGAGAAACTTTACTCTGGTAGACAGGTGTAAACACTTCTTCTTGTCCTTTAGCGGGCGACCAGCGGCGGTGGTCGGCCGCGCAACCAGTACGCTGCTGTAGGTGCCGCAGGTTCTCTTGTTGGACCAACAATTATCTTCCACGCTTTCCGATCTAAGGCGATGGTTCTTGCCTGCTCGAGGTCAAGTCAAAGGGCCTTCAAATCATCCTGGATTTGTTTCATCCATGTCTTTTTTGGTGCATTTCGATGCACCCTCCAATCGGTGGGGCGGGTCAACCAGAGTAGGCCATGGGGGTAGCGGCTCTGGTCCATTCGACAAATGTGGCCAAACCAACGGAGTCGGCGGCGCTGGATTAGGTTGCCGATTGTCGGTTGGCTGCCGCAGCTGGTGAGGATGGTGTCATTCGAATGACGGTCGCGAAGGGAAACGCCGAGAACGCATCTAAGGCAACGCATTTGGAAAACTTCGAGCTTGCTCAGGTCGTGTTTGAGCATTGGGCGATGTCATAGAGGATGTGAGTCGCCTCGGTGTCGTCTTCGGCAAAAATGGCGCTATCGTCAGCGAACATTAGATCGGTGATAAATTGATTGGTGTAAACACTTATTCATAAGGACATGTTTAAGGTTGTTCCTTTTTTCTCTTGACCGCAGGATCTGTGTGTCCTCGCTGGATTCTATCTAGGTATTGGACGAATTTCTGTTTTGGCGTATTACATTTTCAGTCCATAGTTCCTCAACTTACTATGCAAAAATGGTTGTCTGCATATAGAAGCTAAGTTTTTCTATTCTCCCAGCATTTTTCAAGAGTTCCTTGTAGATATTGAAAAGAGTTTGAGGCTCCAGAGTGCCATGTCTACATTGAACCCGAGTATCTGGTGGACCCTTCGATGTATGCTTTTGTGCTAATGTTTAAAGCACTAAGAACTTCTACTACTACTACTACTTGGTTTGAATCTTCGCCAAAGTTATCTTTGACACTTTTATAAAACACAACAATCTGGCCAAAACACTGCTGACACAAATGATGCTGTAGTAAGGTTTAACTTGTCCCTATTGTTATAAAAAGAAAAAAAAAAGCCCTTTGGACCTAATATCACAAAAAAAACAAAGAATCATGACTGCAGTACAATATTGAACACATTGAACAGCTTGAACACTATATTGTATGGCATCTGTCCAGCAGAAGGGTGAATTTGGTATTCATTGTCAATGAAGAACATCACACCAGGGATAAATATTCTTCTTCACAGCACTTTTATGGGACATACACGGGGGAGGGACTGAAATAAGAGTTTAGAGAGTGTATGTGAAAAAAGGAGAGATAAAATGACAAGGAAATGAGGAAGTGTACAGAGAGAGCAGAGGCAGCACTGTGGAGCTTATTAGGATTGACTCCCCCATGCTGCAGACATTTTAATAACTGTTCTTTATGTTATAATAACACAGGGCTGTCCTGGCATAGACGGTTTCAATTTCTCCACCAGTGTCCATCATCCACTAGGCAGATTAAGGGCCTTGTGTGGCCTAATCGCAGACAGAGTCAGATTGCCCTTAGCGTGGCTTCGTTGGCTGTTAATGAGTCAATTTTCTTGGAGTGAGCTCCACTCAGGGAGAACTAATCTTTGAGTGGTGTGAAGTAGGGGCTACAGAGGGGGCAGAGTACAGCACTGAACTCAGGGGAGGGGGGTGGAAGTTCTTATATCAGTGTCGTCAGGAGGATCTAAGGATTGTAGATAACATCAAATATTGAAAGTTGCAAATGCTGTCATTAATAGCATAGGTGTGATGCATGCATGTGTTTAGTATTCGAGATTTTGCAGGATGAAATGTTTAATTTCCCTTTTTTTTCTCAAGATTTCCGTTTGTTTTTTTCCGTTTAAACTGAGCTTCATCGTTTTGTGGCATGCCTTGTGAAATGCAATAATAAATTATAATTCCATATGATACAACAAACAGAAGGATTATGCTGTCAAAATCATTTTTTAAAAGTTGCAATCATGTGAGGAAACTTGACATTATTTCCATGTGGTCAAGTACAAAATAACACTGTGGTATTCTCAAATGGGTCTTACTGAGACCTTGAAGGTGTCATGGCTGTGTGGAAAAAGGCAGGGAAAGGACCCAAAATGCAGGACTCACAGAGGCAAGGTGAACTCAAAATGCACAGCTTTATTGTGGGTTGCAGACTGGACAGAAAACTAGCTATACTAACAGACAGGCAAGCAGGTAAACAGTAGACACAGCGTAGTATGAGGGCGAGCAGATGTTAACGACGCGACACTGACACAGAGAAACACAGGCCTTAAATATAGAGAGGGAGCAATCAGGGGATGAGAGACAGGAGGGAAACACAGCTGGGTCAAATCAGGGCTGACGAGACAAGGGGGAGCAAAACCAGACACACTAGACACAGGACAGGGACTATAAAAGGAACAGGAAATACAGAACACAGGGAAGCCACATGACAAAACCTATAACTGGACTCAGGAAATACTAAAGGGCAAGGGAGCAAGAGACAGTGAGGAAAAAAAAACACTACAGTGGAAATCTAAACACAAAAAATGTACAAAACTCAGAAACACTGGGTCACCAACCCAGGATCATGACAGAAGGACTGTGAATAGGAACCTTCAGGAAGTAACAGCTATTGCTTCCTGTGCTATGACATTATTGGATGTCATGGCATGACAGCTGGGTAGTGTTAACAATTGCTGAAATATTACAATTCAGAGTTAATAACTTTTACCAATATTAAATGTATTGAGGTTGAGGGGTGGTGAATTTTACCTTCCTGACTGCAGTTTTCATCCAATAGAGAGCTGCAATTAACATTTGCATTTTAAAATATTTTTCTTCAAACGCAGAAATTTGGAATGTCCTCTTCTAGCATCTAATAAAACCATCATATACAATAATCATTACTCTGGTTTAAACTCTTTGCCTAACTCTTACTTACACAAAAACATACGTGTAACCTCACAAACACTAACCCCACTATAAAGCAACTTAGTCCCAAGCAAAATGTGAGACAATCCAAATGTTCCCATTCTATGAAAATATCTCTAAGTATATCAAATTAGTCAAAGCACAAAGAGTACCAGAGCACATACAAAACTCTTAACTTCCTGTTAATCTTGATGTCCTAAAAAGTCAAAAACATTAAAAGCTTCCTTTTGTTCCCTGTCAATAGACATATTGGCAAACAAGTCTCATTTACTGGATTCACTAATGCGCTGAAATAATCCACTTGTCTGTTGATGATTAATAAGAGCTTTAAAGCATCTTGATTCCCTTTATTAAATTTAAACCAAATCCATCTTAGCAGTCTGAGCCCAATGCGACTTTGTCAAATAATATATTGACTGCAATATATTATGCAACACACAGGTCTAACTATTAAAGACCACTTACTTCAAAAATGTCAAAATAGAAATTGATGGGTGGGAAGGAATAGTAGAAAGAGTTCCTGAAATGAGGACATAAATGTTATGTCTATGAAGGTAACAGTTTCATCATAGTTAAACTAAGGTAAGGAAGGTCAGTGATGTACAAAACAGCCACATAAATCATCTTTTTATACACCACACACTTTTGCACATGATAGAACATTTTTAGGTAAAACAAGTAGTATCATAGTGTATTTACATAATTAAGTTTATCTTCAATTCTGCAGGTGTTACAACATCTGCAATGGTTTAACCATTTCAAATATATCAAAATATAATATGAAAATTCAAATATATATAAAATAGATCTGCAAATCAAATTCATGTTTTTGTGATTTAAATCATTTTTGATGCAAACCTGAGTTTGCAGTTGTGCTTGCACCTCTGTGAGGCATTGAAACTGAGCTGAATTCCATTAGTTTGAAAGTTTTTTTTCAGAAAGTAAAGGATTGGATAAAGATAAAATTTCACCTGATGCTGGTTGAAAAGTCAGGAGACAACATTCCAACCTAAAGAACAAGTAAATGTTTGTACAGTATTTCATGGCAATCCATCAAGTAGTTTTTAGATACATCACATACAAATCTCTCTATACGTTATCAACTCTAGAAGGGGGCCTCCTACGTTATTGACCTTGAGGATTACATATTTCAAAAGTCTAAATATAGAGAGTGTTATGTGGTGTACAGTTTGCAGTCCCTAAAAATGGTTTGCAATGTTTGATAGTGGCCCATGAAAATAAATCAAATTTACCCTGCTACGGCCCATACTTTTGCATTGTGAACTCTTACATAAAGATGGCATATTAAAGCCTTAAAACAGCCACAGAATTCACTGGCATTGTGGTTAAAAAGGAACAAAGAAGGCTAAACGCACCAAAAGAGATGGCAAGCAGCAACAGTTGAGGCTAAGAAGTGAGCTTGCAGCATGGTTGAGACTGTTCTGTGCAGTTTCCAGGCCCTAATTTGTGGAACTGAATAAGTTGAAGACTTAAAAGGTAAATGCAGCAGTGAGGACAGACACAGTTACAGGCTGCCTAGAGAAAGAAAGAACATTACCAGCGAGAGAGAATGATGTACTTGTGACACAGACCTTGGCAGGACAGGATATGTCTTTGTGTGACGGATGGCAGTTTGGACACTTAACAACTGGCCATTTACTTCCACTGACCTGCTTCTGTGGTGTATTTTGGGAAATCTCATTTCCTGCTGCTTCTAAAAGGTTACCATCTACATTTAGGAAATGTGATTTTGATTAGGCATTTATTAGTGATGGTACAGGCAGGCCAAAGGAAAAAGGAAGGTTGGGAGTGAAGGAAAATGACAGAAATTAAAGACTTGAAAGTTTATCCCATCCAAAAGTGAACCTGTGATCTTTATAATATAGTGGGGTTTTTTTTTTTTCAAATTATATTTTCCATTTCTCCCCCCACTTTGCCTTAAGCAATCAGTTTGTTTTATATTATAACTAGATCATCTTTGTGTGTTCGTATGTCCACTATTTTATACTGTATGTTGGGTGTCCAAGGATGCCATGACAAAATTCTGTATGTCTGGCCATGAAGCAGTCTAAAAAGTCCAGAAACTAGAACACATGATGTAACTTAGAATTATATTTTTCACCTTAGATTGGCCTCTGAATGAATGGCTTAGATACATCCTAAATTAATACATTTGTTTATGTGTCTCTCATATTGACCACATTAAACACATTTACCTTCACCCACTCCCACACACAGTCTCAGATCATTGTCTTGCCCTGTAGGGTGAGTGAAGGACAGTGTGCACCGGAGTGAACTCGTAGTTGATGAGAAAATCTGCTCTGGTGGTGGAAGCTTGTCCCAAATGAGTCAGTGCATGAGCAGGTGTGAATGAGTCAATTAAGAGTTTTAATGAGGGGGAGGCTAAGATGAAGGAAGGCATGGGGATGATGGAGAGAGGGGTGTTGAGGAGGGGAGGTGGTAGTGGATCTGCATACCTAAGTGAAGGCAGGATTCTGATCTAAGAAGGCTCTCATGTGGATCGGATCTCTGCCAAGCTTGGGCTCTCAGTAGTCTGAGAGCCTGTCTGTCTGCTTCTGCCAGTTTCTGTTTGCCCTGTTTGTGGAGTCTCTATTGTAACTCAGTTGAACCAAAGATGAAGATACTGACAGACTTTTGGTGGAAAAAACTTCTGATGTTCTTTTATCATCATCCCAGAAAAGCCTCTTACTGTTCTTGTATGGTGAATTGCTTGTACTGCATTTTCCTTCAACTTTCTAGGAAGAGTTGAGACTGCAGCTACAGTTTAAAAAAGTCCAAACAAAATCCACTAATAAACTTTGTATTTATGAGGATATGAAAGACAGAACTTATGTTACACATAATATTTCAAATAAATTACAATTTAAAAGGTTTGGATTTTGTAATTGTGTAATGTTGCTACCAGTGTGCCTTTTACGATCAATACTATTATTAATTCTTTAAGACTTCTTTAAGGTATAGTTAAATCTAGGCCATATGTTCTGGGTCACCTTACTTAAAATGACTGAAATGTATGATGTACTGATTGTTCAGCAAACCCGCTACATGTGCAACTAATCAAGTGTAGCCAAAAAAGTGAGGCTTTCAATTCTCACAAAACTGCAAGGTACCTACTATGCAGTTGTGGTTTCATAATTGCCTGGGTCAGCCAGTTTTGGATATATTTTTGTCAGGCTTGCCAAAAAAATGGATGGAGCTATAGAAAACATTGACCCAGTTCTGAATAGAGTTCTTTATATTTCGTTTACTCTATGCCTTTCTCTGCAGAGCTACTGGTTTTTGTCTGTTCCATTTTCATGTGTGACCAGCTTCTTTCTCTTGCTCATTGAGTGGGCCCTGTTCCCAGGCCAGTTGGGATAATTAGATGTGGGAATGCAGAGAATAAGTCAGTGCTCATTCCAATACACATCCACACACACACACATACAGACACAGTACATTCTGGATTATGCAAATTAGTAGCTCATGTTTCCTTTGAAATGTACAGAATGAGGAAGGAGGATGGTTTGCTTCAGAGATAAACACAGGGTTCAGATGGAGGACACAGAGAAAAAGTTAAACTTTATATGATGTAAATGAAGCTTCTAAAAATGGGTTGTGCTAATCAAAGGAACAACTCACAGTACAGAGCCTTTGATGCAGCGTGATGTGATGAAATCAGGTACAAATGGTATGCCAAGACAATGTCTTGCTTTTCACGTAATTTCACACCATAGAAAACACACTATCCTTGACTTTAGACCTGACCTTAACCTTTTTGCTTGACAGCAAAAAGATACATGAAAAGCTTAAAATGCCTAGACATGACAAAAGTGTCTGGATTGGGTGCCTTATATACACATTGCCACAATAACACTGTGTCTTGTTATTATTAAGGCACCTGTTCCTTTCCATCGCACTGTAGACACACTGTATATATTGGGAGTTAACAGCTAATTACCAATTCAATTGTGTTCAATTGTGATCACAATGATCTTCTTTGTATTTAACTGAATGCAGTTTTGTCCCTACAGTAGTATATTTCACCAGTGTTGGTGTTGTTGTTCAAAACAAGTATTACATATTATTTAATGTTGTATGTTACTTCATTTTTCACTTGAGAAAGTAATTTGTTACACTACTTGTTACATTACTTTCACTTTCACACACTCTGCAAAATGACCTGAAAGGCATTGTCACATAATTACTAGTTCACAACATAAATCTTAGGCTACACTGTCACACGCCAACATACATTCTTATCCTAATGAGGACACATATCTGGTCTAAGTATTAACATATGAACACAAAACTAAAAACAAAGCAAAGAAAACCAACTCAAAGGAACTTTATAGCAATCACAACAGTCCTCCTGTAGAAATATTTACATGTAGAAATGAAAGCCTGACCGCTCATCATTACTTTTGTTACCTGTTGAATATCAGCCTCTGATATGTGTTCTGCTTTACCATCATCCTGGTTTCTTGGCTAGTTTTGCGCTAGCATGCTGTCTATGTAGATGTTTGCTAAGACCCGAAGTTTTGTTAGCAATGTGAGTGCTAACACACTGCTGTCGTGGACTCAGTTTGCATTTCACGATTACACTATAGTGCTTTTTGTGTAGTTTTTGTGTTTTATTATATAATGTAACATAATATTATATACATATACAATTATAGTTACCTTCAGTGAAAGCTTGTACTCATTTGATCCCTGCCTGCTTACAGTCTGTATTTGGACCACAGTGGCTCATCATTCGATAATTCCTGGATTTATTTTACTAAATAAATAATAATAGTATCTTTAATGACATGAAAAAGAGACTCCTGCATGGGCCCACAGAGTGGTGGTGTTACAGAGTGCTGTAAATTTGTGATTTTATAATGACCTATGGAAATTTTATGTTCATTTCGTTATACTGTGTTTAGTATGGCATTTGTGAATGAATGTCAATCTCAATAAACTGAATATTTTGTGTAATGCTACACTAATGTTTTTCATGCCTTTCTTGTCCTCCACATCTTCAAGGTTGTTGCACATCTACTACCATTCTCTGTTCTTTTTTCACTTGGTCTGTTTTGTTGCCAGTATGGACTGCTGTTTTTCCATTATTTCTGCATGTTAATATTCTTGTTAAAGCAAATCCCCTCTGAATGTATCCCTGTATTTCCATGTCCTAAATTTTGTTTATCATACTGTAAATACCAACAATATGGTGAGGTACAGCCATGAAGCCAATTATCCAGTGGATGGAAATTGCTGCAATCAAAGTTCAATTACCAGGACCAATACAAGGGGGAAATACTCCATTCCTTTGCAATGTTGGCTGTGGTAGAACAGTTGGTAAAGGATAATATGATCATCAATTTGCAATTCTCATATTGTTTCATTGTTTTATTTCTGCAGTTTGAGAAACACGGCTTTTGGTCACAACAAATGATACTAGATAACTTTTCTGGTCAACAGTAGTCTGACAACGTTTAGTTTTCGTGACATGTCTGAACTACAAAATTATACATTTTTTCATATTTCTGAAAATCTCTATGCTGATATCATACAGTGAACAGGATCTATGGTACATGTGGGCAATTAAACTGCAGAGGAGACAAAGGCGATACCACAGACTTGGGAATGCAGCCTCTATTGTTATCACGAAATGACCCATATCAGAATAATAGCAGTTTAAGTATGCATGAATTCCAAAGAATACAGGTAGAAAGAAACAATGGATTAGCATGGTGTGTGATTATTATTCATATGTTTGACAAACAGAAAGGAAGCTGCTGATATGCATCCAGCCAAAACAGAGAAAGAGTGAATGAGAGAGAGAGATAATTTATCAATCTGTTCGTCAGCATCTCTTTACCAACACTGGAAGTCTGGAAATCTAAGTTCAGTCTCATAGGAGACCGAGGGGTTTAAAGTCTGAGAGGCAATAACAGAAGAAAAAAAGCATATAAAATTGCATTACTACATATACATCATAAATAATTATTTTAATTTTATTTATTGATGTTTTTAATTTAAAGACAGTTCCAGTGGCTGAACATGGATCTACCCAAGAAAAATTATTTGTACTCATTACCTTTGTTTGAAAAATCTGGTTGTGATTCATTTCAGTGATTCAACTACTCAGTATTATGCCCAACAAAAGTCCCCTTAGAATCTTGATTCTGCAATTCATTCCCAAGCCTGGGGAAATGTAGCCAGTGACGCAAACTGCTTTCCTGCTAAACACCCCCACAATCCACTGCTTTTGAGCTGTGTCCAGAATTCTTTCAAAAAAGATGATCAGGTGTTGAGTATATTTATATATATATATATATATATATATATATATATATATATGTTTTAATGTCAGGTTTGTTTGAGATAAAAAGTAAATTGTGCACATGGTTGCGCATGGCAGCTGGAGAAAGCAAGATTCTTGGCAAAATGTGTTACTTGATGTATATTGTTCTCCTTAGTTACTGATAATAGTCTGGTCTCTGTCATCTGTTACATAATCCTATTAACTGAAACTCAAACATCATGCTTCATCATTAGGCCATTACAACTCCGATGTAATCTTGGCTTATGAATTAAATTACCTGTGTCCTACATGACATTAATAGACTCTGAACGAGGGTTTATGCCAGCAGTGGGGCTAACGTTGATAGGAAATGAGTTATTCCTCTGGGATTGCTAATGAAATAGCCTTAATGGTTAAAGTCGTATAGCAGGCACAGCATGACATACTTTAATGAACAAAAGAGAAAAAGCGATGACTAAGCAGAAATCAGATTGAGGTGAACCCCCCCAAAATAAAAAAGATCGTAGTTGCCCCGACACTGCATCAATTCATAGTTTTAGACACTAATATCATGATTTTGGATTTATTTTTATCCCTTCACACCTGTGGTGGCTTAAAGCTCAAAGAAGCTGTCTTCTTTAGCTGACTTTACCAAGAGTTCATGTAGAGGGCATGACAACTTATCCAGACATAAACAACAACACATCAAGCTATCAATACCTGGCAACAACACAGAAGACATTCTGCTGCCAACTGTAGAGGAGCTATAAACACCCTTAAGGCATCTGCTGATGAGCCTTTTTACCTGGGTTAAACGAGGCCTGCTACACAACATTTGTTTTTCACCTGCTGCTCTGTTCGGGAATCTGCAGACATGAGTCATGGCAGGAAGAAAGATGTCTATAGGGGCTGTAAGATAAATAGGTGTGCTGGAAGATTTTAGTCTTTTCTTCAAAAGCAGTTTTACAGGTGGAAGGAAAAACAAACATACAAAAAAAGGAACCAAACTTTGAAAAAGCACATTACAGATTTGCTGTGTTAATAAATAACAGACAGGCATTCTTTGGGTGGAGATGGTACTATTTTGGTTTTCAATAAGTGCTTATGAAATAAAATAATCAATCTTTGAGTATTTTTCCCATTGTCATTAACCTGGACAATTACAGAAAAATAGGATAACATTTCCTAATCACCAGTATTCCTCTACAACAGCAGAAATGGTGAAAAAAGAAAGTGAATAGAGACAATGATAGAATCAAAATGTTTCCTTTACGGAAAGAGAACTGATATGTGTCTGTGAAGGTTCTCAGTCATCCAGGTCATCGTAGTCTGGTCGTTGGTGTCTGGTCTTAGACCAGACACCAACGAGGGAGGATAAGAAGGACAGACGCAACAACATTGTCATCCCCTATGTAGCCGGTGTATCAGAAAAACTTAGGAGAGTTTTCTCCAAGCATGACATCCCGGTGCATTTCAGACCCAGCAACACGCTCAGACAAAAACTGGTTCACCCGAAAGACAAAACGCCAAAACACAGACTTAACAATGTGGTGTATGCTGTACAGTGCAGCGAGGAATGCCCAGACCTCTACATTGGAGAGACCAAACAGCCACTTCACAAGCGCATGGCACAACACAGAAGAGCCACCTCCACAGGACAAGACTCAGCAGTCCATCTGCATCTTAAGGATAAAGGACACTCTTTCGAGGATGCCAATGTTCACATTTTGGACAGAGAGGACAGATGGTTTGAAAGAGGAGTGAAAGAAGCCATCTATGTTCACTGTGAGCGACCATCTTTGAACAGAGGCGGGGGTTTACGACACCAACTCTCTGCCATCTATAATCCAGTTTTGAGATCCCTTCCCAGACGCCTTAACGCCCACTCACATCCTGGGCCATCTGACCTCAGGAATTCGCATGATAAGGTGGGGCCAGGTTTCACAATGAACACACCCGAAACTCTGGCTGATTGGGACCCACACCCAGTTTCACACCTTGGCTCAGGCAATTAGAAGATCATCAGGGGGTCCTTTTGTCCCTCTGTGGGGGGATACTCCCACTAGGTTTATATCTGGGACTCTCCACCATTTGACCTTAGAACTGAAGAAGCTTCTCGGATGAGAGGTGAAACGTCTTCAAGTAAACTTAAAGAAGTCCAGACGCTTTTCTTTGCAAGAACTGATATGTATTTACTCAAACAGGGCAATTTTATAGTGTGCATGCACTATGAATTTATTTATTGAAGTCAAACCACATTCATGCTATGCTTGGATCAATATGTTGTGACAGTTCCAGGTAAATATATTCATTGTCTCTCTAAGTATTGTCTATATCTCTCTGTGCAGTGTTATTAAAAAGTTCTAAGTATGAAAATCTGTCTCAGTGTTGTTCATGATTTTTGAAGTTTCTCTATTCTGGAAGGTCTAAAAAAAGGTCAACTCTTGTGCGGCCTTTGGGAGTACAATGACCTGGCTGTTTGGCAGTCTTTGGAGCCATCAAGGGGCACTTAGCTACATGGTGATAGTATAGAAGTGAACTGCATTCTTTCCAGGGGGATGATACACAGAAAACTGTCTTAGCAAACAATGCTTCAGTAGTAGTTATCAATATGCCTTGATAACACACGAATTTACCCTTATTCTCTGTCTATGTTTTATAATACTCATCCATCTCAACTATTGAACAATTATTTTTGCAAAAGGTCCACATGGTCACTTCAGTAATTCACTAACAGCTATTAAACCCATAAAAACACATGTTGTAAACTCAGCCTGCAATAGGTTTGTACCCGTCAACTCAGACTACGGATAGGAATGTGGATAGTTAAATGACCTGATATCAGGTATGTCTGTACCAGAAGTAAATTGGACTCAAGAATGAATACTGGAAAAGGATAAATGGTGCTCAGCTGAGCACAGTCTGCACTCACTCATACAACAGTAAAAACATCTGTCTGCATGGACCATGAGTTTGTACCAGCATTAAAGGAATTACGGGCATTATGAGAACCTCAGGAAATAAGGAGGAAACCCTTAAGTTTGTTGTTTCATTAGATATTACTGAAAAGTTCCTAATATCAGTAGCTTATTTTTATGTAAACTAATAAAAAGAATGTTGTTGTGGGTACTTTTGAGCTCTGAGAGACCCAGCATTATGATCTGTTAAAAAAGAAATAAAAGTCTGCACATCTGACAAGCTAGTTTGATCCAACCACTATGTGCAAATGGGTTGAAGAAAAAATAAAATATAAGTGGTGCAAAGTACAACCAAAAAGTTCTGATACTTGGCATCGGGGCGATCGTGGCTCAAGAGTTGGGAGTTCACCTTGTAATCGGAAGGTTGCCGGTTTGAGCCCCAGCTTGGACAGTCTTGGTCGTTGTGTCCTTGGGCAAGACACTTCACCCACTGGTGGTGGTCAGAGGGCCCGGTGGCGCCAGTGTTCGGCATCCTCTGTCAGTGGGCCCCAGGGTGGCTGTGGCTACAATGTAGTTTGCTATCACCCGTGTGTGAATGGGTGGATGACTGGATGTGTAAAGCGCTTTGGTGTCCTTAGGGACTAGTAAAGCGCTATTTAAATACAGGCCATTTACCATAAATAATAATACTCTAGTGCACCCCTGGACCTATTTCAGTACTGCCGTTATTTTCAGACCTTTGCCTGAAAATCCACATGACCATTTATCCTTGGTCTCCGCAAAGCACAGTCCTTCTCCTCTGCTGTATCAAAAAAAAGAGTCTGACTTAATTTTTTTCCAGGAAGTGGGTTAAGCTGCATAGAAGCATCTGTGCCAAGTTGGTGGTGAACAGCTATGAAAACTGCCATTGTGACCAAAAACATTTTCAATATACTGTGTGTTGGCACACAGAATATAGTAAAAGACAGAGCTAGCTACTGTGACTTCCTAGTAAAGTTAGAATGTTCAACATGTTGAACATACTTAGGGTTGCCAACTTCTTAACTATTGTACTCCCAAAGGACCCTACTTGGAGCAACTTTAAAGTGGGACACAACTCAAGTGTGTCCCACTTTAAATAAAAGTTTCAAGTGGGACAAAGTTTCGTGCACGGTGGTTAGCACTGTTGCCACACAGCAAGAAGGTCCTGAGTTCAATTCCACCATCAGGCCAGGGTCTTTCGACAGACTGGCGACCTGTCCAGGACGTACCCCGCCTCTCGCCCTATGACAGCTGGGATAGGCTCCAGCGCCCCCCGCGACCCTGAAAGGGATAAGTGGAAGCGAATGGATGGATGGATGGAAGTGGGACAAAGTACAATGCACATCCAGCTGGGCATTGTGTAAATATGCACTGTATGTTCACATTACAGTAAAAATGCAGTAAAATGTTGGTATTTAGTTTAATCAATACCTCATCTAAAACATTAAAGAAAAATACAGTCAAGGATAACAAAAATTACATCGGCACTTCCTTTGAAAAGTAGGCAAAAAAGAAATGTTTTTTCAAATAAAACAGTGTAAATACAGGCTTCAACTGTGCAGTTTATTATGCTACACAGACCAAGTCACTGATGGTTGTGACTGGACACAAGCAATCGTCTGATACAACTGCGGTCAAATCTAATTTGGTATTTGTAAGAGTGCTATCTCCTGGTCAGAATGTGACATTGCATTTAACAATCAATATACGAGACATGTACGGGTAGAATAAGGGACAAACCAGTGCTCATTACACGCAATGTCCCACCTAAAGCAGGACATTTGGCAACCCTACATACATACTATGTTTGTAAGTTTACCCTTTTTCGCTGCTTCTGAGCAGTACTGGCAAAATGAAAGTTGCGCTTTTGCATAGTAGATCAGCCATAAAAAGTCCTTTCCCACTCTTTGTTGTGCTTAGAAACTTTTCCTTTCTTGTGAGACATACCTTGTGTGTCTTTGTTTCGCCCTGATGGGTTAATTTTCTTCCGTTTTCTTTTAAAGGTTTAAAATTTTGCTACATTCTTTCAGTGTGGAAATACTGACTTCAAATTCCATTAGACCCTCTTAGCCGCCTGCGCATACCAGCTACCAGTGGACCGGCGGAAATCACAAAGGAAATGTGGGAATTGTAGCATTTAAAGCTAATTAAATTGATATGATAACAATTTGTTATCAGGATAGACTACAACTACTCTGTAGCATTGTGACGCATCATGGCTTCTCAAAAAAACAAAGTGGCTTGCAAAGCTGTTGCATGAGCGCTACATATGCAAAATAATTTGTCACACAGACAGCTTTTTTCTAAAAGTGCAAGGTTTTAAAAGGTTATAGTTTTGGGAATGGTCAACTATCCTATTAAACTGGGTTGAATAGAATAGGCAAAACATGAATTTTACATTTCCAAAGCATAAAATGTACATGCTTCCAGAACTGCTTTGCTGCATGCAGAAGTTGCATTACCAGCGGGGGAAAATATATGAATATCTATCTGTTACTGGACTAATGTGCAAACCACAGTTGTCCATAACAAACACCATGTTTGAAAATAAGGGTGTCCATAAGTGGCACCAGGACACCCTTGGCCAAAGGTCGATGATTGATTTTGCAATCGTATCAGAAAAAAAACTGTCTGTATGTATTTTTCAAAACGCCCCTTAAACTTGAAGCAGTCAAACATATTCCTGGATGGAGTAGAGCTTGAATTAGCTCCAGAATTTAAATATCTTGGGGTCATTCTAGACCCAACATTATCCTTCAAGAGTCACATAAATAAAGTGTCCCAGGTACTTAAATTTAATAATCGAAATTTTAATCATATACGTAATAATTTAAATATGAATGTTGCAAAAACTTATTTTTACTCAATGATCATCTCTCATATGGACTATTGTTTGACGTCCTGGTCACTTGCTTGTCCAACAACACTTAAAACTATTGAAAACATTTATAAAAGAAGTTTAAAACTACTTGACAAAAAACCGACTTCCCACCACCACTGTCATGTGTTAAAAAAACATAAATTACTGAACTTCAATAACTTAGTGAAACTTAAAAGATTGTGTTTAATATATAAAGTCTTACACTCCCTTGCTCCACCACCACTAAAGCAGTTCATTAGGCATAAAGAAAGCTCAGACAGGACCACTCGAGCTACAATCCGAGGAGACTTGTTTATACCCCACAGACGGACAGCATTTGGGCAGAACGTCCTCTCTGTTAAGGGTGGCCATCTGTGGAACAGTCTTCCTCAACCCATTAGAAAATGCTCTACACTCAATTTGTTTAAGGCAAAGGTTAAAAACTGGTTATGGACAAATCAAGTGTGTAATCATGTATGAGTTGTATAGTTTTAATGTTTTATTCGGGAACAGAATGGTGTGTATGTGTAAGTTTGGTGATGGAGTTTTTATTATGAATGAATGATGGATTTTTATGAATTATTATGTCTATTTTTTTATGTTTAAGGACAACAGATGGAAATTAGCCTTTGGCTATAATCTAGCATGTTTACATTCATGTAATTTTTTTTTTTACATTTATGTTCATTAACATGCACTGTCCTAAATAAATAAATAAAAAAAATATCCCTGGGCTGACCTGGGAACAGCTTGATGTTCCCCCAGACAAGCTGGAGGAGGTGGCCGGGGGCTTCTCTGCTTAGGGTGCTGTCCCCCAACCCGCCCCTTGATAAACGGAAGAAAATTGAAGGATGGATGGATGGATATTTCAGATTTGTTTTAAAGACAAAAAAATGCAAATGTATGTTTCTACACAGAATAAAGTTAGACCTCTGTTCTACATTGAAATCATGTTCACATTTGTCCATCTACAGTTCCATTTTTGACTTTGTACCATAACCAGCGAGACGTTGGGAATTCAACTATATTTACTAGGCAGTGCTAAATAACTTATCTGAACAGGTCTTCCAACAGTCTAAAAATAGCGGTGCTGAACATGGTTCACAGACTCACAGCAAAATGATCTTGAAGAAAACTTTACAGCAATGACAGAGGAAGAGGACCCAAACAGACAGAGGCAGCTTAAAATCCAAAATTCAGTCTTTAATCTCTTTAATCCAGATGGTGGTCAATCACAGAAAGGCAGTTAGAGAAGCCAAGCTTTGTAGGCAAGGCGCAAGGAGAAATTAAAGAACAAGAAAAACTGGAAATGAAAATATAACCATATAGCTAAAAAACATGAAAACTGTGTCAAACTGTTAAGGTAGGTGCGAAAAGCAGGAGGTGTATATACTAAGGAAACTAATAGGAAAGAGACAGACAAATCATGAGTGATACTAAGAATGTGGCAAAATAGCAAACACAGAAATAAAAGTAGGGTAACAGTATAAAAAAGACCAAACTAAAAGAGGAAATATTGACAGACGTCAAATCACATATGATAAATGACTTTAAAGACTAAAGTACCAGAACGTTATGATCACACCTTCTACAGGCGATTTACCGAAGAACTCTAGAAACTATCATCGATTTAAAAACTCTACTAAATAGTTTGCAAAAGAGTAAAATGACTCTGATAAACTTTAATGATGTTCACCTCTGACGTCCAGTGAGGCTTTCAAGGTACAAGAGTTACAAGGTTTTTTTTTTACCGTTATCAGAAACAATCAGGTTTCATTAGGAAATATCAGCAAATCTAATTTATTTATTAAATTGTAAAAAAAAAAAACTCTACATTGGGCCATTAGAGGAGAAATTGTCACAAAAGATATATATTGTTTTTTGGAGAAGCTATTTATTTTTATCTGGGTTTCCAACCATGTCCTCCCTTGCAATAAATAGCAAAGCTACAACTTGGCCTTGTGGTGGGAAGGTGGAGCTAGTGGTTGTGTTGGTTGGTGCTTGAATGATGCATGCACATATTGCAGACAAGGGTAAACGGAGAGAGAGAGAGAGAGAGAGAGAGAGATTTTTCCACATAAGTGCCTTTGGAGGTGCAGAAGGGGATGTGAAGGCCCTTGGCATTGGCTGGCGGGTCTAACGGACTGGAAACAAGGCTTTATATTCAGCAATTTATAGTCTCAATGCAGGGAAAGGAGTAGTAGAGGGAGGAGAGGAAGGAGTAGTGGTAGAGACCTTGGGAGGTGAAATGAAGGACATCATCCAAGACAAACCCTCATCAACAGATGTCAATGAGAGATGCTGGGCTAACAAAATAAATAGGCTTGATTCGATCTCAATTTGACATGGCATTTTCAGAAAGCTTTTTACTCTCTTTTGCATTCATTCATTTTTCTCTGACATCCATCCACTGTGTATATTACTGAGCAGGCCAACTTGTCTGTTTCAGTGACAGCTAACAAGAGAGATCCAAAATATAAGGGCCTATAAATGACAGTTCCCTTCAGAATTTTTTGGACAGTCATGTAGTAAAATCAAAAGACACATTTCTAGACATTTTGATCAAATTTAAGAAAGTGAAAGCATAACGACGCGGTATCCCCAGTATGTCTTTTTTTGGCATTGCATTACAAAATATGCAGTCCGAGTAAAGCAAAAATGCATAGGCTTATTTGTTTTTCCTGCCAGTTCACTCTGTCTTTCCCTGCTGTCTCCAGGTTTACTGTTGGCTGAGTCTCCCTATCTCTCTTGGATGATTATGTTGGCAGGTAGTTATGAGACCAGGTGATTAATCCCCCAAGGGAGGGAAACAACATTAACCTGCCTCTCTGCATTTGCCACCACATCACCTTAGAAAAAAAACACATACCAGTCCAATATATTTTCCAGTAAGGGTTGGGTTTTCCATGAAATCCTTGAAATAATTAAAACATTCAAACTAATGCTCTTGAATTGGGTACCTGTGACAATTAGACTACCAAGACTGAGTGAGTGACTCCCAGATAGTCCCCAAACGTTTGTAAGCTGTTAAATTGATTTAATTTTCGAGATAAAGATTTTTCATCCTTTAAGCTCAATCACTGCATGACTTGCATAAGTCATGTAATGTTTAAGCTAAAAGCCACCTTGTGACTATGAATGATTTCTTCTAATATTAAGTGCTGTATTTTCCCCTTAGGGGGATATCTTATCTGCTGCTTGAGCACAGCTAAATAAGGAAAAGGATTGTTAGGAAACATGGTTCAGATGTCTAAGCTGTAATAGGAGATCAGTGACCTGTAAAAGACTGCCAGGGATAGAAAGGCTTCACTAGAGCAGTCTGCCCAGGAAGATAGAGAATAAACCCTCTACGGTAAGTATGCCTTCGAGCACGTGCAGCACTTAGGTGGCAGATTGGAGTGGCCTTTGCAGTGATATGTTCACTGTTAACACAGCTTTTTTTTGTTCCACTGGCAGGAATGTTAGGGCCAGTATTTTAACAGAAAGAACTTGAACAAAGAAAAAAACTGGAAGAGCAATAAAAAAGTATAAAGAAGGGAAAGTCATATGTCCAATAAATGACCAAAGCCAGTTAAACTACATGTACATCTTACTAACAAGTTGCTCCTGGACCTTAAAACTTTATCACTTGTAAAGGTAAAGCTTTCTTTATTAACCCAAAACCTCATGGTAAATGAATGCCACTTTTCAAAGAAAGCTTTGAAAAATATGGGAAACTGTGCTTTTAGCCTTTTTAGATTTGAGTGAAAAACCTACAAGTTTTACTTCATTCAACAAACCACCAGATGTGGTGTTTGTATGTCTTGTCGTGTTTGAGGACTATCATCTTGTGTCTTCAGCCAGAATGTCTTACTTTCAGACTTTTACATACTCTAAAAGAAACTCAGAGAGCACAAAAGACAATTAGAATTAGGACAATATAACAATAAATGTTTTGCCTAAATATATAGTCACATTCACCTGAAATTTAGCTTTCACTGGTCCTGAAGTCATGCTCATCCTTCAGAGTGAAATCTGACTGACTGAATTGGATTCTTCAAGGGTTGTGCTATAAGATATGAAATTTCCCATAAGCTGACTGTGTTAAAGGACTCTACTAGAGTGTCAACAGGAACATTTAGTTCTTACCTTTTGTTTTTTCAAAATTGACTTCAAAGACAGCTCAAGTAAAAAAAAAGCTGTTACTACATATACTTTCACTAAACAAATGCATTTATGAATTATGCATTTCTTCACCAAAAGCAGCGTTTATTTTGTTACCTAATATATTTTTCATTAATCATTGTCTGTCTTCCTGTACCTGTCTCCCTGTGCCACCCAGCTTTCAGCCTTGGAATCCATCTGTCTTCCTCTCTGTTTGGTGCAGATGGAGCAACATGACAAGGGCACAGGAGCCAATCCATTCCCACCTTGTCATCTGCAGGCATTTCGATCTGCCACAGCACTCTTCCATCTCGATTAGGGGTGTCCTGCAGCCGGGAGACAAGCCTGTGGATATGTATGTGCATGTATATAATAGTTCTGTGTCTGTGTATGTGTGTGCACGCACTGTGGAAATAGGGGCATGTGGTCTGTAACTGAGCCTGTACCACAATATCCTGTACCACAATATCCGCCTCTCACTTCTTCTGGTCAGCCACTTGTCAAAGCCACCATCATTGTCATAACGCAGGCCTGAAGAACATTTCCACTTTAACCACCAAAATGAAGTTTACTGTTCCTTTGAGATGTCAGCCAACAAAAGTCAATCTCAAATCTGGCATTTCTCATAAGTGATGCAATTGTATGACTCATTTGTATATTTGGTAGAAGTGGGGAGGGTAGTTTGTTTTGTCAACAACTCCATCTAGGGGAAGTTCAAGTTAAGGGGAAGGTTAAAGAATTTAACCACGTTAGAAATGATTAAAGGTCACGGATTTGAAAACCACAGCATAAAACACACGTGTTCAGAGATCTTAGCTGTTTATTTAAGCTTTAGTTTACGGTTTAGCTTTACCATAGCCTCGTGGACCATACCCTTATTTACAGAAATGTGCTTTTTTTTTTCCCATTTCTGCTGTTTATTTTATTTTTGTTTAAATCCCCGTTGGGGAAAGTATGGAGAGGCAGAGTAATACAGGGACCCAGGCACACACACACACACACACACACACACACACACACACACACACACACACACACACACACACACAAACGCTAAACTAACCTCCACTTTCTGTTTGTCCTGATTAAATATGTTTGCTCATCTCATCAGGTGGACACAAATCTCACCAGTCCATCCTGGATAGATTACATAATAGTGTACTGACATATTGATGTCCTTCAGAACTCGCCGACTCCACTGCAGTAATTGTTATAAAATGTTGACATGGTTTTTCTGTGATCTTTGCAACATTGCATGAAATTGTAAATTAATTGAAGATACTTTTTTTTTATTCATGAAGAGGTGCAGGGTTTATGGTGAAAGAAAAAGGTAAACTGGAGTAAGAAGTATTAATAGAATATAAAACCAGAAACAACACCAGAGATAATAGTTTTCATTGAAAGAAAACACAGCACCAGTAAAGCATAGAGAATGAAAGCACAACTAGGTTATGTGTCCTTCTGGTCTAACTTCATGCAGTGCTTTTAACAGTCTACCCTTTTCTACACAGAGCAGAGAATGATATAACTGCTTCATGACACTAGGGGGTGAAATGACCCATGTTTGAAGTGCTAACTTAAGCAGAGGGGGAGAGTCCAAAGCTACACTGACATAAAATGTCCAGGCACTCATGAGTGGACTGAAGCTGACTGCTTTCAGCCATTTAACCAAAGTAGGTGTCGATTTAAGGGTGATACAGTTAATTAGATGAAGCAATTGAAGACAGTTCATGTTTTCGTTCAGTTTGTTCTTCTTTTTAAAAAAATGAGTAACAGCATCTCTTGGAATTTAAATTTGTAGCTCCTCTACCAGAAACAAAGACAATCTTTAGACATTGTGGCCCAGTACCCTGTACTATGCAGTCACATCATGTTTATCTTTACACACATCTGTACAGTATTGTTCTGTCATCTATCAAACGTACATAAGCTCTTGTTCATTCTAATGAAGTCAACAGGCAATTACAAGATAAAGCTGTCCTTTTTTATTGTTCTCTGTATCCTCTGTATATGGTTGATCCACTGAGATTAAGTAGCTATACTGAAAATAAAACAAGTGAACACTAAAAAACTGGTAATGCTTGTGTAGCAAAGAGAATTTTAGCACAGTTAGCAATTAAAGTTTAAGCTGCTCAGCTGTGAATTAAAACCCCAAACGACCGAAGGCACAATACCGCACAGTTCCCACAGGGAACATTTAATATCCAGATCACTGATTGCCTCATTTTAGAAGGGAAAGCCGCCGACCCCAGTATCAATCTTTCCGATTGGCTTAATGACAATGATTTTGACCTCATTATCCTTGCCCCTCTGACCATCTCTCTCTCTCAACTCACTCATTTATCTCACCCTTCTCTTTCCTTCTTTCTGTGCGTCTATAATCCATATATCAGAGTGATACAGGTCTTTTATTAAAAGTCGGATATTGCCCTGTCATGTAATTCTCATACGATGTGATGGAGGTACCTTTGTGGCTGCTGGTAATTTAAGTTTACACCATGGACCAATTGCAGTTATGCTTGCAAAGCAAAGTCATGAAGTGACTAAAATGTGCATTTGATGATACAAGTTTACCATTTTAACTCACTGACTTAAATATTGTCTTTGCAATACAAGGTGTTTTAATATTACTGTCCTCCCTGTCAGTGGAGAACTTTGGGATCTGTTGATAAAACTGGTTAGTTTAAGTGCTTCTCACTCACACCAAGGCCAAGAGTTTATTTATTTTTGATTGTCTATTTTGGTTTTCTCTTATGATAATACTTAACTTCACACATATGGGACATATTATTAAGTTAACAAGAAATTAACAGGATCGCTATATCAGTGTATTTCCCTTGAAAGCCATACCAGTTCCTTGTCATCCTTCCTCCATGCTTTCCTTAGAGACACAACACTGGTCAAGACTGTGAACGAGAGGCTGTTTGGGAGTTTTTGTCTTTCCTTCTCCTCTTCCTAGCTCTGTGGACCTGAGAGTGAAGAATATCAAAGCACTTCTTGTGACATTCCTTCAATTACAGAAATACCCAGAGAGCTCTCATACCGCTATATTGTGAGGGGAGCTCTGCTTGATACAGTGACATTGCAACCTGACACGCTTTTTCATATTGAGAGTATTTAAGATAAAGCTTCAAGGACATATTGCATTTCAATGTTTTCCAAATAAATTCTTTTACACTGTCTTTCTTAAACTCCTGTTTATGTTGACGGATTGTATGCTGTCTGGTATTAATACTACACAACCAATCAATCCTTTTCAGCTCCTTTTCTTTTGAATCTTCTCTGTTCTGCAACCTTTTTTACAGGAGCACATTTACACATTTTTTAACAACTGCTATCTTCCTTTGTAGGCAAACATTTTTGTATCACTTTTTAAAGTAGCCAATTTCATTGCCTTTTTAAAATAAAATAAAGAGAAGTATGCACATATATCGTACATTCGACAAGTTTTGGAGTCGTTATTCAAAAAAAGCTATTACACACTTCTTTTCTTAAAAGTAATGCAGTACGTTACTTAATTACTCTTAGGAGAAAGTAATTCATTAAACTATTTGCTGCAGAGCTTTCTCACTGTAAAATTATCTGAAATGCATTGTGCCATAATCACCAGTTAATAATATAAACGTTAGACTACAGTCCCACACACTAATACCAATCCCTATCCTAATGATAATATGATCTTTCTTTTAGTATTTATGTAAGAACACAAAACCAGTAACACAAAGCAAAGGTGAAAACCAGCACAAAGAGACTTAAGTGCACTCAGATGCCTTTACCTGTTACCTGTTGAAATTCGGGGTCTGGCTTTCTGTGATAAAGTCAGCAGTCACTTGGCTGTATCCTCACTCTGGGTTCTTGGCTAGCTTTGTGTTAGCATGCTAAATTCCGTTAGCAGTATAATGTGGTTGTTTCTGTCCTGGACACAGTTTGTTATACCATAGTGCTTCTGTCCTGAAAAATTTAAAATAATAACTATATCTCCACTTTAGACTGCTACACCATTTTTACACTAACTGTATTCAGCAGATTGTAGTGAAATTCAGCAGGGAAAAAAAACCCAGATTTGTGTGTCTTTGATGTGTCGTTTTTTTCTTTCTGTTCACCGGCCATGCAGATAACTAAAAAGTAACAACAGGGCTGTAACTTTAATTATATTAGTACTCATTAGGAGCTCAATAAATGTGCTTCTAGTGAAGTTTTCACCAAATTGCTCATAAACTGCTAAAAATTGTATCAAACGTAAGTTGTGCAATGGTATTGAAAACCCATAAATCCAAACAATGAGCTGGAAGACACTTGAGTACTTCGTGAAAGCTGAGCAGTAATTTGATGACCAAGAAAGTGACCCATTCAAAGTATCCACTCATTTGAGCAAATGTTAACACCAAATTGATTTAGAATGTTTTAGGAATTCATTCTTACTTTTCGCCATTAAACTGTATAATAACTCTTCATTTTCTGACAGGTGAACACACCTGTAAGGTATGAGATCCCAAAGATGTATTTGCATTATATCTTCATGCAGCTGTTTTTCTGACATTTTTAGTGTACATATGGCTTATTAATGCAACTTGCACTTACTGTCTTACACAGTGTCTTACTTTTACTGTTTTTAACTAATTTCATTTTTACTTTTCTGTTATATTCCTCCACTATCACATATGAGGAGACCATTACCAGGCGACTGTGGCACTTTTATTTTAACTCTGTTGTTTATTTGTTGTTTATTGTAGAGTGTACAATTTTTTTACTGCTTATCATGCTTCTGTAACCTAAAAATTTCTCTTGTAGGATTAATAAACGGTTTATCTATCTAGTTAATTATTTGACAATTAGTTTCTTAATATACAAATTATGTTGAACTTGGACATATTTTGGGGTATATTTTTATGTACTCAAAAAACAAAAAACGTGAGAGAGAGTGAAATGTCAGACTGCAGGCCTCAGTTAGCATTTTAAATGCTTAACTGTACAGTTAGAAAAGGACTTAAAAAGTATTGAAAAAACCTCAAAACAAACGTCAAGATAAAGAAAACACATGATATCTGGAACAAAACCAGCACATCAGCACAAAAACCCTATACTAACCATCAAGCACAATGATAGATGAGCGATGATTTGGCTGTGTTTTGCAGCCCCGGGACCTTGCAGCCATTGAATTGACAAACTCATCTTTATACTGAAGGATTATGAAATGAAATTGAGGCCATCTGTCTATAAGCTAAAAGTACAATGATCACACACCAAAAAGTGTACATTAGACCGAATCAAAGGCTTTCAGTGATCCAGTCAAAGTGCTAACCCTAACCCAACCCAACTGCAATGCCATGGTAAAACCTTAAGAGAGCTATGCATAAATGAATGACCACGAGTCTCAGTGAACTGCAGCAGCATTGTAAAGAATGGATGTTGTTATATGCAAGGATAGATGGCACTGTTGTTTGTCTGTCTCTTGTTTTCCTGGTGTAGGGCCTCCACCTATTGGCCCATTCAAACTTGATTGGTACATGTCTATACGCCTACTGATCTGGACACAGGTGTGAACAGATGTGAAAAACTGATAAAGTTATAGAAACAACAGTTACTTCAACGTATTGCTGATCATTGTAGTTTTGCAAAATGTTGAATGGGTGTACTTGGGTTTTCACACATAGCTTTACTTTTTTGTAAAATAAATAATGACACTGTGTAAAATTTCATTGTTGTTGTACAACAGAGGGTGCATGTACCTAATTTTAAGACCTGCTAAGGACTGGATCATTTCTAATTATGTGCTGATGCATACAAACTTATGTTGATTCCATCCATTTCCCTAGACAGTGATAAGGCATAATTGTGAGTCCAATGATCTTGGCAAACAAGTATTCCTCAAGTTTAGTTGGGATTTCTCTTCCAGTGTTTTGGTTCTAGACTAATTTACAGAGCTGCTTAATTAAAGGTTGAGATGAGATCTGTTTTGCCTAAAGGTATGGAAAGGATTTAATAATGAGATGTGGTTTAAATGTGTGTGTGAGAACAATAGCAAGCACAAATCTGAATCAACCCTAACAAAATCAGTGATGGAAGAAGATATTTAAGAGAAAATAATCAGGAAAAAAGAACAGGAAACAGATTTAGACAGCAACATGTTCTCTGTGGTGCTGATGAAGGTGAGTTCTAATACTCAGAAATCTTGTTTTGTGTTGTTGTCATAAAATCTCGCCATTAGGAATAGATGACTCACAGTTGACACACAATAGCAACACAGAGAGATTACACACATGGTGTAGCATCTGGTACAAGTGATCAAACTTTAACAACAGCATTTTTGTAGTCATCATGTGGTTAATGTTCTTTTTCTTTCTTTCTTTCTTTCTTTCTTTCTTTCTTGATGTCTATGGAAAAGCTCAGTCGCTCTAGTGAAGTATAGAACTGTGTAAAAGCTTTGACTCATCCCTCATTTCAAAATTTTGCTATGAAAACGTTGATGTCCAGGCTCTGGGGAGGCCAATCCATGACTGATAGTGTTCCACTGCATTTTTCTATCTGTCTATATTTTTACTGCATTGGGATTTTGTTTGGGATCATTATCATGCTGAAGAATGAAGCTGTTGGTAATCAGCTGCTCTCCAGATGGTCTTGCACGGTGGCTCAAAATTTGATTGTCCTTTTCTGTGCTCATCATTTTAGCAGTTTTGGCAAAATCTCCAACATCTCATCAATACAGCCTAAACCATGACAGAGTCTCCACTGTGTTTTACAGGTGGCTTTAGACACTCACTGTTGTACCTCTCTCCTGACATCCTCTGTGCATAGTAATAATTAATGCAATTTTTCAAATTTGCATCATCACTCCATCAAACCTCTTCAGACCAGTTCTTGTGTAATTTGGCATACCTCGGCCTTTCTCCCTGTTTTTCTTCCTTAAGAATAAGTTCTTGACAGCTACCCTTCCACAGAGACCATTTCTGATGGGGCTTCAACTGAAGGGCCATATGTGTCTTTCAGATCCTTTATTGGTCTCTGCTGAAATTTTTTTTCTATTTCTTGAGGACATGCCTTTCAAATACTGTTCATCCACTTTAAATAGATTCTTTAGGCCTGCCATTTCTACTTTTGTCTTCCATTTGCCCAGTTTCATCAGTTTTGTAAGAACACACTTCACACCATATCAAGTTATATACCAAGTTTTTGGCTATTGTCTCTTTTGGAATCACTTTGTTGGTGCAAAAATGCTATATTATGATGGTCAAATTGTGTTATCTTTGGTAAAAGATAGGTTCTGGTAAAATGGGTTCTTGGCTAAGTTGTGTGTCATATATATGATTCCTAGGTCAGTGTTAAATGACTTCACAAACAAACAAAAAATTACTCCCCTGAAAATGGTCAGATATAAGGACTGGGCTAAAAATAAGCAGCCAATGTCCAAAGAAAACCTTTGAAAAACCTTCAGAAAGGCTGGAGAACTATTGCTCAAGACCACTTAACCAGACCAATTACAAGCAATATACGTGTTTTGGAAGTAAAATACGAAGAAATCAAGTGGAGCTTATTAGTCTAGTTTTGGTACTTGCTCTTCCTCTTTTACGTATTTGTTTTTGTATCACAAAAGTAGGAAACTAAATGGAATAGGTCTGTTTGTGATATCCAAGTGCTCTTTCCTAATACACAAAAAAGAAAAAAAAATGAGTACTGTAGTACACAGTACTGTATTATAAGTCCTCTGCCTTTTTTAGTATTTTAGTCTCTTTTGCTCTTTGGCAACATTTTAAAGCTGTCTCGGATGAAGTAAATAAACAAAACAAAACAGGAATATATGGTGAGTCAGTATATCTCATTATTTCTGTTCCTTCTCGCACATATATAGTTTCCCCATCATTGCTTGACTACCAATCTGAATTCTGAAAAACAGTTGCCACAGTTCTTGAAAAAAGACAGTAATTATGCAACCAGCATCCAAAGTTTCATCTCAAAAAGAGTGAACTCTTGTCCCCACTGAAGTCTTCTCTCATCCTCAAAACTTCTCTCCCCTCTCTTTCTCTGACAGCGCAGATCAAACAGCTTTGCACAGCGTGTTATGCTGCATAGCACAAAGTGACTGTGTCCCTTCTTGTGTTGAAAAGGCTCCTAGGTTTCAGGGAGCTTGTCAGTAGAAATCTGTCAAAAGTACTCAGCTGGGTCTGTTGGACTAATACCCAAAGACCATGAGGGCTTACCCCAGGAATCTGGACACTTCACAAAGAAATTAACTTAGCAAATCAAAAGCTCAACGCCCTAGCTGACACCCTAACCACAGTCCCCTTTGTTTGGTTTTAGCAGTGTACACAATACACTTCTGTTTGCTCTGCTCTATTTTCCTGCCCAGGAGTAAGCCTGAGGGTAGGGTTTGTGTGTTCTCTGTACTCACCATCCTGTCTCTCCCTCTTCACTTGTTTCTGTATGTAAGCAAATAAGCCTCCAGTCTGCGTTCCTATTGGTTTTACCCAGGACTTTCTCTAAAGAAGGGGAGGTCCTTGATGCCAACACAACCACACTTCCTCAAAACCTTCCTGTGAGGGTTTGCAAGTGTAACTGTCTTGATAGTGGCATAACTGTTGCAGTGTCGTTCTGATGACCATCCGGTAAATGTAAGGAGATCTAAAGGTGACCTGATATCATCAAAGACTGTTTGTCTTGGACTACATTCCTGGTGTGAATGGTAATCCTACCAGGCAGCCTATGATGGAAAACTAACAACGTTAAGGTAAAATACATATTTCAGATCAAACGATTGTTATAGCCTCAGAACTTTGTTTCTAGAAACATACTATGATTTGTATTTGAAGGACAAGAAAACGAGACTAAGAGAAAAAGAAGCTGAATGTCCGTGTATGTTCAGTGTTTTTATTTATTAATAGCAAGCACAACTCCAGCTAAAGAAAGAGAAAAAGTTGGACCAACTACTTTATCTGTTACATTGTAAATGAATTCTTTCAAGACCAGCTTACAACATACAATTGCCTGACCTAGGAAAAAAAGGCTACAACAATTGAGAACTCCTCCTTCTCTACCTGCATTGAAATGGGAGAATGTCATCAGAAACACAGGAGAGGGAGGAGATGGATGGGTGGAAGGAAAATATTTGCTTCTTTCACAGACCAAAAATGTTTTCACAGAGTGAGACTGAACTCCTTGAATTAAGCTCTATTCTGTTCCAGGTTTTTAGGCTAAACACAGGAGAATGTGCTCTCAAATCCTTTGAGCAATTTTTTTAATCGGCTCTTCCATGCGGAGCAAGTAGGGAGAGCAAGAAAGAAAAAGAGAGAGGGAAAGAGTTCACCTCAAACTATACTTGTACATTCTTTGAACTCCTGTGAAGTTTGTATAAGTTACAATGCACGCTCACACTCACACACACATAGGATCTTTCCTGTTTGAAATCTATTCAGAAGTGGGATACTCTGTGATTTGAAACGCTCCATTTCCCCCCCACACAATCATGTGCTTGCAAAAGATTATTTTACTGCCTCTAAAACTCAAATCCCTGTGTTGGCTAAAGCATTTTAAAAATGTTGGTATGACCATTTTAATGACAGAAATGTGCAGCTGAGTGCACTTCATTGGTCAAAAGCATGTAGAAAATCTAAGTCAGTATCTCATGACTTCAATCAATATGCAGGAAACCAAAAAAACTTCAAATTAAATGCTTTCTTTAACAATATTTCTTGAGATATCGTTTTAATAAACTTCCAACTAAATAATCAGATGTTTATCCAAGTGACGTTATCTGTTCTCTGAATTATTTAGAATGCGACAACCTGGCGACAACCTTCTCCGTCTTCTGTTTTTGTTGTGTGTAGAGTTAAACACAAACAAGTCAGTTCCCATGGGAAAATGAGCTCAAGTCTCTTTGACTGATTCCACAGATAAACTTTCTCCCTGTTTTTCTTTCTTGTTTTTTTATATATACAGTTAAAAATGCTCTGTACTAAGCAGAATCCCAATATGACTCATCATTTATGCTCATCAGAACAAATAAAGTTATTATATACATACAGAGTCAACTGCAAGATTACAAGCTTGATATACAAGTATTCTGTAAATAAACTAAGGGAGGGATTTAGGTGGTTAGTGACAGCCTTTGTATGAAAACTTAAGGCTTTACATAATACACACACACACACACACACACACATATATATATATATATATATATATATATATATATATATATATATATATATATATATAGAGAGAGAGAGAGAGATGCTCTGTCATAGGAATCTAAGGGTATCTTAGCTGTTTTTCCCTCTTCTGGACAGAGACCTGGACTCTCCTAGCGTTACAGCTAGGGTTACAGCTCCTAATACTCCTATTATCATTGCTCCAGTTGTTCCTCAAGTCCCTGGTACTTCTCTGTTTTCTTGTTCTTCATCTTCTTTCTGATGTTATCCGCTGGGATTGCTGTATCGATTAAACCACCACTACGTCTAGTTGGTTGGTCAGCAGCTGTTTGTCTGGAACTTCAAGTCCCACAGGATCTTAGCCCTGTTGTTCTCAACCACCTTTGGTGCTGTCTCCCATTGGGAGTTGGGGGCTTCTAGTCTATATGTAGCACAGATGTTGCTAAACACTGTCTCAACCACTTGATTGTCCTTGTCAGTGTACACTGTCCCAACTTGCGTCTTACATCCTACTACTATGTGTTGGACAGTTGCATAGTCTTCAACTCGGGTTCTGTCAGCTGTGGTAGACTCCTACCTCTATGGATCTGGTGCTTAGGGCTTGTTCTTGTGCTGCCATGATTAGAGTGTCTTGGCTGTCCTTTAGGCTGGCCTTTTCTAGCCACTAGTAGGATTTCTTGATGTCAGCCACTTTCTCTGTTGATAGCATATCCTATGCAGGGGCTTGGTTGTTCATGATAGTTCCTCCTCCTGTTCCTCGTTGCCATAGCTATCCTTTGAGTAGCTCATCTTGTGGACCATCTTCCTGAATTAACTGTGGATGCTTTGTGTTTCCTCTTTAATTGTGGCTCTGAACCTCACTAATTCTTGCCTTCTCTCTTCCCATTGCACTTAGAACTTCAGGCCATTGGACATTGGGTGCAGAACTCCATGCATTTTGAGAAGCCTCACGCTTTTCCAATCTGAATGACGCCCCAATGCCCTTGCAGTAGATCCTGCAAGCTAATCGGCTAGTTCACTTCTGGCATACAGCTTGATGTCATCATATGGGAGGTGAGTGAAGGTCAATCCACGCCTGAATCTATGTCCATATTCACTTTTAGTGATGAGCTAAGTTGAGGCTTACACAGAACAAAAGCTGGGATAGCGCAGCCATCTTACAGCAACCTTATTTGTGCTGCCACGTATTCATGAAGTGGTCTTAGTGTCTTCAGACAGTAGGCTTGGATCATATAAGGGCCTAGTGCTGTCTAGCTCTTCACTGCGGATACTCATTGAATGTTCAGAGCACCAGTTATGGATTTTTTATAGTACAACTTAGAAAGAAAAAAAAATATAAAATATTATTGTATTTCCTATTTTAAAATCATCTAGTATTGACAGAAGTACAAAGAGCTCCTTGCCCGTGACCCTATTGTCTCAGCTGTTTCCCTTTAGAATAATTGATAGAATACTCAAACCTCTTGATTTAGTGTCATTCTTAAAATTTAGAAACAATCCAGACATGAACTCTAAAAAATATCCATATTAGAACTACAAAATGTTATTGCGTGCTTTTGGTGAAAACAAGGAATAGGGACATAGTCATAGACACTTTTTTAAAACAGATTGACACATTCTAGCTTTACTATCAGTAGTTCACACTTTTGTACTGTATATTTTGTTATTATTTACTACAGTGTGTCAAAATGAATAATTTTTCTTTTATTTATTCTGTTCAGGATTTTCTCATCAGCACTGGCAAGATCTTTACATACTGTAATAACTTATAACTGTGAGAAGAGTGCTTTTTCATAATGAGAGACAGATTGGTGGAGTTGCAGCAGAAGGCTCAAGAGTTATCTGCGGTTGCAACTGAGAATACCAATCCTTTCTCAGTGGAGGATGATGATGACGACTCTGTGGCGTTTGGGGTCATAAAGCCACAAGCTGTGGTGTTTGAGGAGGAGCCAGTCATTCAGGACTTTCTATCAGAGGTTGAGCATATACAAGATAACATTGCAGTGCTGGAAACAGAGGTAAAAATGACTAAACTAGACTTGCATTTAGCATTTGTTTATTTATTTATTACATGATATTTGCAGGATATTACTTACTATGTTATTAACGTGTGTTTCCAAATCTTACCTACAAACAGGTCCTTAAGTTCACTCAACAGCAAAAGACCATGGTGGCAACCATGCGTCGTTTTAGTGTGATGAAAAAAGAGAGCAGCATAACACGAGACATAAAGCTCAGGGCCGAAAGCCTCCACCGTCATTTAGACAACCTTTCAAAACAGGTCCAGAAAACTATGGAGCAGCAGGGACCTACTGCTGCTTTAACGAGAATACAAAGCTCCCAACATGCAGCACTACTCCGCCGCTTCCAGCAGGTCTGGAGTATATTCTTACTATTTTTTTTATTTTGATATTTGACTCCTTTCTTTCTTTCTTTCTTTCTTTCTTTCTTTGGTAGATTAGTTTGAAATGAGTTAAAGTTACACACACACATACATATATATATATACATATAAATACATGCATACATAAATAAATATATACATTTATCTGTATTTGATAACATGAAAAGAAATGCAGTAAATGCACTGTGAACACTGTGAAAACTGTCACTGCACCAAAGACCGTGTTTATGTTTTCTACTGATGATAAAAAACATGGGACTAAAACGCCTCTCATTCTTCATACACGGTCTTCCTCTTGTTTCTTTTGGCTGTAATTATTTTCAGGTAATGCGAGAGTATAATGAAGGCCTGCTGACCAAGCAAGAGCGCTGTAAGCACTTCATTATCCGGCAGCTGGAGGTATCAGGAAAACCTGTAACAGAGGAGGAGGTGGATGAGATGGTGGCCACCGGAAATTGGGAGGTGTTCAACGAGAACCTGCTGAATGATGTCAGAATCACGCGGACACAATTATCTGAGATCGAACAGCGACACAAGGTAAGGGAAGCACAAGTAACTCACTGGACCAACACAAAGGTAACAATAGATTCTTGAAGGCATCTAAAACAACCAGCCATTCATGGCAAATAAACTAATTCAGTGCTCTTTATTTGATAGAAATTTGCTCCTTGCTATAGTTAGATATCCAGTCCGTTCATACTGTGAATGTGAGAATCTTTAATAACAAAAATTAACAAGAGTGGTTTGAGAATGCATATGAGATAATATATCAATATTCAGCAATGCTAAACAACCCTTTAAAAGGCTCTTGGATCTAGATCTGGATCCACAGTGAAAGCTAATAACATTGAATCTGGCCCAAACCCAACCTCTGATGAAATTTTCATGCAAATTCATTCGCTTTTTGATTAGCCCTGCTAACAAACAGTCAAACCTAAACAAACACATATCCTCTTTAAGGGAGGTAATAAAAAAGTGCCATTTTAGCATGTTTTACAAATACACTACATCAACTGACACAAATGGGTAAAGGAGCAGAAAAGGTTTGTACTGGTTGTTATTCTAGACATTCATCAGAGATTCGTGTAGACCTGGGACACCAGGTGAATAAAATTGACTCCTTGAGAATAGAAAGAAGTAGTGCTCTCTGTCCTAACGAACACCTTTACAGCCAGTGTTGAATACAGAGAGATGTGTTAGTGAAACAGGACATTAATCACTAAGTATATAAAAGTCATGAGAATGTTGAGCATTTTCCCATGCTCAGGTCATGTTCTTCCTCAGCCTGCTCCTTCATTGCGTCTTAAATCTTCTGGTCCTTTCTCCCATCATCTGACCAATGTCTCTCTTACCTGCAGTATTAATCCCACTATCCTTCTCCACCAACAGGAGTTGTTGAGCCTGGAGAACAATATGAAGGAGCTTCGGGACCTCTTCATGGACATTTTCATGCTGGTGGAGGAACAGGGGGTCTTTATTGAACACATTCAGACCAATGTAGAGATGACGCAGGATTACGTGGTTGCATCTAATGAGAAGTTTAAGGCAGCTGCCAGGTACAAGAAGAGGAACCCAATTCGACAGCTTTGCTGTTGCTGCTGCCCTCCGTGGAGATGCTGCTTGTAATACATAGAATAATTTGAATCATAGCTTATTGGAAAACTGATTTTACTTCATTTTACCTGTTGGAAGTAAGTAACACTGGCTTTCAGTACCGCTAAAGTGACAGGAAAGGTACTGAACTTTTGGCTGTTGAACAGAGCAACAGTGAAGACAGATTCAACAGAGCATAGAAACCAATTAGGGGGAATGGGCCAGAATTGGTATGGGAGGCACCTATTTCATTCAAGAAGGTGTGAAGCGGCTGCTATTAGAAGAGACAGTTCTGTGAGTGCTACTCACCAACACTGTTGCTTACTGGAGACCTTCACTGTCATCTGACAGAGGTCACAAACAAGGGGAGGCCACTGACTTTGCTACATCAGCAAGACTGATATCTCACCGTTTTTCTTTTTTTTTTTTTTCTTTTGTCCTGCTACACGAACTCTTGATAATGACTTGTGGCTTGTTTTTAATACATTATCTGCACTTTAAAATGTCTTTCCTTTTCTTTTGAGCGCAAACATAAATTTACTTTAAGAGTGGCATAGAGCCATTAGATATTCATTCCAGTCTTGGTCCACATGCTGATGGAAAAAAGTTGTTTTACAATTAGTCATTAGTCTCATTTGCATTTCAAAGTAAGATCATTTTCAGTGAAAGAAAAAAGTAATTAATTTATGCACTTTCACATAGACGTATTCAAATAAAACTTTGAATAATGAGGCTTGATCAAAATATTTCTGCCATAATCACAAAACTGCAGGAAATCATCGAAGCCATTTGTGTAAAAATAAGAGCGAAAATTACATTTGAGGAAATTCATTAAATTCTTTATGTTTTGCATTTTGAGTGTTATCAATTCTTTTGGAACCGTTTCATTGTTCAGATGAATATTTTGCACCAATATGCATCATTATTAACCAGACGAATACACTACACAAAAGGGAACTGGTTTCAGAAAAGGAACCAAAGTATTGCTGGGAATATGTTGACTGAAAAATAGAACCAGCAGACTCACACATGATGACAAGTAATGATCTTCTTTCCCCCATTTACTTAAGTTAACTGTATAATATTAACTAACAATCCCTGCTCATGACAAAGCCAAAAATAAGTGCTGCATTAATTCATTAATTAACTGCTGACCTTCCTCACTGGAACAGCTGAAACTCCTCTTTTTGTCTACAGTGCCAGTGATGTTCCTCAGTGAGTCATTGACCCGTGTTCTCGGGTATCCGGGACAAAATACAGGTGAACTAGGTGTGTCAGAGCTAGCCTGGATAATCTGGTTTGTCTACTATCCCAGGATAGTTTCCACATAACAATCCCGCATTCCTGTAGGAATACTGTGTGTACACATAGCAGTTCACTTCAAACGCATGGTAAGATGACATGCCTTGGTCAAATAGTCTTCTGCTTAACTATATATGTGTATATACAGGGAGTGCAGAATTATTAGGCAAGTTGTATTTTTGAAGAATAATTTTATTATTGAACAACAACCATGTTCTCAATGAACCCACAAAACTCATTAATATCAAAGCTGAATGTTTTTGGAAGTAGTTTTTAGTTTGTTTTTAGTTTTAGCTATTTTAGGGGGATATCTGTGTGTGCAGGTGACTATTACTGTGCATAATTATTAGGCAACTTAACAAAAAACAAATATATACCCATTTCAATTATTTATTTTTACCTATGAAACAAATATAACATCTCCACATTCACAAATATACATTTCTGACATTCAAAAACAAAACAAAAACAAATCAGCGACCAATATAGCCACCTTTCTTTGCAAGGACACTCAAAAGCCTGCCATCCATGGATTCTGTCAGTGTTTTGATCTGTTCACCATCAACATTGCGTGCAGCAGCAACCACAGCCTCCCAGACACTGTTCAGAGAGGTGTACTGTTTTCCCTCCTTGTAAATCTCACATTTGATGATGGACCACAGGTTCTCAATGGGGTTCACATCAGGTGAACAAGGTGGCCATGTCATTAGTTTTTCTTCTTTTATACCCTTTCTTACCAGCCACGCTGTGGAGTACTTGGACGCGTGTGATGGAGCATTGTCCTGCATGAAAATCATGTTTTTCTTGAAGGATGCAGACTTCTTCCTGTACCACTGCTTGAAGAAGGTGTCTTCCAGAAACTGGCAGTAGGACTGGGAGTTGAGCTTGACTCCATCCTCAACCCGAAAAGGCCCCACAAGCTCATCTTTGATGATACCAGCCCAAACCAGTACTCCACCTCCACCTTGCTGGCGTCTGAGTCAGACTGGAGCTCTCTGCCCTTTACCAATCCAGCCACGGGCCCATCCATCTGGCCAATCAAGACTCACTCTCATTTCATCAGTCCATAAAACCTTAGAAAAATCAGTCTTGAGATATTTCTTGGCCCAGTCTTGACGTTTCAGCTTGTGTGTCTTGTTCAGTGGTGGTCGTCTTTCAGCCTTTCTTACCTTGGCCATGTCTCTGAGTATTGCACACCTTGTGCTTTTGGGCACTCCAGTGATGTTGCAGCTCTGAAATATGGCCAAACTGGTGGCAAGTGGCATCTTGGCAGCTGCACGCTTGACTTTTCTCAGTTCATGGGCAGTTATTTTGCGCCTTAGTTTTTCCACACGCTTCTTGCGACCCTGTTGACTATTTTGAATGAAACGCTTGATTGTTCGATGATCACGCTTCAGAAGCTTTGCAATTTTGAGATTGCTGCATCCCTCTGCAAGATATCTCACTATTTTTGACTTTTCTGTGCCTGTCAAGTCCTTCTTTTGACCCATTTTGCCAAAGGAAAGGACGTTGCCTAATAATTATGCACACCTGATATACGGTGTTGATGTCATTAGACCACACCCCTTCTCATTACAGAGATGCACATCACCTAATATGCTTAATTGGTAGTAGGCTTTCGAGCCTATACAGCTTGGAGTAAGACAACATGCATGCAGAGGATGGTGTGGACAAAATACTCATTTGCCTAATAATTCTGCACTCCCTGTATATATGTGTGTGTGTGTGTGTATATATATATATATATATATATATATGTGTGTGTGTGTGTGTGTGTGTGTGTGTAGTGTTTAACTATAATATACGTATAGTCAAACACTACAAGTATATTATAATTTTAACTCTAGCTGTAAATTAAGAATACAATTTGATCAAGAAAATGTTAAAAAGTTACAATAATGACCTTTAAAAATTGTTTAGTAAATTACACATCTTTTTTACAACTTTTAAATGTAAAAGGATGTGTAATTTACTTGTATTATACTGTTCCCTTAGATTTAGAAGGAGAACAGGGTGCAACATGTTTGATGGCTTCTTCTATCTGACTGAAAAAGTATTTTCCTTAATCTAATCTTGCGTGTTGTACATCAGCATTTCCAATATTAAAAAGCCATCTTGAAACCAAGACATTAATGCATGAAATATTTAAATTTAATCGCGTATATCAAATAACAATACACGACAGTGCATAGTTTACCCTTTTACACTGACATAGTGAGAAAAAATGAGACACTGCTGCAAATTGCAGGGTTACTGAACAGCAACAATGCCATCCAGTGTTCACTAAGATAATTACCAGTTTTTAAAAAAGTTATTACTTAATATGACAGGGCATGCTGATGACATGACTGTGTAGTTATGAAAGTGCTGGAACAGAAAATAAACAGCAGACGGTTTTCTCCTAAAAGTGCAGAGATTTATTTTATATATATTGGTGTGGGACTAGTAACACAAATATTACTCAGATTAGATGAACACTGCAAGGCAGTATAAAGATTCAGCTCAAACCATGAGAAATACAAACAGTTGTCAGCAAAGCCTAGGAATAAAACACCTTTTTTTTCTTGCATTGGTTCTATAACCAAACTGCAGAAGAATTGTGTTTTTGTGGTCTAAGTAAAAACTGTTCAATTAAAATGCAGATGTAAAATATCTGTGAGATATTTGCCATGACAAATGGAATAACCCCCTTTTGACTCTAAGGTAAATGAATGTATTCACACAGCATCAGTGATTGTGACACTTAAACTTTACTATTGTGAAACTTGTATCTTATACTACTCTATTACTCTAGTAGCCCATGACAACAGCAGGCTGCTTGAGAGCAGTTATCAGTTCATAAAGCTATGGACATCCATTCAGACTCACCAGCTTTTACCCAAAAGTCTGTTGCTTTTTCTTCCTCCTAGCAACAACTTGCTTCACATTCAAAAGGTTTCACTCTGTGGGAGCGGCTCTGTTCAGCAAATATGTTCAGATGTTGAGAAGTTCCACTGTGGATTTATCTTGTTTACCCCCAACACTCAAGCCCTTATCCAATATTTCATCTGAAATCCTCTAGCCTGGAGCCAATGTAAAGTTTGTTCCTTTTAGCCAAATCAGATTTTCTTAGACAGTCGGTTTGTTTGGACCTGCTCCACCAGGCCAGCTCATACAGCTGTTATGAGAAGTCTGGACCTAAAAGCAACATGTCCTTACTATCCACTTGTCCAAAGAAGGACACGTTTTTCACTAGTACAGTCTAACATATGAAGCAGCATTTTTGGGTCCTAACCTCTTAAAGTTTTTTTTTTTTTAAGGTTGTTTTTTTAGGAAGTTGGGTTTGTTTTTTTTTAGTTCTTTTAGTTATTTTCAAATACCAGAAAATGCTGATGAAGGATAGGTCATACTTATGGTTTCTAATTTAATGCTCATGCAGTTCTCAGTGTGGTACATTTGCATGCTACCTATTCATGCTACCTATTTGTCTTTGATGTCAATGTGTAAAAATTGTGTATGTTTCTGTTCTGTGTCTTATGTACTGTTTGTTTGTATATGTGTCTTTCTTGCTGCTGTTACACCCAAATTTCCCCTTGTGGGACAATTAAAGGATTCTTCTTCTTCTTCTTCTTCTTCATTATAGTACCACATATTCATTGTGAATAACTTTACTCAATTGCCCAACGGCCCATCAGTCATGTCTGATTTAACAATAATGTGAATAGTGTTCGTGGGAATTTACAATGCAGATGACTGCTGACAGGGTTGCAGTGACGTCTGTTTGTGGTTATGTACTGTACATATTTCTTCTGTCTGCCCTGTCAGTCACAACATTGATCCCAAAGACTTTCTCCAAATGTCTGTAGAACATCAAAGGAGCCCTCCGGTGAGTAACACCAGCTGTGGTTATAGAGAGCTGACATTACTTTACTGCCTGGTTTTATCACACCCATCAAAATCTGAGCACGGAGATATCAGTGCCCTCAGAAACACATAAATCACAAAGAAACTGTAGTGTCAGTGTGGCACCTCCTTTGGAAATGAGTATGGTTAATAATTTCATAGCAGTGCTGTTTGGTTTCTCTGATGAGAAGGCAATGTCCAGTTTCTGATAAATTTGAACTATTTCTTGACCATATTTTATACCTTTTATGTGTGATGAAAATGAAGTCAGCATTACTGTTGGTTTGAAACAGGGCTGCTTTTAGCCAGTTATCACGATGTACTTGGAAAAATAATAGGTGAGCAACTCGGAAGGTATGTGTTACCTTAGCCCAGAGAAAAGAGCCCATTTCTCAAGGTACAACTTTGTACAATGCCCCAAAAATGCACTAGTTAAACACTAATTCCCTCCATGCATTTCATTGTGTGATTTTTCGTAAGCAGTGCGTGAGCAGTCTGAGGCATCAGATTTAATTCTGTGCGGCAGATGGGTTCGGCTTCAGGGATCTTATGTTACTTGACCGTAATGGGAAGTAGTGAGCAGTGAGCAACTTTGGTTTATACCCAATCAGTTAAATGGTAATGGTGTTTCCTTTCCTGTTTTCTCTCTTTTTTAAACTTTTGATTGGGTGGGAAAGACACACAATGAGCCCCTGTCCATAGCTCTGTCCAAAGCTGTCGCCAGCCTAGGTTTGAAACAGGAAATGAACAATGCTTTGTTTGGCCACTGAGGTGCTCCAGTCTTCTTTAGTCTAATATAGTCTTTATACATGATTTTCCTCAATCATATTTATAACAAGAGTTGAGGGAAATAGCATAGTGTTCTCACAGAGATATTTTTAGGGTAGGTCAGTCTTCATTAAAAAAATGAAATTGAAATTGTTTGAAAGAACATAATCTTAATATATAATTAAATTTTAAGGATGGGCTCCTGGTTTTCAGGTGACATTTCAGTTTTAGTTCTGGCCATCAACTTTTGATACACATCAAATATGATATATAAAAAAAAAACCCTGAAAATATCCTAACTGAATCAAAGGAAAATAAAATCATTGGTGCTTTAAAGATTACAACCATTTGTAATACGTATCAGACAGAGTAGTTATGATGGTAGTGAGGTACAAAGTTATAAAATCCAAGCAATGGTTTTGTTAATACAGATAGTAGTTAGATAATATAAGAACAGTACTTTACAGGATTGAGATCAGTTATTTTTCAGCAAGATCTAGAGAGAATGTATAACAATGTATAGAAGATCAAACCTTCTGTCCATGATAATGATAAAAAAAATTTTTTGTTTAAGTAAAATCAAAGGGCTGTTCTTTCTAGATGCATTTTGTTTATGTCAGATATTTTACATTGACCTTATATTGACTGACATAATATCTATTCATGCAGTCAGTGACTGCATGAATAGGTATTCAGACACTTTCCTTTCATACCGTGCTATCATTCCTAAAGAGTATAAGCAAGTCCATAATATAATGGATAAAGTGAGCCATCTGCTCATGGAATGTCTTATTTTGTCATTGTACATTAAAGACTTTTGAGTAGAAAAAACACTATTTCTTAAATCTATTGCTCTGGTAATTATTAGATATAATTGAGAGTGAGAATGTTGGAAGGCCAATAAGACATTAGCCTCTATGTACTTTGTAACTTTGCATAATTTTTGTCACTTTTACACCTCTCAAAAGTTGTTTGTGCTCTTCTTTCCAACTTATTCTAATCTCTTATAATAATTTCTTAAGATGCAAAGGTAAGCTATGGTAGCCCAAGATTTATAAGCCAGCTAATGTCAAAAGTTTACTCTTATATATATTACCTAACATAAGATAAATGTCCCAACTTAAATCTTTTCTCACAGTGATATATGAGCTTCAGTAATAAGAGCTTTGAGAAGGTCAGAACTTGATTTCCTTCTGTGAGCCATCTGTGACGATCCTATGCGGATACAACAAATGGTGATGGCCACATCTGTGTGTATCTGCTGCAGTGGCTTAAAAGATATTTTCATCTTCTTGACAGGTGTGTGGATCGCCACATGTGAAACTTGTGTAAAACAAAGGGAAGCAAGTATAGTACGTGTCACATGGCATCGTTTTTATGGCCACTGTTCTTTGCAGTGATGGGAGAAAGTAAACTGTAACTGCAAATCCACACTGGGATCCTGGCATTGTATCAGCTCTCCAATAAGAGTAATAATGTTTGAAATGGTCATTGTATGAATGTTTATGCTTGGTTTGATCTTTGTGTATTTTCTGCTCCTCCAGAGATACTCAGCACGCTACACTCAGATTCCTTTGGCTTGGGTTCAATCAAGATTTTTCCTCCAGAATTTTCCTATTCCTCTTGACATATGGCGTTATGATATTGACAGATGTGTGTGATATGGGAAGACGCGAGAAAGCTTTCAGCAGGGGTGACGCATGTTCCAAGCCACAGCTGCAAGTTTGAAAAGAACCTGATGTCACACCGTCATTCAATTCAAGTGAATATAGTAAACTGTCAATCTGTGATGCACTTTTAATGAAAAAATTAAAACCTACACAGTCATCATTTATGAGCGGATCTAGCAAGATTCAGGCAATAAAAGTATTACTAACACGGCTGTTATTACATTTTTTTAATAATTATAACATAAAAAAACAGAATTTAAATTCATATAACTTCATTTTTGAGATACAAATACATAAAAAGTAAGATATTCAAATTCCTTCTGTATTTAAACATGCAATCAACACATAGCACAAGAACTGTTTAAACAGCATTTACAAACCTACACATATCTGTGGACAATAACACAAAAATCATAACATAACAAACTTATCCAAAAACATGTAAAACGTTTAAATGGTCCTAAGCTATTTTTTCCATGACTCTGCACAATTCTTAAATACATTTAATACAATACAAGCATGTGGTTGGTTCTATGTAGCTATTGAAACTTTGACACATCTTAATTTTTCAGGTCTTTAGTTGTATACCTCAGTATCATATATAATGATTCAAAGGCTTTCACAGGCTTAAAACAGACTAAGTCATAAAAACCATATGCCTTTTAGTCATATCTACTGTCTTAAACTTAAACAAACAACGGAACAGACTTATATATAGCTATCCACCTCGGTATTAAATGTTTACATTTAGCAAATATGATAAATTTCCCAATTCAGACTCTAATGGGTAAGTAGTACTTATGACTTATTTTAATTGCTTGTCACTTGATGACTTGAGTCAGAAGTTTGTATTCCAGTCTTTTGTTCAGTGGAAACATTCTGGATAACAGTTTATTACTAGTGACTGAATTATTGAATGAGCTTTCTTGTTAGGCCCTTCATGAAATGGGAATTGACCAGCAGAGGGAGCCGAGATCCAAGAATTACCATACTTCAAATGCTTTGGTGTCTGTGACTTCCCAACAAAGTAATAAAACAATTCTCTTTTGGTGCGCACTGGAGTCGTGAAAAATTATCTGTTACTGGTCTTAAACAAGATAAAACCTGCATTTAGATGTATTGTAACTCCAACCTTTATAGCATCGCTTTTTATTCTGTGCTGTTGAATATTGATTCATGGCCTCAACAATGAAAGGTGAACACAGGCAGGGGCAGTCAGGCCACAGCTGACACACACATGAGGATGGAGGAGAGGTGAAAATGAACTGAGACGTGGGTGAATAAAACATGTCTCTAAGGACTTTGCCTTGTTTCACTCCTCTGTGGGCTCCAAGAGAACTGTGAGCCTCCCTGATGGTAAATCCTCTCTGTAATAGGAGGGCAAATACATTTAGTCCCCTGGGCAAACACACACACACACAGTGTTAGACATGTACGTGCAACGTATTCACAGGCCGAGACACATCACTCGCAATATGTTGTACAGCTGTCTTTTTAGTGCTGTTAGCCTTCATTTTTTGAAAGTAGCGTTATCTTTTGCAGCACTGCCTCTTATTAGTCAAAATGATTGCAAGTGAAAATGTGCTATCGGTTCAGGGGCTAAATACACAGGACATTTGTCTGACCTTGTAAAAAAAAAAATGCAGACAAGCTATTAAGACCTATTAACATGATGCTGTCGTGGTCCACTCCATTCTATGTAATAAGTAATACGATCTTGACTCCATGCTTTATTCTACCTTGTCATCAAACTCTGCAGAAAGTGATGAGATTTCTCCCTGAGCTTCATAATGTTATTTACTCTATTGGATAACAGTGTGGGGGAAATAGTTGTGTGGTCTACTGCAGAAGCAGTAAGTGCATTCAGCACAATTTCTGCTATCATAATCAAAAGTGGAAAGTTGAGTCTAATCTCAAAGATAGACCGAAGTGCACTGCTGACATTAAGATAAACTGTAAACTGTGACCATGTGTGTATATAAAGACTGCAAACAATGCCAAATATACATGTTTTTAAGAAAAATAACAAATTTCATTGTAACATTTAGATGGTTTAAACTTACAGTAGAATTTTAAGATAAGTTTCAGCTCTACCATCATTAAGTTGATAACTCAAGATAAATGAAAGCTATTTAGACTGTTAAAAAAATCTTTTTGCTCTCTTAGATCAAAATGCAAAACACATTTCCTCCAAAAAAGGAAGACTGATCAAGCACAGGAACTAAAGTTTGGGATTTCAGAGATTTCTTCTCTTGAACTGGGAACAGACAATATCTGCTTCTGCAGCATCTGGCATAACTGTTATAGCATAACTGATAAGCATAAACATATAAATGAACAGTTTACATAGTCTTGAAATAGTTTTGAAAGCAGTGGTTTTGCACTCAGACGAGGCAAAATAAATATAAAATAAGCTGACACTGACTTTTTACCACTAAAATTTGGTTCAGATTTTTCAAACTCCTAATTATTGATGTCTTCCTGTCACGTGTGAAGTTTAGTTTAGTTTTTTTAAATTAATTAATTTTTAGGCTTGTGATAGTGTGCACGGCAGTGTGAGTAGCATTTTTGCTGAAGGAATTCAGGGAAGTCTTTTCAATGCTCACCACAAGATAATGAAGTTTAAATATATCTGAAATGTGCACCTTAAATTAAGAGAGATGCATTAGCAACAGCTTAAAATCTCCAAGCAAAAATTGATTGCTACGATTATAATATCTCATTTTTTGGGTTTTTCAGTGAAATAAGTACTACAGCTCCAGGAAGAAAGTCGAGCAGCCAACGCTCATAAGGGTTCTCTGGGTTATGGATTACAGTGGTTTCACCTCAGTTCAGAACTCACCTCCGGGACTTCATAAAGCTCCTGACTCTTGGCCAGACTCTCATTAGGCCCACACAGCCCTTTGCCCTCTATCCGACAGCACTTGGCAAGCGCTGTAGTAAATGGGAGTGAGTCAAATGTCTACATTTGTGAAGCCAAACCATATACATCACAGCTCAGTGACGAGGACATAAACACACGCATTAAGACACAGTCCTATGCGTGAGATGATTTACAGCAGTGAGGACAGCTTCTCTCTGAAACATCAGAATTCAGATGCATAATCTCCTTAAATTCTGCCAATTATTTATTTATCACGACTTCCTGTTAAGATAAAGACGCTCCAGAGAGCGTAGGACGTGTTCAATACAGTGAAAAGAGACAGTAAGAGTAAAGGACTATGTGCTTTATAGCTATTTTCTAATTACAGCAAATGTTTCTTTTGTAGTACAAGTAGATTATGATAGTTTTTCATGCTATTCTTTCTTTTTCAATTAAATCTAACCTCATTAATCCACATGGTTTAAATCTGTGACCACCGTTTAACTAAAAATCTGAACCAAGTCATCAAGTTTTTGTTCAAGCATTTTGTGAATCAGAATCACTTACCACTGCAAAGTAAACACCACAGTACAGTACTGTGATCTGTTACATTGCACATTACTATTGCATTTTATGCAGAATGAATTTATCTCTATAGACTTTGATATCATATCCCTTTAATTTCCTCAATTTATTTGAATTCATGCCTAAACTATTTCTCCTCCATGCTTGTTTAAAACGGACGTTGGTGAAGAAGCAATGTCATTTACTTTCACTTTTCATAAGGCATTCCATTTTTCACTGTCTGTGAACAGCCTCTTGTGTCGGTTTAAATGGAGTGTATTTAGAGGAGATACTGGGCTTCACCCTGAAAATGACTGCTGACACTTTACAGACATTCACTAAACTCTGTGCTGGGAATGGAAGTGGAAAAAAAAGACTAATAATGAATACATTTTCCCTCATCCACGTAGCCAAGATATTCTATTTACAACCCATTTCTTTGGGTCTTTATATCCAGTTAATGAGATTTCAAATAAATGTAAAGTGAACTGCATTTAAATTGCTATTCAGTCTGGAAGCATGGCACTGGAAAGGGGAAGGATTCCGCCAGATGACAGAAGAGCTATTACCAGACCGCTGCGTTCGGTGAACAGAGCAGGTCTAGGAAAAGCAATAAATGGTAGGCACTGGTGAGGATTGTTTGAGGGCTTGAGACTTCTAATCTAGTGAACGTGTTGAGAGGGAAAGAAAATAAATAGAGAAGTGAAAAGATGTTGATAATAGAGCAAATGAAGAACTGTTTTTGAGATGTACTAACTGAGTGTTTTAATTAATCTTACACATCTAATTACATCATCTTATTTTTGTCGTCACACACTAAGGTTAATTATGGAGTTCCACAGGGTTCTGTGTTAGGACCAATTCTGTTTACATTATACATGCTTCCTTTACGCAAGTATCATTAGAAAGCATACAATACATTTTAAGTGCTATGCAGATGACACCCAATTTTTTTTTTTCCCGAGATATTTTTATTAAATTTTCTGCATCCATTTTTACAAAAGACAAATTGAACAATATGCCGTTTTCTTTTTGAAGAACATAAAACAATATGGAACATACTCTTCCACCTCATAATTATAAGAGTACCAGTGGGTGTACACAAAAAAAAGAGAAAGGATCCAATCTAATAATACAAATAGTAGACCCTGGAGTACAGGATAGCAGTCCCTGAGTGTACAAGAGAAATGTGCAGAGTTTCAGAACCCACACCCCTACACAGATGACACCCAATTTTATCTATCCATGAAGCCACACCAATTAGTTGCAGGAATGTCTTAAAGGAAGACATGCAGGAATGTCTTAAAGACTCAAATTTCCTGCTTCTAAATTCAGATGAAACTGAGGTTATTGTATTTGGCACTAAAAATGTGGTTTTTAGCCATATGCAAAATCTGGATGGGATTATGCTAGCCTCCATTAACACTGTCAGGAATCTTGGAGTCCTTTTTGACCAGGATATGTCATTTGGTGGGTATATCAAACAAATATGTAGGACTGCTTTCTTCCATTTGTGAAATATCTCCAAAATTAGAAACATCCTGTTTCACAGTGATGCTAAAAAACCATGCATTGATAACTTCTAGGCTAGACAACTGTAATTCGTTATTATAAGGATGTCCTAAAAACTCTTCAAAAAAAGCTTTCAGTTGATCCAAAATGCAAATTAGTATTTTTTGTACTAGTATTTGTATTATAGTAGGGTCTTTACCTTACAGGCGATTGCGGCTCAAGAGTTGGCAGTTCATCTTGTAATCGGAAGGTTGCCGGTTCGAGCCCCGGCTCGGGCAGTCTCGGTCGTCGTGTCCTTGGGCAAGACACTTCACCTACCGCCTCACTTCTGTCAGTCTGCCCCAGGGCAGCTGTGGCTGCAACTGTAGCTTGCCTCCACCAGTGTGTGAATGTGAGAATGAATGAATAGTGGAATTGTAAAGCGCTTTGAGGGTCTGGAAAAGCACTATATAAATGCAATCCGTTGTTATTATTATTATTACAATATAAAGTGCCTTGAGACAATTGTTGTCATGAGTTGGTGCTTTTTAAATAAAACTGACTTGAATTGAATTGGACATTTTAAAAACAAGCACACTTTGTGATATGTGTGTGATACATAAACTAAATGATGTGAAAATAATTTTCACAGAGGTCATAAACCTATTAAATCACTATTTTGGTTGACATTTACATTTCCAAATGATATGTGTGTGTGTGTTGGTGTGGGTTGGTTTGTTGACAACAACTTGGGAATCCTCTGTGAGATGAGGACACACCCACATCTGCTCCATACCAGTGTCATGGAGGATGTTACGGCTCTGAGTCAGTTTCGTGGCATCTGACACCCACACAGGAAAAACAGCAAACTTACTGCAGGACAGACTGCCTCAGTGATGATTGACTCTACATCCTGCATCCCTGTTTTATGAATTATATTTGAGAAGAGTACAGTTATTCACATAAATAAAGTTTTTTTTTCTTTCCAACTGATCACTACAGTCATACTACATTTGGAAAGAGAAAGAGAGAATATGGAACTTGTTTAGTTAAACATTCAGCAGAACACAATTATCCAGCTTATGCGGAATTATATATAACCATGAGTGTTAGTTCCATAACCAATTGGAGATCACCCTCCTAACACCCAAACTCATTTGTTGTTTGCATTTTCAATTTCTCCTATTAGTTGGACATTGTAAGTATAAAAAGTAAGAATCACCTTTGAACAGAAAGTCTTTTTAAAAAGGTGTGCTCATGTGGACAATGGGTTTATCTTGCAGCACAACACAAAGCTGCCATATTTTATCAAATTTTAAAACACTTAAAAAGCAGAATGAAGGTGCAGAAAAGCCTAAATCAGACAAATCGTACATGACATTTTCAAAGCATGCAAACTTTCTTATTACAAGTTGCCAAATCTGCCAGAAATAGGCAGATTAATCAGTCATTGCTCTCTCTCTCTCTCTCTCTCTGGAATTGCTGCACAGAGGATGTAACATCTATAATAAGCACTGAGGTTTGTGTCCTTGTCAGGATTAAGCCATCCTCAGTCTCCAGGTTAGGAAAAGTGGAACAGAAGATATTCACATACATCTCTCCACAGCTGCTGATGAATTCTACAAAAATAAGAAACAGTTAGTCAAAAACACTTTCAGGTCAATTTCACCACTGATTTATCAGTGATATCCATTTATTCAAAAAATACTGATAGGTGGATAACTGGAATATATAGTTTATAATTTCAGCAGTGTAATCTATAAAATGCTAGATGTGGTTTGATGTGCTTGTGTGATTTTTTACACGATCCTATAGAACTTTACAGTAGTCATGCTACTTTACCAAATTTTGATGGCAAGATGCGCAGTTCCTGCTTTAAATCCAGTCATTTATTAGATTCAGATATCTGAACAATCAGATTTTCAAGAGGCCAGAAATGTGTATACTCACGTATTAAAATAAATTAACTTTAATCAATAATGTGATCTCCAGTCTTAGCAGGGCTCGCAGCAACATAAGGAATGAGAGAACTGACAGCTATTATTTTAGTAACCCTGTATGAGTTCTTTTGACTTTAAGTATCAGAAAGTAATGTGGTAACATCTGGACTGATGTGTTTACAGACATCATTTTAATCACAAGTTTAAAGGTTGTAGGCTGCGGCCATTCCTCTAACACTGTGTAGAAATGTAACAGGGCTCAGTGCTGGTTCTTACAGTTTGAGCTGCTTCAAGCTTCATTTGTTAAGCGCACATTAACTTACAAAACAACGGTAGCTAGATTGTACATTTGGGATGTAATATTTTCATAAACTAAGATGATCTTAAAAAAAATAGCTACATGCGGTGATCCTAGCATTAGCCATGTTAGGACTTGGCACGCTCTGAGGTTCAGCTCAGCATTTCACTGCAGAGCCCCTTCATTCTTCATATATCCGTGATGGGCACAGTGCAAATACCGAGGCTGAATGACCTTTTACAAGCACACACACTTCTTAGCAGTGCAAAGCTATCAGCACAAACAGCACTGTAGAAAAATCCAAAGGGCCAGTCTGTATCTGTCTAACCAATCAGAGAGCTCCTTACATCACACTGCGTGGCTAATTTGCATTGCTTGGAGAGTTTGGAAATGAGCTAGCTAATCTAATAGTTGATTCCAAAGTTTATCCATTTGCTAATATAATAGCTAATCCGTGAGCTAACAGGAAAGAGAAATGTAGTGAGGAAATGGATTTTCAAATGAGAAGTGGAATCACCATTTTAAATGTCAGAAATAAGTCTTTGATTTTTGAATCCATTTACTTATTTCTCTATTTGAAATTGTATTTTAAAAAGATTTTGAAAATCTGTCTTTGAAATGAGGTTTTTATTGATAGTTGAATTCTTTTTGTAAAATCTAATTTTTCATTGATAGATTAATAATTCATTTTGAAACATCGATTTATACAAAGTGTTTTGTAGTTAAATTATTAGATAATAAATGACTTTAGTAATGTTCAAATAAATAACCTATTACACATAGTGGTCACTACAGTGGACAGCTATTCAAATGCTGTTTTCTTGTATTTGTGTCAGTGTTGATGGTATACTTGCACAAAAACCTCTACATTGGACACTGATGTGTCACTCCATAAACATCAGTTGTCCACCTAAGTGGTTGTCCACCTAAGTGGAAATGTAAAAAAACTCTTTGAAAAGTACATGTTTAAAAAAATGAAGTTCAAAAATCTTTTTTTCATGCCTAAAGATGAATAAAAGTACTTACGAAAAAATCCTGATTGAGGTTGTCTTAATTCATGCATGAAGGGGTCAAAGAAGAAATTCACAAATTTACCAATTTACAATTGCATATTGTATTGCACCATTAATTATTTAAGTTATGTCAATGCGTGTGACTCTTCTAGTCCTCCATGAAACATAAGGATCCTACATAAGGATCCTACATAAGGATCCTACGCACTTTTACAAGCTAAAAATACTTTATTGTTTTGAGGAATAATTTGTGTCTGGTATGTTTTTTCACTTAAATGTTGTATATTTTTACATGGTGAAAATATACAACCATGTAAAAATATGGTTGTATATTACATACACACACACACCCCACCACCACACATATTTTATCGACTACATAAAGTGCCACTGCCACAGTGGTTGCATTGACAATCAAATATATTGTTAAATATCTTGTATTTTCTCATGAAGTAAGTTATAGTTGATCTGGGAGTAGTCTGTCATTCCCAATGTACTTATTTTCCTCCCTTTCCAGTTTCTTTGGCTCAGACTCCTCCAAGTCCCTACTCACAGGTTCCACTGATTCCGGATGAAACCAATACCTATGGATTCCATTCCATACAAGAAAATGTATGGCGATATCAACGCAAGACATGAAAATGACACAGCTGCAACAGTCATGCTTCTAAAATTTCCTGTCTGGACAGCACTCATAAATACTCTTTGGACATTTTGACTTTTGGACAGATGGTTTTCTAATGCTGCAACATTCTTCAGATAATAGTTTTAAGGGATTTTGGAGTCAATGTTGCTTTTCTTCACAGTTGACATCAAGAACTAGGTAGTGGTCTAATCCATCTTGTCAGGAGTCCAACGGTGCCCCTCACTGTGGGATTCCTGCTCAAATACTCAAATTGGACATTTATCATAACTGCTGCTGTTTGTACTCATTTTGACCTAGATTTTGACTTCAACGGTATTTTCTAATGGCTTTTGTATATTCTTAATTTGGTACAAAGTTGCTAAATTAGATATGGAATGTGGATCCCTTTTCTAAATAATTGATACGGGTCTCTTTAAACCGTGTAGGATCACAGTCTTTCTCTAACCTCAGTGTACAGACTTCTAATTGCAGATGTGGTTTTGACACTGTGACATTAATGCTTTTATTATCTGTTCAATTGCAAGCTTTTGAAAGAGACATGTGCATGCCACTGACCCGAGCTTGACTTGACTTGACTTAACGTAGAATGTGATCAAAGAGAAAAAATAAGAAAGTTTTTAAACAGAGAAGTTAACATCAGACACCACCCCTCGTTCTTTCAAATTTTTAATATTGCAGTTTTGTTCTGTTCTTTTCACGCGCTTTCTGTCCTCTCCTCTCTTCCTGCCTCATGGGTTTTCCTGACAGCTGGTTTCCCTGACATGTGTTTGCTAACAACAGGCTGGTGAACAGTGATCACTCAATCCTCCTCTGTCCAAATATTTCAGACTGTTTCCATATCAGACCCGAATCATTGGAAACTCCACAGCATCTCTTATTCATGGTGACCATAAATTATTCTCCCTGATATGAGCTCCAGTCACGTAAGGAAAAACTGGAGACTGTGGCACACTTTGACAGAGAGCGAGTGACAAACAGAAATGAAAAGAGAGAAGAAGCTAGACAGCTCATGCTGAAAAACAGATTAGTAGAGGATCAATGAAAATAAAATGAAAAATATAAAAAATAATGGAATGATTCCTTCTGGGCCAAACCTTTCATATAAATTCACAGAAGGGTGCAGGTACTGTATTGTGTATCTGCCGGGATCTACAATATGAATGAGCAGGCTGATTTTTTTGCTCAATGAACACTGGACACCTGTAGGATTTAGACTTTGAGCTTGTAAAATTTATTTTATAAGGCTATTTCTAAATAGTAAATTATGCTGGTTGGATTGTTACTGTTTTTCCTCATTTGTACTTATTGGTAAGTTGCTTTTATTTTATTTCTTTACTTTTTATTGCTGCAAATAAACAAACTAATCTGAACTTAACTAAGTTGTTGAAGAGATAGATTCTTGTTTTTTTTTATTGATGGTTTAGGGCACTAGCATTTCTGGCAGTTTGCTATAAATATTTTGGATTTTTTTAATCAAAGGTAAAACAAATCACAATTAGTGTAGTAAAAAAAAAAAAAGAATTGTGATTTCCTCCATGAAAATATACAAGCCGCAAACTTAAATACCATGAGCCGTCTGGATTAGAACTTTATTTGAAATAATTGTTCGCAGTTTAAATTTCACTTGAACTCCAGAATGCACAAAAAAGAAAGCAAATAAACACTTTAATCCAATTTATAGCCTACAGTGAAAAATTGGAATTATAAAAGTGAATTGCTAAGAAATAAAATCTGTGAAATACTCAATAATATATTTTACAATAATACAACAGATGAGAAACATGCAGAGCTATTTTAATTTTTAAAAGTTTTAACGAGTCAGTTTGCTGCCCAAAGAGATCTTAAGTTCCTTTTGGATCAGTGTAACTACAGTAAATTCTTTTCAAAACCCCAATTGCACATTTTTCCCACGGAAATAATTAACTTCTCACAGATAATGATGCTTTTTGTGGCAGAGCAGCTGGGAAAACATTATATGACTGGGTTATGACACAGAAAACCTTTGATATGGTGGCACTGGTTTCCTTGATCTTTTTATTATGGAACATTTAAATGGCATACAAAAATGCTGCATCTTGGAAATTCCCTTTTCTTTTTATGTTTTTTCAAAAGAGATGTGGGCACACGTAAGACACTGAAAAAAGCCCCAAACAGAAACAAACAAAAATAAAAACATTTGCAGTCATTAAATATGACTTTGAGCTGTTTGCCAAGCACTTTTTTTAATGTGTCAAGATAGATTGTTTAACACATGGAATCGTGTTTGCAAACTGTATGGTTAAGAGAAAATGAAAGCATTTACAACCCAGCATAGTCTCATTTGTCTGAATCGTCACTGTGTGAGGAAGTGCCATTACATTTCATTACTACTTTTATTCAAAGAAGCTCAAACACACACACACACACACACACACACACACACACACACACACACACACACACACACACACACACACATACACACACACTGTAAACACATTCAAGGTTATGTTCTTACAAGCAGGGGGGCAGATCAGCTCCATAATAAATCAGCTCCCTGGTTGGTATTGGTTTGTGTATTATTGTTAAACCCACCATAGCGCAGCACTTAAGGCCTCTGATCCATGAAGAGTGCTGGTGTGTGTCACAGTGATGGATATAGTCATTACCATGCCCTGCTTGTCTCTGTATCTGTCCTTCTGCTCTGTGGCTTGCTGTGCCTTCACTCCACGTATTCCTTAAAACTTTCTCTTTGTTACAAATATTCGAGACGTGGAGGCTGGAAAACAAGTTACAAGTGATGTGACAGGCGGTGTAGGAAAACGTGAATGAAGGTAGATTTTGGTTTTGTGTGTGTGTGTGTGTGTGTGTGTGTGTGTGTGTGTGTGTGTGTGCTTACAACAGCTTTGAACTTTTTGAATATCTGCAGATTTAGACTGTGGTGCTGTTCATATAAATCAGTTAAAATGTTTTATTGGTTGTAAAATTTATTTTTAAAAGTGTTATGAATTGAATCATTTTATATTAATTTATATAAATGCGTGCATTTGATATGAATTCATTCATTTAAGATACTTTACATGCTTGTATATAAAAGATTTTTAAGTTCTGATTTTGTGGTGTAAATTCATTCTTGAATAAAAAGTTTAAAACGAGTTATTGAACCATGATTTTCCATTTAATTTGATTAAAAAAAATCAGTAACAGTATTTTTTTTTTTGTTTGTTTTTTTTTGTTTTTACCAAGAACTACTATATAAAAACACTTAATAGTTTATAGTTTTATCAACAACAGTATTTAGTAACAGACTATTCTTTTCAGTTGTGGATTAATACAGATTTGACACTAGTATAAAATACACTATACTGAAATACCCAATCAAAGTATATTTATTATATCCAATAATAATATATTATTGGACTGGAATATTACATTTATGGATCATTGGATATCAGATCAAAATCAAAGTTAAAACTGCACTCATCTTTTAATAAAACATGCAGTTCTTCTTTAGCCAAGAAAAGGATTTCTGTTATTAACTGGGTTTGACTTGAAAATATTTTCCATGTTTTTAAGATAAAATAGAATTATTAGAGCTTGAAGCGCTGGCATCCTTCACATTTCATTCACAGCCCATGTGTGTCTGTAGATTGCATGCCTCTAACACTACAGCCAACCGCTTATTTGAACTTTCACACCACCGCAAGTACTAATACCACACCAGAAGGTGTAAACCCACCTCAATTCACCCCCCGAAGGCCTTCAGGTAATCTCACAATTTCCTGGGTATTCTGGCACATTTGTTGTCTAACACATGTGTGAGTCCTGCAAATTAGTTTCTTTTCTTTTATACAGACAGCGAGAGATATATAGTACGCAGTCCATTGAGAGGCGGTATTGACCAAAAGGCACTACACTGCTAATGATCTCTACAGGGAGACGGAACCCCCCACCGACACACACTCACAGATAGATAGATAGATAGATCGATAGATAGATAGATAGATAGATAGACACACACTCCTCTTTCTACCCGAGGAGTTTTCAAGTAGCCGAAGATTATGGCTGAACTTGGAAACTCTGCAATCACACATTAAACATACAGGAGTGTATGAGTAGGTTCACTGTCTTGTAGAAGAAATATTACCTTCACGGCTGTATCATGCCTCTGCAAAGAATCATGTGAACAACTATATTTAGGAAAGCAGGCCAGGGGTTACAGCGGCTCACAGAGGCTCTCAGAAGCTCTCAGAGGAGCTGTTGTGCACTCCCCAAAAACTGAACTACATACATCAAACAAAGCCCTCTGTTAATGCTGAAGTTGGGCCAATGCCAAACATGGACTACAACAAAGAGCACCTTGAGGTTTTGTTTCATGTGGTTATTATTATTATTATTATTATTATTATTATTATTATTATTATTATTAAGTCTGGACATTGTTGCCCCAACTTTCTGCATCTGTAATAAACAAAGCTCGGTACATTAAAAACAATTAAAAGTGTTTTCCAAGCGTCAGTAAACACTGAATGGTGACAAAATGATGAAAAAAAAAATGTATATAAATTTTTTGTTTGTTTGTTTGAAAATGTTTGGTTTAATATTATCTGCATGATAATAACAATCAAGTTCACTTCAGACTCATATAATGTGAACACCAGCTTCATGCAGTTTTCTCATTACGCAAGGAATTACTCATTGTTGTTTGGATTTTCTAGGTTATTCAGCAGAGAACAAAATATACAGAAGTGAAAGAGTAATATCTTTCTTTTCCTCGTTTCCTAATAAGGTGGGCCTCGTTCCTAAGCATATGCAGCAGAGTTTTTAATTGAAAATGGAAATTTCTCTATTTAAGTCCTGATTATCATAGCAGGTGGAGAGCAATTAAAATAAATGAATGGTGATGTGCCTCTGTCCTTGCATTACAAAATGCTGGAGGCGTTTTAGCACACATTTGTACTCACCTACATCACAGATCCTCTTGCGACTCTTACTGTATCACAGACTTCATTTAACATTTGGTTCAAATTCAAAGGAATTAGAAGAAGGCGAATTATATTCATGTGTGGTTTGTTTGTGTGTGTGTGTGTGTGTGTGTGTGTGTGTGTGTGTGTGTGCATGGGCACATCTGTTCGAGTTAGTCTTGGATAAGAAAAAAAATGGTTTACATTTGGCTTTTGAATAGTGGACAGCTGAGAATGCAGCAAAAACTGAGAAAGTTCAGTGAAACCATCTGCCATAAGAAAAACCAAAAAGTTCACATTGTACATAATTATCATCATCATGCAGACGTGAGGTTCACACACACACAGATCACAGGATGTTGAGTCTCAGCTCGGAGAGAAAAATATGAGCCTTTCAAAGAAAGAAAAAAAAAAAAAACAGATATCAGTGGCAAGTGTCTTACACTTGTTGTTACTTCTAAGTTACAAGCAAGTATATCAAACTTGGGTAAATATTGCAATTGTGGGATCTTCTAGTTAGTGACAACTTGAGAGAGCCTCTATAGAGTATAAATGCTGTTGGAGTTAAATGGAGGCTTAACTTGCTGCAGCAGTCAACATTGTGAACATTTTGTTTGAGCAATAAATGTAAAAATTTCGATGACTTCAACATACATATGTCCACGAAAAATGCGGAAACCTCACATATAAAAAAAGAATAGTTTGCTTGGTTAAATTTACCATTCATCACATGATTATGTGGAGATGTCTAAATTAGGAATCTAAATTGTTTGATGTGTGCTCTAAATTCTTAAGTTGCAAGCAGCTTTACAGAAAATCTGCTGCGGTTTGCACCAGATACTTGTGTAAAGTATCCCTTTACCACAAAAATGAAAGCATGCGAGGGCTGTTTCATGTAGATGTTGGAGTCGGTAACATAGATGGTGGTTGTCTTCTGATTGGAGCATGTCCTGCTGATATCATTATACCCCATCAAGGAGATGCCAGCAGCTGAGGTTTAACTTAAAGCAGTTTTCCAAAATAGTCATAATGCATTACTGCCTCGCATCTTTACAACATGCCTGTGTGCTAAAATGTGCTCTGTTATGTTTGTCATGTTAACCAGACCGGCTGGGGTTAAATGCACAAGAAAGAATGAGACATATGTTAACATAAGGGAAATCTCAAAATAAAGTGGGACCAAATGACAAAGAGACGCAACAGAGCAAGCATAAGAGCAAAGCAAAGAGGCACGGAAATGTAGTGGTGATACAAAGAGACGTCAGAGGTGTGCTTGATAGGAAACACAGCCGCGGTGTCGTGCTATGCCCCAGTTGGGTGTCGTCTTCAGCTCCAGCCCCCACTGATGGATGATGAGACACTAGTCTGAGTTGAATAGTGAGGCGGGGGACGGCGAATTGGAACCAATGTCTAAAGCTGCCTCGTTCACCATAAATTAAAACAGGACAGCAAGGATTGAATGGCACAAGTGTGTGTATGCACAAGTGATTGCTGTTCTTTCTTTGTGAGAACCAGTTTGACTTTAGATTTACTCCAGTCTGTGGAGTTCTGGTAAAGTGACATCATCTCGGAGTTAGAGAAGATGGCAAAAATTGTATAAAATATCATGAAATCAAGATTTCATAAATGTAATTTATTTCAACACATAGGTAACACTGATATATGCGTAGATATAGAGAGATACCGTGTTAGCTGTGCAAATCTTAATAGTGCCATTACATGCGTTTGTGCGTGCTTGCCCAAGCATGACTATCCAACCGTATTGACTAACATATGTTTGGAAGCTCATATTGCATCCAGATGTCATGCCAAATCAATTTAAGTCAAAGACAGCCAAATGTGTTCATGAGGCTCACAAGCCCACGGCAGGTGCAGCCCTTTCCACAGCTTTCAACAATGTAGCCTAGTAACACGTGTGGAAAAATAAAAGTACAGACTTGACGTTGATCTGAAATATTAGTCTTATATTAAGCATGGGATATAATCTATAGACCGCCGGCCACCTGTGATACCATTCCAATTAATTTCAATATTATTTTACTCCAAATGTATAACAAGGATTGTTCTGGAGCAATTCTAAATGATAATTAAATGGTTAAAATGAAGGTTAAAACAAGGAAATCTACTGTTAGTGGCGTACTTGTACACAAGTGTACAATATCTTAATGTGCATATTTATTAAAAAGATTGTTTTTTAAACTATAGTGAGAATGACCAGCCTGTCATTGTGGGACTAGTTAGGCACTGCATAAATCCAGCAGTTATATAAATTATCCCTCGACAGTGAAAGATGTTTTATGTTATATTCAGTTCTCTTTTTTTGGTAAATATGTTTTTTTTTGGTGTATTTTATTGTATGTTGCTATTCTACATATCGTTATAGTTAGTCACTCAATTATTATAAGTGATACCGCTTAACAAATATTACATTTTCCACGAGATTCTTGTGGAAAAGGTCACATAGAAAAGTAACAACACAATAGAAGCTTAGGTTTGATCTGTAAGTGAGCTACGCTCAGTTCCACTGTCTACCTCTCAATCAAATGCATGCAGTGATCACACTCCCTAAGGTCGTTACCAACATGACTCTATGACCTGCATACAAACTGGATATATCTGTTCAATCTATTGTAAAAGACATGTGTGACACATTTATGAAAAATATCTGCAAAGATAATGCTTTCAGTATGTCAGCTATTTCAAACCTCCAATGTTAAATCCTCTGTCGTTCCAGTACAACATGATGCATTATCCCAAATGTCTATGACAAACAGTCTTTCGTGAAGAGACTAGAGTGAGAAGTAAGAGGGAAAAGGATCTCTGCTGGAGAGAGCAAGCAAGACTGAGGGGGACACTCTGTCATCTGTCTGGTTTATATCGTGCTGCAGAGAAAATGTACTTGGGGTGCACAAAGAAAACACAGTAAATTACGCTCTGTGCTCCTCATTCATAACCTGGGATTATCATCCTCAATCCATACATCACATAGAGAGAGTAGTTCGTATTTTGCACACATACACAGCCATATGGAAATAGGCAGGACTAACGAAACGCACATACATGCAACACCAAATGTAAGCCAAAAGCCATTAATCCACTGAGTGACTGGGAAAAGTTTCAAATGGACCCATGTTTGCATGCATCTGATGTGTTGGTATGCAATCAATTTCCCGTGTATGCTAAAATAATTATCAAGTTGTCATCTGGAAATGCACCTCAGAGGGCTATCAGAGCAACAAAGAGCCGAAATTCAGGTGAACACAACATATGCTTTTTAAATGAATAAAACATTCATTTGTTTTTCCTTTTTATTCTTCGAGCTTGGGGTGTGTAAGGCTACAATCACTAAATTAATACAGTAACACTGAACACAGTTAAAATGAATACAAAAACATTTCCCTTCCCCCTGCAAAGTGGTACAAAGTGAGCAAGGAGAAGGCATATATTAAACTGATTAAACATATGTTTTAGTTTCTTTTATATATATGTTTATTTTAATTTTTTCATCCAATCAGTGTGGATTTTGAATATGACTACAAAATTAAGTTTCATCCATGCACTGGTACACATCCAGACATACTGAAGCTGGCTTTATTTAATAACCTCCATGATGTAATTAGGAAGGAGGTGCCTGGGATAGTTTAGCCTCAGTTTTTGCATTATACACTAGGTTACTGTTGTGGTAGGTCTCACTCTACCTCAAATCACGATCTCTCCCTAAACCACACTCAGAACTTTTTAGAGCTGAACAACCAAAAAGAAGAACAACTTCAAAAACTAAAAATGATTTCATAATGTTAAGAGGGGTTCATATTGAATAATCTAATTTCCTTCTATTCTTAACATTAAACACAAACTGAAACAAAAGCTACAGCCTTTTAATCCATCAACACTCTTGTTCACCACTTTAAATTAGCGTGATGCAGAAGTGAGTCAAATCGTTCTGCAAAGATTTCCAGCATCTGTCAGGAGGTTATTATAATGGCACATTAATATGTAAAATCCATGCAGAGAAATTTGATGTTGCGCTTTAGCATGTTTAATTCAATTAACTTACCTTTCCTAGAAACAAGTATCCAACAACATATCCTGCTGTCTCTGCTGAGACTGTTTTCATGCTACTTATTTCAATCCACACCCTGAAACTTTTGCTTCTGTCACTTAAGGTATGTTTTATTCTTAAACAAAGAGATGATGAGGCTTATATTTTGGATTAATATTGTTGTTTTTAATATTTTTCTACCAGCTAACATTTTTTCTACACTTTAAAAAATATCTGAAGAAGCTGTAAACAGTACATAACATAGTTATAAGGAATCTACTGGAATCTGTTGGAATCCACTTAAAAGTGTTGCTGCCTGTTGACTGCTTGAGTAACAGTCCAACATTTACACCTTTTGACCTTTTATCTGCACCAAGGAAAATGTCTGTCTATGTCCTTAGAAAATAGTCACAAAGCAACTAACCAACTAAAGAAGGATTGAAGTCGTGAACTGTTAAACTGATGGCTGGCTCTACTCATTTATCAGTTTTTAGGGAAACAACCACAAAAAAATGTTGAGAAAAGATTGTTACATTAAAAATGATCCACTGTTAAGATGAAAGTATTGATTAGATCTGCTGTAAATTATGGCCGTATGGACTAAATGTCGGTCTTGTCTGGGAAAGTTGATTCCCATTCAGGTAAAGTGCACTTTCAATTACATTTTGAGGTGTACTTGCCATTGATTTTCTTGCTTTCCTATTGCCACTCCTTTTCAGCCAAAGAAACATTTATTAGGTGATGTAGGACTGATTATTATAGCAATCCAAATAATGAACAAAGACTAATGTGATTACATTTACGACTGGGTTTCCCATTTTTCTAAACCTTACCTCACATGTACTTTTTGGAAAAAAAGTAAAAAAGAAAAAAGTACAATAGCTAAAAAACGAGGGAAAGTAACAGTGCCACTCAGGAGTCTCCCAAGTTTGCTTGGTGAAAGTCTTGTGACTTTTACCACTGTCAAAGAAAGTGTGATATATCTTTTACTTATTCCTCAACCTCTCTTGGCACCTCTTATGACCAGGGAAGGATGATGACAGGAAAAACATGCTGTCACACACCTGCTTTCTCTCATTTTCAACTTGCCATCTGACCATCTGCTCCCACACTAACTTAATACACACATCCACAATCCAGACTAACTCATACAAACATCCTTCAGTGGCCGAGGGAAGGTGAGAAGATACATATGGTCACATGTGATTCAAGCAAGGAGCTTGCCCATATTCGGAGTATGGATATAGATATCATTAATATAAAGGATAATATTTTACTGATCATATATAAATATTAATAAATTAATGTGTTTAAATGACAATCTGGACACTGCTACCCTCCCAAGAAACCCATTGTACTCTGTATTGATAGCTCCATAGGTTAGAGCAGGCATACCATTTTTAATGTAAAAGTTAGTGCACACCCATTTCTCAACATTTTCCAGGAAAACACATTAAAATCCTAACCGCAAAATAGCATTTTAAAGACAGATAGTATGAAATATAATCAATAAATATCAAATAAAAGTAATTACACTTTAAGTTTGATTTTAAGAGGAAACAGTGTCTTCTGATTTGGAAAAAAAGGAAAACAAAACAAACTATCAGCTGCCTACAGCTTTCTACAGACCTCACCTCTGTCAGCCCTCTTCTCTGCTCTCCACTTGTAATTATAAATCATTTCTTTTATCTTCCCTTCTTGTCTCTTCTCGTCTTTTCTCCAATGAACAGACAGGCTAACAGTAGATGAGATGAATAGTCTGGGACAGTAATATAGATGGTGACTTTGACCTGTACCAACTCCTCAAACTCGTTCCAAATCAATCTACCATTCCATCACTGTGACCCAGATGTCCACCCTTCTTCCCTCTCTCTATCTTCTTCCCTATCTCTTGCCAATCTCCATTCATCAGTGGTTCTATCTCCATTCTCTTCTCTCATCTCTTCTTCCAAAATGACTAGAGTCAGATTTTCTTGACAGTGAGAAAAAAGTTTTTTCTTTGTGTGCAGTACTTTAAAGAAGAAATGAATACTTGAAAATGAATTGGACTTTCAAAATAAGCTTGCCCTAAAACCTTTTGTTCCATTACTCTCATGCACTATTCATATATCTGGATGAACTATCTCTCGCTTTGGTTTTTTTTCACCTAACTAATCAGGCACAGAGTTAATGACCTTGAGGCATTAGCAAAACAGCGTGACTCACACCTGCCGCTTATTTTCTATGCGCATGTGTGTGTGCTCCATTAGTTTGTCCAGTTGTGTAGGAAGGTGAAACAGAAAGCTCTTCCTCTGTCACACGATGTTTTTTAAAAAATGATTAAAGGCACAGTTAAGCAGACACGGATTAAAAGAGAACTTCTATCTGGAGGTGGAGCAGAGTACCAAGCTGGTATGCGTTTGCTTGATTGTTTGTAAGGCTGTCACTACCTTTCTGTACATCTGTCCTAAGTTACAATGGTGACTTTTACAGCAGAGATATGTTAATGCTGTAATCATTACAGCCATACCTCTGGTAATATTGTCGCTTGACATGTTATTGTGGTATTGTGTCAGGAGCAGAATGAGATCGGGGTAAATCCTTTTTTGTCCCTTTTGTAATCCCGTGTCTGCTTTCCGACAGGGTATTAAAGCCACAGCCGACATGTGAATCGATGATGGTATTTGCACAGTTCTTATCACGTTGCTTATCTACTGTCATAGAAACCTAAGGATTACTTTCACCTCCGGCTTATAGCTGACAGTGATGGAAGCAGCGGGTGGCTTCTGTGATTTGTTTTCTTTCTTTCTTCTTTTCTTTATCTTTCTATATGAGGCGCAGAACATATTTGTTAGGTTTCTGTGTTTGGTTTAAATGTGTAAAGATAGCTTGTTTGTCTCATCAGAAGAGTCAATTGAAAAAGGTTTGGATTTCCCTCAGCTGATCACAGAAAAGCAAGATCAGGAACAGATGTGAACATTACAGGGCATCAGGCAAGGACAGAACCAAAGGATTACACAGGGATCGCAACATGCAACAGACACCAAAGGAAAGGGAGGAAGCAAACTCAGAGGAATACAGAGCAGCTTTCTGACCTTTTATGATGATATTTTCAAGGTTTTGAAATAGGTATTCCACAAATTTGAGTAGAGATTTGTTTTTAAAACTTTGGTGAGTTCTGAACTCAACTCTTGCTTTTCATTGTGTGAGAAGGGTAAGCACTGCAGTACAAGAACAAAGAGCTGCACCACACATCTGTCCTCTCTATTCTACATGCAGGGGACCACCTCCAGCTGTCTGCATAATAAACACTTTCTAACACACGCACACACACACACACACACACCAAAAAACAAGAAAATAGTCAAGCATGCACACACACAAACACACACCCACACAGTCCTAGTGAACATTGCTGTGAGCGCAAACATTAAGATGTTGTAATTTTTGGGGTAATTAGTTGGCCTGTCAGTTTTATGGCTGTACCTTGCTAGCTCCAAGATTAGGCCTCTGAGACCTCCTGCTCTGCTGCACACACGGCTTTGTACCAGTGTGTGTGTGTGTGTGTGTGTGTGTGTTTCTGAGAAAGCGAGAGAGATGGGTGGCGACAGAAAAGCAGAGAGAATACCACAGAGAGGGAATATAATGCGGCTATTTAATTAGCAAAGCCCCATTCAAGTTCATCTCTTCCATCAGTGATTCTGACTCCTATCACCATTAACAAGATAGAGATTTCTGTTGTATTTTCTAATGTGTCTTTGCACATGCAGCGATTTTAAATTCATAGCTGTCATTTGCATTCAAATACCCTTTGGAATTACTGTAATCATAACTCTACCGAGCAATTATTTCAGGCTGAATGAGAAATGCTCATAATAACTTTGAAATTGTGATAATGGGATCATCCGAAAGATTAAAGAAGAGAAGAATATGGCCAGGCCTGTGGTGACAGCAGACTATATTTACTTTACATAAAACTCCCCTTAGTACTAAGAGTGTTCTGAAGTGAAATATTTAAATAAAGGAAGAAAAAAAGTAAAGCAGTAAATATGACATAAATAAATTATAATCATACAGTAAGCAAGTACAATTTTAAGATAATTCATCCTCTTGAAATAGTAAAATATAACATCACAAACACATGTGAAACCATGTTCACAAACTGGATTTGAATTTTGAAATAAATAATAATCAAACAAATAAATGTTTAAGGAAATTAGTAATAAGTGAAAGAGACAAGCCAAAGCTCAAGAGACAATGTCATCATTTTATTTAGCAGCTTGCAGCTTGTGGACATATTTAACACTGTGTTTACTGGCCGCGCTCCATTAACTCATACATTCTGTTAGTAATTCATGTCCGTAGACATACACAGACAAAGACAGACTCACTTACATGTTCAGTGCAATTACTCAAGACTTGAAAGAGGAGAGGACAAGTAATTGAATTATGTTCCATATAAACAAACTTGGGAGAAAAAAGCCTGCTGTTTCTATACTCCCTGCCTTACACTCAACCTCTTGGCAAGTAGCCTGTGTGTTATCCACATAGACATATATATATATATATATATATATATATATATATATATATATATATATATATATATATATATATATATATATATATATATATACACATATATATAAAAGACTGTGTATATATATATATATATATATATATATATATATATATATATACCTAATCTTCTGATTTAATAGTTTCTTCTCCATAGGAATAAACCTTTACTAGGATAACTTTGATGAAAATAACCCTACTTGTGCTGTACTCTAAATACGTAAACCTTTGTATATGCTGTGTGTGCCTTTATGGCTCTTTTCAAGCCTATATAGAGTTTGGATGATAAGTTACATTATCATCCATCTCCTGAGGAAAGTGCTGACCCTGGATATGGGTGCCTCTCTAAAGGTCCTTTCTTCCTTGTCATAATCAAAGACTTGGTTGGAGAGAGGTTTTGCAAGGAAAGAGCCTGTTTCCTCATTTTTTTTACTTAGTGTGAAGGTAGAAACTGTAAACACATCAGACAGAGCGTGCTAGGGAGAAACAAGAGCCACTAACGATGTCTTAGTTAGGTCCATTCATTTTTGGTTTAGTCCAGCTGACAAGAAAACTATTATTAAAAACAGAATCGAAGCAGTCCCAGTCTGTAAAGCACTTAAAGGACAGAAGATAAAAGTATAGAACAGTAAAATAGGCAATGCTTGAATTCATGGTTTATGATTTAAATGCAAAATCTACTTAAAAATGTGTCAATTACAAATCCCTGAATTTATACCTACATTAGAACTACATTAAATGTTTTGCTGTATGACCTGATGACCCCTCCAAAGCACATGGCACCTACCAGAAATAATGCTATACTGTGAGAACTGCCCAAGGTATTACTCAGTTTACTGCTACTACATGTACACACACAGACACACACTCATTTATACACACAATTTCCCCTGGCCCTGTCCCGGGCAGCATATGGCAGACCTTGAAGTTCAAGGACACCAGTGTTTCTCAGATTTAAGAAATCCATCACTGACAAACACATTCATCTCAGCCTCACCCTCTGGAACACACACACATGCAGCCTTGCATGTTCACAATCATATGGTCACTACACGACAGAAAGGTCAGACAAAGACAGAGGTAGCGACCAACACTGCACAGATTAGCTCCTATCTGACGACTGGAGGTCCATGATAGGGGCTTAACAAAAGGGAGTTTAAGGGATGGCTAAACACACACACATGCACATGTAAACACACAACATGTCTTTTGTTGAGCTTGCATATCCACAAAAACATTTCTTTCATGAGGCTATAACCCTCATAACTCTTTAACAGTTTATACATTAAAAGCTGTGTATATCCCCATGCTTACCATTTCCTTCACCAAAGTGAAATCTAGAAATGTGCTTGTTTTGTGCTGTTGATGTGCATGGGATTAAATTTAGGCCAGCCACACAAATGCTGACATATGCGCTGACATACAATCAACAACAAACACACATTGACCAGCTTCTCTTATTTTTCAGCAGCCCAGCCTTGGTGTCTCACCCTGACATGTTTGAATAATTCAGGTTGTGCTTGAATAAGCATAGCGCCTATGAGCCTCCCATATATCCGATGGATCATAGCTGTTGGCCCAAGCATTTGTCACAACAAAAGGAGAAAACAGACACTATGACTACGGTATCTTACATTATGTCTAATGCCTCACCGATCATTGTTATTTATAGCAAATGTATTGTGGTTACACAAGTGTGCTGCATGTGTGTGTTTGCACTTTATTGCTATTCTATCTTTATTTTTTCACTTATTTATAAAGCTATACTGAAATCTCTTATATTGCTCTAATTATCTAAGTTTGCTGTAATTTGATTAACTGGACAGTTTTGTTTTGTTTTAATTACAACCCCAGTCACATTTTTGCAAAAATACATCTAGGGTATGCGTAAACAAAAATATTAAACTACCTTTTTTTGAAATAATAGGTCACATCATTTCTTTAATGTTGGTCATGCTTGCTAGGTGACACTGCTTGCCTTACATTAAAGCTACACTTTTGTAATCTCAAAAGGAATATGTGTGTTGGTTGAAAATAAAAAAAGTTCAAACCAAGCATCAGAATTGGAAAGAAATGTGATTTGTGGCTGTGAACATGTCATGGTTGTTGGTGCCAGACAGGCTGGTCTGAGTATTTCAGAAACTGCTGATCTACTGGGATTTCCCCACACAGCCATCTCTTGGGCTTAGACAGAATGGTCTGAAGAGGAGAAAATATTCAGTGAGCAGCAGTTCTCTGGTTGAAAATGCCTTGCTGATGTCAGAGGTCAAAGGAAAATGACAAGACTGCTTTGAGCCGATAGAAAGGCACCTGTAACTGAAATAACCACTCATTACAAACAAGGTTTGTGACTCCTGTCAGCTCAGAAGAGGAAACTGAGGCTTCTGTTCACACAGGCTCACCAAAGTGGACATACTAAGATTGGAAAAATATTGCCTGCTCTGATTTCAGCAGTGAAGTTCTGATTGTAGGGTCAGAATATGGTGTAAACAACATGAAAGCCAGTAGAGCCAATAGAGCACTTTTGGGATGTGGTGGAACAGGAGCATCACATCATGGCTGTGCAAAAAGTGCAGCATCTCTGTGATGGTGTCATGTCAATATGGCTTAAAATCTTAATATTTTCAGAGTCTTGCTGTATCTAAAACATGAAGACTTCAGCAATTCTGAAGGCAAAAGGTGTCCAACACGGTACTGACAAGGCTTAACTAATGAAATGGTCAGTGAGCGTATATAGTTTTTACATATTATAACCTGTTACAGTAATTACTATGAATGTAGTGCATCAATGAGCATGACTGTGTGTGTGTGTGTGTGTGTGTGTGTGTGTGCGTGTGTAGAGGACTAATGAGCTTGTTTGTTCTACATGCTTTATAGGTCCTGGGGGGATGACAGGAGATGGGCACATACACACCTTGCTCCCCACAGAGGCCATCTGTTGTGCAGACACTCAGAGATACACACATTCATCCACACACTGCCAAGGAAAGCCACTATAAAACTGCTGATGAGGGAACACAGATATTGATGGGATCACTCATTTGAGCTGTCTGTTTGGAGATATTGCTCTACTGACTGTAGAGCTGATACAATGATGAAGAAGAAATGGAACAAAGGCTCAGGACAAAAGGCGTCTCAGAAGCATGCTATATTAAAAGAAATACTTACTGAAGAATCTAATTTGCTCTACTTTGTTGTGTACTAAAGTTATCTTTTCAGGTATAGTACATTCCACACTGGTCATAGGCCACCAGTTTTCCCAGATTCAAACTAAGAATCTTGTTACTCTTGTTCTTTTGTATCTTTCAGTTAATCATAAATGGTTCCTAACAGTTTGTTCGCCTTCTTTTACAACTGATCTGCTCAGTATTTATCATTTTAAATAGCTTTTGTAGGACAATTAAAATAATACAGCCACATTATTTGTGTGCTATTATTAATTATTAACTACTTCCTTTACTGAAATCTATATTGGATTTAACATTTCTGCTGAACAGTATGATTTTTCAGAATGTATAGTTCTGAAAAAATACAAACAAAGCGATCTACCATTCTCTTTTCAGAAGCTGCCAGCCTCGAGGCAATGTACAACTCTGTGAAATATATTTAATTACCGCACTAGACTAACGCTGCTCACACAAGCTGAATAAACAGTAGTTCAAACAACAAGGATCTCCCACTGCACGCCATCAAAAACTCCCCAGTAAAACGAAGAGGTAGAGGAGTCAATATTCAACCTTTCTGAGAAACACATAGCTATGAGACTGAGCTATGATGGAAGCTCTTTCTCACTTGGCTAACCTTCAATGAAGCCTCAGATGAGAAGAAAATACTATTTTCACCTCACTTCTGGGCCAGAAGTGGCTCTCTATGGGCTGTGTGTTGTGTTGTCTTGTGTGTGTGTGTGTGTGTGTGTGTGTGTGTGTGTGTGTGTGTGTGTGTGTGTGTGTGTGTGTGTGTGTGTGTGTGTGTGCATGTCTTTCCATGTCTCTGTTCTATTTTCAGTCTATTTTCAGTCCAAGATTGCTTTCATACAACCAAGGCTATCTAATTACTAAGTTACTAGTTTATCATCTACACCTGTACCATCAAATTCTTTTTTTTAATCTACTGCAGTGCAATCCCTTTTTGCTATTTCTATTCCTATGATCACAGAAATGTGCATAGATGAATGGAACAGAGCATAAGAACTGACTCTGTATCTGCAATGCAACCCAAAATTTCACAGATTCCCATTGCCAAATCACAGTTTTTGAGCCATTGCAAAATAGCGCAATTGTAGAGCTACTGGAGTGCTGTAGGTTGGGTAATATTGCATGTATAAGCTGATTAAAATGTTTACTACTACTGAGTAGTAAACCTGAAGCAAAACTATTGTCCTTTTTTGTAACAGCAGCTCTGTGAGTCTGTTCCTTGCGTGGTGAGGCTTAATGCAGAAGGTAATGGTAAAAAATGTTAATAGCAAATATTGTAATGATTGATCAGAAACTCTTTATTTATTCATTAATTTGTCATTTTAGGTCACTTGAATGGGAATGATATTGTAAAACTGTGACTATTCAAAAAAGCCAGATTAGGAGCAGATATGTAAATGTTTTGGCAATCCCTGTAAATGGGCTTACTAAAAATATCACCCAGAGCTGCACCACTGATATCAGCCTTAAAACAACTCTTCTTTGTATTAAGGGCTGTATTAAAAGTGCCTGAAACCCAGATAAGACTTAAGTTAACTCAAGGCTTATTCCAAATCTCACAGAATGACTGAATAAAGCAGAACTCCTTTACTATCTTTACATTAAAAATATTGCAGCAACCTGTTTTTAAATGGTGTTTACTGTGTGGACTTTTTTTCATTTGCATTAGCAGAAATGACTGTGCATGTTAAAGACCCATTTGATTCCTTTCAATGTTTCTTGAGCTGTTGGTAAGCTATTCAATCTGTGAGGGCAGTATCTTAGGTCAGTAGGAGTTTTCCAATAATAGTCCATTCATGCAAGCCGGGAGATTCGATCACAGGGTATTAAAGTTTTAGTTGAACAGCTCAGCTTGAATAATACCAGGTGTGTGTAAAATTAATAGATCCTGAACATGTAAAAAAGTTTCCTGTAGTCAGCTTTTTATTAAAGTTTGGATTTCTCCAGATATCTATAATCCACATATGTTAGAGGGATTTGAAATGGACTGCTTTCAGACAAGTTGCAAGTCTTTTTTTTTAAATTATTATCATCATCATCATCATCATCATCATCATTATTATTATTTTCTGATCACCAAAATGTAAATAAATCATAACAGATATCATGACATTGCTTTTCGGCTTTAAAGTTGGGGTGGAAAAGGTCTTTGAACCTTACTTTTAACCCAGTATATGACCCTGCATCTCCTTTTCATACCAAAAAACAACAATGAGATGAGTGTTGAATAGAAGAATGAACTTGCAAAAACAACATCTCCTGGCTGTACATTTTTTTTCTATTAGACCTCCATCATTCATTTTCCCTGCTGGCTCTTGGTCGCTCTCTCTCAGTGGGATCCAGGTCCCTAAACTAGATTTCCTGAGACCTATGACTCCTCAGGTCACATCCTCCTTGTCCCTGACCTTCAGAGTCAGAGCAGCCTTGGGAAAGCATCAGTAGACTGATTTACCGATACACAGGACGGTGGAGCATTGAAAGGTCAGCAGGGCCATGCATTGCTTCACAATCCCATGAACCAGGCCTGTACCCTAGGTTAATGGTGATTTAGTGAAGGAGTGTTCTGGAGCTGAAGAGTGATGTCAAAGGGCATGTGGGAAACATGTAGAAATCCTAGAAGTGTTTTGCAAGAGAGTTATGTCTATGTTTGCAGCTTTATCATCATAGACATGCAGGGGATGGGAGGAAGGAGGTATTTGGTGCAGTCAGTGAAAACTTTCTGTGCACCAAGAAACCAATTTACAAGCTGAGGGTATTAAAATTTTATGTATATCTCCCTCTCCATCTCATACTGAGATATTTTGGATACTCAGTGTGGTGTTCTGAGAGGGTTTCGTCTTACCTGGCAGATACAAAACAAACACAGCGGCTGTTGATCTTTGGGAATTGTTGCCAACCAGCCATCCCTCCATCTTTTTCCATTTGTCCAGTTCAGGTTCATGGTGGGTCAGGAGCCCATCCTAACTATATACAGTCAATATCCATCCATTTATTTTTCTTACAAAATATTATGACATTGTTGAGCCGAATAAAATTGTACGGTTACTCTAAAGTCAGAAATAATGAATGAATGAGTATTGGACATACTGTCAAATGACTGGTACCTTCAAAGTATATCAACATAAAATGTATAATTATATTATATGTTTTTTTTAATTAAAAAAAGGAAAATGCTGAACCTTGCAATTTATTTAAAGGCATCTGGGGTACAGATATTAAAAGCACACACACAAAAATGTCAGAGAAGTATCTCCAACACAGATTTTGTGTTGTAGATACTTTGTGTGCGTGTTTTTGTCAGGCTGAACTTTTACACAGAGAGAACCTGTAGACATTAATACTCCAGAGAACAAATAGGGGAAGTTGTGGATTTAGATAAAAGCCAATCTTCATGGATTAGCTTGACGTCCATTCCTCCTGTACATTATCAGAGTGCAGTTTTAATCTTGTGTGCGTATTTGTTTATCTGGCAGAGAGGATTAAACACATTGTGTGCTGACAGGACCATGTGTCCTTTCCATCATTTCATTCCTCTTAGATTTTTAAGGAGCCAATTAGCTTCATCCATCTGCCATTATATTTTTAGATGCAAAGCCCAGTACCTTATGAACACGCCATCTCACTCACTCAGTTACTCATTCTCTTTGCCTATGTTTATCTTCCCCATGAGCATGGAAACAGCAAACTTTACATATGGGGGATGTTTAAAATGTTTTCAATATTGATTTTAATAATCATGGGTGAAGGTTTTGGGTGTCTCACCCTCAACTTCATTTCTTATCAATGCTTCATTTCATATCAATACGTCTAAATTACACTGTTCACCAAGCTAGGGGAAAAACAAAACAAAGACCCACTCGTGAAGCTATTCCCAGAGGTGCACTTAAAACAAAGACTGATGGATGCGTTGACTTACCTCCAACTTCGATTCAACCTCTCTGTCATGGTTCTAAAATTATGTTTAGCTTGGTGTTTTATTTGTGCTGTTTGTATTATTTTACATCTGGACTTGGTTTTGTGTTCCACCTGTGTCCAATCAGCAAACTATTCACCTGTGTTTCTGCTCCCGTGGTTCATTTTGTTCCCTGCCACAGTGTCTTTGAACTTTCATAAGTCAAACAAGCCAGTTACTTCACTTGAGTTTTTGCCTTGAAAGAACACATACATGTGTGTCTATGTGTGTGTGTGTGTGTGTGTCTATGTGTGTGTGTGTGTGTGTGTGTGTGTAAACTTTGGATACATTCAGTATATTTTCATTTGATTCCATATATTCAAGTTCCATTCTATATATTCAGACTTTAATTGTAATACACACATATATATGTGTGTGTATATATATATATATATATATATATATATATATATATATATATATATATGTATGTATGTATGTATGTATGTATGTATATATATATATATATATATATATATATATATATATATATATATATATATATATATATATATATATATATAGATAGATAGATAGATGGAAAAAGAGAGAGAGAGATTCCTAAACAACATTCCATAATATATGAAGATACTGATTCATGTAAAAATGAATTTGTGTACATCTGACAACATACAATATATATATATATCCTCTTTGAAAACCTAAAAATATATAGTATGATAAAATTCACACTAACGAATGTTTATGGTCATGATATATTCAGAAAACATGGTCAGTTGATAGTTTTTGTACGTTAGCATACTATACAGCCATTAATAATGGGTAACAATCAATGTTAAATTCAAGTTTTCCAAAAAGCCACAGTTTATATTATTTAACAAAAATGAAAAGTAAAGAAAAGAAATGGGTCTTTCTTCTTACTTACTTCTGGTAAAATACAGATCTCCACTGTCATTGTTACTTGTTAACAAAAATAATCCAAAAATCTTGATAAAACTTTTTAATATAACTTCTATCCAGTTTCAGCCTCTCAGTCATGGTGGTCCATCATTTATTGCCTCTATTAATCATATGGCAGTCATTAATATGGTCAGGGTAAGAATTGGTTGGATTTACTCTATAACAAACAAGAGCCAAGCCTGACATATTTAGAAACAATGTCAAATCACCTAATGACAGCTCACACTAAACAGGCAGCTGAGTGCATGACATGTTTTCAGTTTTGTTTATGTTTAGAATTTTATTCAAACAAACATCATCAATATTGTTCCACTCAAGCTTTGCTTTTACATATGAGGGGAATACCTAACACACCACATAATTCTCTACTATGAGGTTTCTTAAAAATTGAATATTCACGAATGTTAACAAATGAAACCAAGCCCAATTTGGGACAAAATTAAAACTAGTTATACACTGCATGCACCAGCATATATACATGTAGTAAGCCCTTTTACTGTTTTAAAGTACTGTCTTATTTTGTACTAGATAATCTTTGCATTTCAACAAAATCAGGATCAACGGTCACGTTACTTTCCTGGGGACAAATGGTAGCTGACCTTAACGATCTTCTGAATATTTACTATTTACGATGATGAGGATAATAACGAGTGGAGGCATTTTTAGGACAATTTATTTAGCAGTAGTACCAATAAAACTCACAAAACATAAGCTGTATTACTAACAAACTGTGCTCCAAGTATCCAGAGTAAAATTACTCATTCAGCAAAAAGATGTCCCCTGCTTGTCTTTCTGTAAAAGTCTTCAAATGCCTGTATATCACAGTGATAAACATCATATGATGGTAAGTGCAGATGGTAAGAACTGATGATTGATGATGATGTGATTTAGATTTTTTTTTATTTTGAAAGGTGTGAGGCCCCCATGCCCACTGCCAGTAAAAATATGACCGTCTGTCTGCCAGTCAAAGTGTTGGAAGCCTAAAGCAGATGCTAAATGCTGTTTTCACTACACTTTGTTTGCAACAAAGTTGATATTTGTTTCTGTCAAAATCAGTGCTTTAATTACATTTTATATTTATCTTTTCTCCATACAAACCTTTACTGGATTAATTAATTAACACTGTTTTTATGTTTTAATAATCTCATTTTGTTTGGTGTAATGAATATTTTTAAATATCTCTAATATCTTTTTGTACAACAAGTGTAAATGATTGCAAAGTCAGTTCACTGTTCCCTTTCTCAATAACTTCATGCATTTGCCACCAAGTTCTTCATATGCACAACAACTGCAACTTTATATGTGCAACCGGCAGCCTTAAAACATCAATAATGAATCAGAAAATACCCGAAGAAAATCCAGCAAGCCAACTCTTCACACATTAAAGAAGCAGACATCATGCCAGTTGCATCAGCCACAAACGTTCTGTAATGGCTATACAGTTTAGATTTTGCAGTACAGTATAAACAGCTCTATCCACACACCAGTCCTTTTGAAATGCAGCAGTTGCTTTGACCATTCTGTAATAAGCATACTGAGCCCTGAGGCACACATTAAACATTAACACCAGGCCTGTACACTCCTGTAATCCAGCACTATATTCCTTCAGCGAGCCAGTGGGACAATTCATCCTGCCGGAACAGAAAGTTCAGCAACATATGTCTTGCTTTCCTATAGAGCTTCTTGGAAATGTTAACACCAAACAATTTTGTGGAGTGCTTCAGTTACATGGTTACTGACAAATTCCATGTTTTTTTAAAAGTGTATATTACAGGTCATGTGTAATTTTGTGACTATGCCATATCCACATGACAAGAGGCAGGGTGCACCCTGAAGAGGCCATCAGTTGATCGCAAGGCTGATACTCCTAAATTCACAAGTGTAGAATCAACAGTTAACCTAACCCACTGTCACGGCCCTGGGTCTGTGACCCAGTGTTTTGTTTCTGTATTACTATTGAACTTTAATTTTGTCATTGTTTGTCTTTTCTAGTATTTTGGTTTCGGTGTTCCATGGTTGCTGTCTCACCTAGTCAAGTCCGCGTCTGTTATGTTTCCTGTTTTACTTTGAAAGTCTGTGTCCTATGTCAGTGTATTGAGTTTTGCTTCCCCTTGGTCTTGTCATGTCCGATTACTCCCAGCTGTGTTCTCCTTCTGTGTCTCATTCCCTCATTATCCCTCTGTGTATTTAAGCCTTGTGTTTCCCTCTGTTAGTTGCTGGTTCGTCTTTCCCTGTATTTCTGCTGTGTTTTTCTCCGTGTTCCAGGTTCCACGTTGCAGGTTTTTGTTCCTTTCATTATTATTTTGTAGCTGTTCCCAGTTTAGGTTTTTGTTAGCGTAGTTCCCAGCGATGCTCTGCTTTGGTTTGTATTTTGCTTTTCATTATTAATAAACTTTCTCACAGCTATGCTATCATCCGTGCTTGCGTTTGGGTCCGAGTCCTTCTTCTCCTGACAATCTGCCTCCCAGATCATGACACCCATGCATGTTTTTAGATTTTGGAAAAAAGCCAGAGTACCTGAAGAGAGCCCATACAAACAAGGAGAGAACATGCAAATTCCATGCAGAATGGTCCAAGACTAGATTTGCATCCATCACCATAATTCTGTTATGGAACAGTGTTAGCCACAGCACCACAGTGGACCCCAGTGCAAAAACACCTCATACCAACTATCTAGCATAGTTCTGTAGTTTGGTTTGATTTGCAGCCAAAAGGACCAGGACATCATGCAGTCAACCATGAACTCCTCTGTCTACCAAAATATTCTAGAGTCAAATGTAAGGGCCAATAGAGAATAAGCTTAAATTTGGGTGAAATTGCGTAAAGGAGCAGGACAATAATTCAAAGCACAAGAGCAAATCTATAACAGTACAGCTGAAAAACAAAAGAATCAAGCTGTTGCAATGGCCCTGAAATGCTGAAATACTGTGACAGGTCCTTAAACAAGCTCTGCACAAATGAATGCCCACAAACCTCAATGAACTGAAGCAACATTGTAAATAAGAGTGGGCCAAAATTTATGTCAGAGACTGATAAAGTCCAAAAGTGGTTCTACAAGCTAGCAAATGATGAAGCATCCTTATTTTTTGAGGTGAGTGCATACAGTCTATGGAAACCTTTTTTTTTTTTTTTTCAAATTAGTGTCATTTCAGCTACAAATGTAGCAGCAGTATGACTTTTTTTTTTCAGTTTGATGTAGCATCACTAATAGTCTTCATATCATATGCTACACTTTCCCCTAATGGATTTGGGATTGCAGAACTTTTATTATAAATTTTCCAGTCAGTGTTTTGTTAGGATTAGTTAAAGGAACGTTTTGCTGTATGGGAATGCAGTATTTAGAAAACAGAGCTATTCATGCAGCCTCATTTCCAGTCATCTGGTTAGACTTTGTCTGTCAGCGCTGTGTAACGTTTGTGGAAGCTTCCTGGAGCCTCTTGATGACCAGCCTATTATTTAAATGTATGAGTATGTTTGTGGGTCTTTGTGTATCCTGTTGAGCCTACTAACCTTGGCAGACTAGCTTTAAGATATTATGACTTTCATACAACCCCACCCTGGTGACAGAATCTAAACATGTCAAAAAAAGAGACTTTCAGTGAGCCCCCACCAAAACTTAGATACACACACACACACACACACACACACACACACACACACACACACACACACAGACAGACAGACAAGTACATACATCAAGTCCTCATCTTTTTAAAAGTAAAGAATTAGACTGCACTGCTCAATAGTTTGTAGCTCAACTCTGGTATTAATTGAGAGCTGGCTAATTTGAATTATCAGAAGCAGATTGCAAAGTTCATGTGATGTAGATTTTCTTTTATAGGGTTCCAAATTGACCTTTGTATGACAAAGTAAAAAAAGAGGTACCCAACATTGTTTTGATTTTTGTGACTGCCCCTTGTTTTTCAGGGTTTTGTGTGTGTGTGTGTGTGTGTGTGTGTGTGTGTCCATGCACTGGGGACTTAAATAGAAGTTTCAACTGAAGTTCCTTTGGAGTTCTTTGAGTGACTTACTGCACACTGAAAAACTTACAGTTGTTTGAGTTTTTAACTGTCAAATAATGTCTCAGGCTTCCTAAATAAATGCATGCAGTGCATCTAATCATAATGGACTCATATAGCAGACATTAACCATATGTAGCCAATCTGAAAATATTCATACCATGTATTTTGTTTTGGTTTATTTTCTCTTTCTTGCCCTTAAGTTGGGGGGATTTTTGTGCGTGTGTAGGAAGACATAAACTCTAAAGCCTTCTGATTATTAATACTGAGGCATCTATATTAAAATTTAAATTCACCCTATATTATTTTTATGCTTTATTACACCACTGCCAGTATGTGCAATGTCCCCTCCACTAGGTCAAAGAGGGAACCAAACCTTATCGGGTGGTTGGCATTTCTTTGGGTTTAAATATAAACACAAATACTTCATTACAAATTATATTCCAGTTCCAGTTTGAGTTTTATTTGACAGTTGGTGTAATTTCATGGGTTAAATTGGTAAAACAATTTACAATACCATTTTGCTACATATACAGCACAGGGAAGTTTATGCCATTGTTGTAAATCACTTGATTGCTGCATCTGCAACAGTTCACAGAACTGTCACTCTCACACACACACACAAACATACACCTAGACACACACACACACACACACACACACACACCCACACACACACACACAGTTGTATTTTATTCTTGTCTTTTATTTGTGTAAGATATGATATGTAAATAGATGTTAAAATCTTAAAAAATAAACTTAGCACAAAAAGTAACTAAATTATTATTTCGTACATTATTCCCTTGCAGTAACTTCTTGGCAAAAAACATTTGGAAAGCCTGTTTTTTTCCTATTTGTGGATTGCACTCATGAAGAACTGGCCAGATCTTCTCAGCCAATGCCAAGTAGTAGCTTATTTTGATATTGATTCTTGTTTGGTGTTGTTTATTGGATTTGATAATTGAAATTTGAGGAAATAAGACATATTGGTCATTTAAAAATGTATTCATTTAGCAAAAGTAGGTCCCAGCATGTAGAAGAACCACACATAGCTACAAAAGCATAGTACCACCTCCTCAAGCTGGTCATCAGCTTGGTTACACACTGCTGTGGCATCCCATTCTTCAGCCATTGGGCTTGTGTTGGTCACTCTGGCATAAACAGTTCTGCAGGAACTACAGGTAGGCCATTCCATCCTTTCCACTCCCGAATTCTGGAGGTAGTGTCTGAAAAATCCTGCTTTATGGGAATGAGCATCATCTTTGAGATATTCCGCTGATTCCAAAATCTCATCTCTGCATTAAGATTGCCTCCAATGCCAAGCCTTGTTTTTCCAGTGAGGGAGATGCCACTCCACACCGTCATACTCCTGCCAAAAGTTGTTACCCTATGGGTGCAGCATTTTCCATGATTTCTCCAAAATTTAACCCTATGAACCAAGTACCGTAGGCAGAATCAGGACTCACTTTTCAGCATAACATTTCTCTACATTCAGTTTTGTTTGCCCTGACACCAGCGCAAACAAAACTGATTGCTAAGGGCAGTCATTTCAGGATTCCTGGCAGCCCTAAGAGACCAGAGATGAACTGCGTGCAGTCTCTGCTAGCAGGGTGAAGAAATAGTTTTCTTGTGGTGTCATCTTGTCTTATTGTAGGGTCTTTATCTTACAATATAAAGTGCCTTGAGGCAACTGTTGTTGTGATTTGGTGCTATATAAATAAAATTTAATTTAAGTTGAATCTTCATGGGATCCCCACTTTATTTCTGACAATGAACTTGGCATTGAATTTGGGCTAGGGCTCACTCCAAATAATGCTGCAGTTTGGTTTTATGGACCACCAGCTCGAAATTCCCTTTATGCACGGCCTCTATCCAGTTAAATCAAACGTGGCATGCTTAGAGTAGTGCTGCTAATCAGGCACCTGACTGTCAGCACCAAGAAACTCAAAACAAGACTAAAAAGCAGAATGAACTGTTTGGCATTGACAGACAAGATCTGGCAAGTTTTTCTAGGTGCAACCCATATACTCAACTCTGCTGGTCAACCCACAAATGCGTTTTTCTACAAACATGGCACCATTTAAGTGGAAATACACAGGGCTTCCAGCAGTAAAAGATTTATTGCCAAGAAGCATAAAAATAATCAACCAAACATAAATTTCCTTACTTTTTGTGCTAAGTTTACTTTATGTTTCAGTCTTGATTAATCGCCCCATTACTACTTGACCATATATGTATGTAGATAATGACTGTGAGCCTGTGTGGAAGGTTAGTCACTAGATACATACATTAAAGCAAACATTTAGCAAGAGTTAGTATACCTATAAATCATTAAACAATATCACCCTCTGTAGCTGTGAATATAGTGCTGACATATATCAATAAATCTCAGAATATCCAATGATTTTTTTTCCTCTTAAATGTCTGGTTTAAATATTTTTCTGGGATCAGCAGAGAAAGTGACAAAGCACAAACCTGCCTCTGATTGTGATTCAAGCCCATATTATGTATGAAAAATTGAAAGACCAAATATGCTTGATGGCATAGTAATTAGGAGCCATATATTTTCCCAAGCTATGCGATGCCAGAATCATTACCGCCTTTCCCTGTGATGAATGTTTCATGAGACTTGGTGGTTATGAATATATTTGTTCACATTTTGTATGTACATATTAAAATTATTGAAAGTTCTACAGGGATTCTTTGTAACCATTTACATTTGAGTTGCTGTCCAGCCAGTGGTAACACCTGTATTCTTATGTTAACCAAAGCAAAAAAAGTAACATAAAACATTTTTTTATAACAATGTTTTCATTTACATTCACTTATGTGCATTTTATGATTAATGTTGCTGCTGCTTTTGTAACCCTACCAAAAATGATGTTGAGAACAAAACATTGAGTTCCTGGTTAACATTTAAGTCCAAAGAATATTTGAACAAATGTCAGGAAATGGCATTATCAGTCAAACATTTCATTGTTTGTATGGGCCTTTACTATATCAGCCTATAACATGATCAGTAAAAGCATTCTGGAAACAGCCAGTTGAGGCTGAGTGAAAGGAAATCTAAAGTATACAATAGTACTCGTGCAACAGATGTAAACTGTGCATGCAGAAATGTAAATACAGATTAGTCAGTGTTTCCAAAAATGTAATTTCTCCTACGTGCAAATTTGGCTCCACACACTTTAACAGTGACACATGTGCATGAGTACATCTCTCTCACACAGTCAAAGACAAGCATAGCTGCAGGTGCAGCTCTTTTAACTGATGAGTCTGTAAGTGTTTCCAAAGAGTGAGTTGCTCCGAGACAGCTGTCTCCATACACAGCGTTAACTTGAAACTCTCCATCTCGCTCTCCACTCCTTTGTTCTCTCTCCCTTCATTCTCCTCTTGCTGGCCTTTCTTTCTTTCTCTTTCCACTGCGGCTGAGACATGATGGAGTCAATCTTTCATCCCAAGGAATGAGGTGCCAACTCTCAAGGTACAGTAACAAGAAAAAAACGCCAAATGATCTGAAGAACCTAACTCTACTCCATTGTCTGCTGTAGGGCAGAATGAAAGCCAATCTGTAGTGGTTGAGGGGTTCAGACCAGAAAAGGGAAGCAGCTGCAGCTATGCCAGTGCCAGGATTGCATTTCTATCTCCACACATTGACAGAAAGTTCAACAATTACCCCAGAGCCCAGCCTCAAAATATGATTAGCATGGACCCAGATGATAATAGCTTTTACATGCAATTACACCAAAAGGGGATTTACCCAGTATATGGGAATAATGTAGCTAGAGAATGAGACAATAGCTTGCTAATGTCTGTTTTTGTTGGCTGACCCAGTGGAAATTAGTTTATTATAAGGTTTTATATTCAGACAAGCTATGTCTGCAGTAAGTCATGTGATGATCAATCATGAAATATGTTATTTCTTTTCATTCATTTAAAGAAAGATTTTAAATGTTTTTAGTAGAGACAATGCAGTTGAGACTTGATACAAACATTTTTCATTGAGCCAACAAACACTCACAGATGCAACCAGTTGTAGGAAGTCATACAGCAGCTATATTAAAATGAATAAATGTGTTGGAAAATTTAGAAATAAATGTAATAAACAAGAAATATCCCAACTAATGTAAGACTTTTTTTCAAAGTAAAACATTTCCTGGAAATTACCATAAACTGTAAATGGTCAATGTGCCGGTACAGATTGAAAGCATGGTGTTGATTTGAGCAAGAAAATGAGAACATGACCTCACCATTCGGATAATATGGAGGAGTGTGTCTGGAAGAGAGATGTGCTGGAAAAAAAGGGGAAAACACACAAACCGGTACAAAAAAAAAAAAAAAAAACAATAAATCCCTCGCTGTAGTAATATTGTTCTTGGAAAATCCTGTCCAGGAACATACATCTTTGTTGAAAGTGACATTCTCACGACTTAACTTGATTTCCTGGGTTTCCTTAAGAACCATTGGGTGAGACTCTACAATAAAAAGAGCAATGAGTCTTTCTACCAGAGATAAAAGTCTCACTCAGCTGGCCAATATTTCCAGCTGAATGGAACACAGTTAACAACATCATAGTTGTCCTTGTGGGTGTTCTACGCACCCTTTTACAGCAATACCTACAATATAATACAAAACTGGGTACTCCCTGAGCAATATCTCGCAAGCAGATACTCGCAAGCACAGAGCAGGAAAAACTGAGACTGAAAATAAAAACAAACAAAAACAAAACTCCCAATACTAAAACTCTTATAGTCACTGTTCCATAGTAAAGGTGGTTAAAATATTAAGCAGTCTCCAAAAAACAAAACATTCTAGAAAGGAAACAGAACTAACTCACCTATTATAAAGATCCAAAAGAAAATAGAGGCCTCTAACCTGTCTCCCTAACCTAAACAACCCCTACAGCAGACCTTCCCAAAGTGTGGGGCCCGCCCCCTAGGGGGGGCGCAGAGCCATTGCGGGGGGGGCGCGGTATGAAAAGGGGGGGGAACAAAACGCTTGGACACTGCTAGCACGGGCGCCCACAGAAACGCAAAGCAGGAGATGAAGCATAGCTGAATATGTTTCCAAACCAACTTCATTCTAAGCCAAAGACTAGAAAATATGGTGAAGCATATCTTCCCTTTGGTTTCACCTGCACAAGTGCCGAGGTAGGTCTCCCCTGCAGAATTGGTCTTTCCTTCTTTGGTAGCAGCGCTGGGCTCTTCAAATCACGGACAAACAGTATCCCACATTCTTGATTTTTAGTTCACAAATACTTGTTGTAATGACTAACTACTCCTGACATTTTGGAGATGTTAGCTCTTTATACAGTAAAGTTACAGTGGGATATGAATAATATCAGGTCACGATTTGTTCCCCGTGTCTAAATCACGGACAAACAGTATCCCACAGCTGTTTATGTTTTTGAACCCATTTTGCACAGAGAAGCATTTTTGAAAAATGTATTGATAGCAATGTTGAATATTATTACACAGGAAAAAAAAACAACTACTCGTAAAATAATCACACCATGATGCCGCTGCCTTTCTAAATGGAGGGACAGTAACTGCGTGTGTATATGTAAGCGTATAAAACCTGCAGATAGTCAGATTAACAGAAACAGTATTTTGTCTCTATCTGCCATTCTGTAACTCATCTCATGTAAACAATAACGTGCGCACAGCGTGACGTGAAAAAAGGCACATACCTTTGACGTTGCGTGACGAACTCTGTATTCCTTGTCCACACGTAAACGCAAAAACTGAGTTTTAAAAAATCTCTGTTTTCGGTGATTCGAAACGCCGTTTACGTGTGGACGAAACAGCTGCGTTTTCAAAAATACTTGCGTAGGTGTGGACGTAGCGTAAAAGAGTTAGTAGTTTATTTTATTACTACCTGTAATTTATTGCAGATTACTTGTATTTGCTTAATTGTTTACTAAATGTTTGAGGTGTGAAATAAACCGCAATGGAGCAAAATAAGGGTGTGTGTGGTTGGAGGATGCGTGCGTGCGTGCGCGCGTGCGTGGGAGGGGGCGAACATTTTTCTTGTAAAACAAAGGGGGGCCCAGCAAAAAAAGTTTGGGAACCACTGCCCTATAGCTACCAGATCAATCAACAAAAGAGACTTTACAACATTTACAATATATACTCAACAAGCTCTTATACTTCATCACACACAGTACACAACTGAACACACAAGCTGGATGTAGGCGGGGAAAGCCGGTCTTGACGGGTCTCATTTAGTCTTCAACCAATGGTTGGCCTCCACCTGGAACTCACATATGCAACATGAATAATGTACGATGCCACCCCCAGGTGTGGAGGAGTGAAAACAACACACAAAATTCTGACCTGTGTCGTAACTAACAACAACAACAACAACAACAACAACAATAATAATAATAATAATAATAATAATAATAATAATAATAATAATAATAATAATAATGCAAACAAGAAGAGGAACAATCCACTTCATCCATTTTCTGCTGCACATCTGGGTTAGGGGTCTAAGTCAGAGCAGATATGCCCAGACCTCCCTCTCCCCAGCTACCTTCTCTAGCTCATCCACAGTGAAACAGAGACTCAAGTCAGCTGAGAGATCAAATTTCCCCAGCATGTCCTGGGTCTGCTCCAGGGCCTTCTCCTGATAGGACATGCTTGAAACCTAGGAGGTCCACAGCCATGCTCCTGGTATCTGATCCACTAAACACCGGACCCCTTTGGCCCCTCCAGACAGTGTATGTATTGCTTTCGGGTTGTGCCCAGCCAGGCTTCATAGGCTTAGGCCCAACCATTCAGGCACCAGGCACTCTCCCACAAACACTTCCCCCCTGGACCTGGCTCTAGGGTGGGGCCCCAGTAACTCTATTCCATACAGGGCAGCTATGTCCCTTGATTTCTTCTTCATCATGGGAGGTTTTTTTTTTTTCTGAATGGCTCTTAGTCTGGCCCTTCGCAGAGGCACTAAGGACCAATTTGCCTAAAGAGATGCTAACTAGGGGCTAATTACACCATAGCTCCTGCAGCCATGCAGAAACATATACCTCTCCACCATGATAAGGTGGTGATAGTAGTAATAATAATAATAATAATAATAACAATAATAATAATAATAAAACTGTGTTACATACTCCTTAAAAAAGGGAAACGCTCTCTCAGTAAGGCAACATTGTAACAGCTTATCCATAACTATTCCCTCCACAGCGCCCCTCTCCATTTGTATTGTTTAGACTATGTGCAATCAGAATTCTAAAAAGCTGTGGCAGCCACCCCACAATGTCTGCTTTTTTCACTGGGACTCAGCTGCGTTGTCTGGCGGTGTTAGGTATCCCCGAGTCAGAGCTCTGCGGCTTGTCTTGGTGTAAACAGATGGTCTGGGATGTGATGACTACTTTCTGATCTCACCCAGATAGGGATGGAGGCTGTCAGATGACATTCCCAACTTCTGCAGAGGTGAGATGACTAAAACAGTTTGAAATTGTTGGCGTTAAATAAAAGCCCAGGTCCGATTTCCTGAGAGAAGCTTTATTTAGATAATCACAATTGTACTGTGAAGAGTGACAAGATGTAATGTAGACTTCATGGTTTTTTACAGCAAATTGTTTTTCCTACAGCAATCCCTTGCTGTATGAAACCTAACTTCTTGACTGTTTGAAACATTGTGGACATCTCCTAAAGCAGAATGTTAAAAATACAAGAATGTACAGTATGAATACATTTTGATACAATTTAATATGTATTTGTTTTAGTGTAGAAGAAACCTGTTGAGCACATTTTTTTTCAGTACCTTAAAATTAAAATGTCAACTTCAACCCTTCTACAGACAGAGCTTTAAGTCTATAATTATGTAAAAGTATGACTAGTTTCAAAGATTCCTTCCAAATTTTGTTATTTTAAATAATTAAATCTCATAGGAATAAATTCATCAAATATTTTTTCCTGTTCCATTTAGAGTGTTGGAGCACCTCACATTTACATAGTGACCTATAGCACGGATCTAAGCATCCATCGTACTTACACTATATACTGCATCTTCTCTGCAACAAAAGCTTATTATGTTGTCATGGAGAGCTGGGTGCAGCCTTAATGACAACCAAATGTTGATGACCTTTGCTCATACTGTCCACCTTGATTCACATTCCTCACCACTGACAGTATTCTTCCAACTTATGAGGAAGGAGGAATGGCTTTCCAGTGGGATGAAGTGATCATCCCTTTAGATATTTTGTTCCTAGAGCTTACAGGCTTGATGAGGACCAGGGTATCTAAATGAATCCTCTTAATACAATGAAAATATTCCTCCTGATGTTGCCACCTTTCATTTTGGATAGAAGGCAGAGAGAGACTAGGAGGTAGAGTTTATGCGTGCGTTTGATCAAGCTGGACCTTTTGGATGATCGCTTCATATTTTCCATCTAAAGTGGCTGGGGTGCTAGCAGACCATCACATCATTACAAGAGCCTTGATAACCATAGCGCTGGTATAAGGGAAAGTAGGCAAAGTGCCCCGAGTGTGTGTGCATCTCTGTTTGTCTGTAACTCATCTGCCAGTTTGGCCCCTTTCAGTATTTAATTTTTACAGTTTTATCTGACATTTGTGCTTCTTAACACTTCTGTTTCACTTTTCAAATGATGGTTTTTCTCCTTATTACTTATTAATACCTTTAAATGAAGCAGAACACAATGTCTATTCAATGCATTAATTTTGTCATTTTGTGCCACTGATGGGGGGACTAGGTCAAAGAAAATTTGTCCAGAACTTATTCTCCCTAGCCACTGTCTCCAGCTCTTCTGTGGGAATCCCAAGGCAATCCCAAGTCAGCCATCTTTTGGGAATTTGAAATAGAAATCAAAAATAAAATGAGTCAGTGCTATATGACCTATAAACGTCTATATATACACACACACAGAGAAAGAGAGATACGGGATCACTAAAGCAAAAAGAGTCTTTCTTTACCCCTAAATGTTAGGTTTGCTCTTCCAGTGGCCTGCAATAATAACATAATAACATTATAATGCCTCCATTAGGAAAAAGTTTCATATTACCAAATCAATACAGACATTTCTGACAGTCCCCAAGAGTCTGTCTGTCTGTCTATCTGTCCTTCAGCTAACTGTTCATGTCATTAGTGGATTATGGCAGCCACTTCCCTGAACTGCACGAATGGCTGTAACTGGAGAGGAAGTCAGAATCAGAGAGCATGACAAGCCAGCTGATACTGCCTAGCTTGTTAATGTCTTTTTCCTTTTATGACAATCATCGGAAGAGGGAAGGTTTTATCATTTCTCATTGAAGCCATGAGAAGCATCCGGTCTCTTGCAGGTCCTCACTGGGACTACAAACATACAGGTGCATATGTTGACATGACTGACAAAAGGTCCACTGAAAAATGTCCCACTAAACATAAAATGCCTCTGGTTAAAATTGTTTTGCAGCTCTTGTTGTTATAGTATAAAAATGTGCTTTATTACAACATTTGTCCATTTATACTGATAGATCATGGCAGGTAAAATTAACCTCTTTTATTTGGGTTTATCTGTCCATCTCACAATTTATAGTCGAACTTGATTCTGACCTACAAGAAGAAGGTACATTTAAGCTTTTATTTTTTTACCTCAGTATTTTTTTTATTATATTCTATGTTGTTTTTCTACTTTTCTTTCATTTTTGCTTCTTTTAGCATGAAGCACCTTGAAATCTTGGGAATAGTGACTAAATTTTGCCCACTGGTAGATTTAGGTATACAATGACCCCTATAGTTGTACTGACAAGCAGATCTAGCTTGGCCAGACTTGCCCCTACACATTCGTTTAGAACTAAAATAGAATAGAATAAAGAGCACACTTAGGAGCAAGGATTTCCGCACACGTACTTCCCTCCTCCGCACACAAAAACAATAAGGTCCCCATGAAAGAAGGGCTGAGATCTAAGGAGATCTAACCAAGTTTGACAGTCAACAGCCCTATTCAAGCAGGCCTGGCTGCAACCAAACACAAGGTAATTGTAAATGTCAGGCAGAATTAACACAAAAATAAATAGCTTAACCTCCCTTACATGTATATGTGAGCAGGGACAAGGGAAAAACATTATAGCAGAGCCAGAAGACACAGCTTTCTGCAAGTCAGTCATCAGCTAGTTTCATAGCCTCAAGTCTGTATAATTCGGATTGTAAATGAAATATGATCCATACTCACAAACATTACACATAAATTACTCACAATTACACTTTTTGACTATATAAACAGATTACGCACATGTGAACCATGTAACATTTATGGCTTTTCAACAAAATACATGCCATTACACTTACATCTAAGTTTCCACAATTTCTTTTTCACTGTAATCACACTGTGAATGATATGGCTGATGTTTAAACGACTAACTGAGGGTTGACGGATGGAGTGTGTTAAACTGACTTACTTTGAGGAAAGACAGGGGAGAACTTCATATGGTTTAACCAAACATGCAAACATGTTAGAGGAAAAAATGAATGAAGGAAAGAAAGAATAAAAAAGACAATAAATCACAGTACAATAAATTATGTACTGCTTCTATCATGTGTGCAAGCACAGATCTAATGTTCACTGGTTAGACCGTGATTCATGGATTAGTCATTCTGGGGTAGTCATGATTAGCCTGTAACTGTTTGTGCTTAGGGACTTTTTTAAATTTGGGGTCAATATTAACTTAAAAAAATAAATGATAATGATGATGACAACAAATAATTAATTTAGATGGGAAAACTTCAGTTAAAAATGGCTGTAATAAGTTTTAGCTTGTTACAGCTATCTTTTCCCATAAAGTTTATTATAAATATCAACACTTTTCTAATTACATTTTACACCCCCCCCCCCCCCCCACAAAGACCAAAAAAGAAAAAGAATAAATAAATATTCAAAAAAGAAAAAACGATAAACAGTGATAATCATATAGTTCCATTGTACATTTGATTACCACCTGATTTTTAAGCAGCTTTCTAAATTTGAGTATTAATTCCCCATCACAGTTACTCTAAGTTTGACCCTTTTACAGATACACATCTTTTTTAGATTTTAAATTTCTTATATTTCTTTTGAATGCTTTTTTGAACACGCATTTTCCTGTGGAAGGTTATGCTCAAACTTTATCGTTCTAATTTTAAAAAACCTCTCAATACAATTTGGAAGGCAATTATTTTGTGCTTTACATTGTTGGTGCAGTGAAATCAAGTAAATCATTACATTTTAAGATGTGTAGTTTAATGACTCATATGTGGATTGGCTTGTTATTAATCTGATCCATATAGAATATGCATAGCTTTCTTCTGTAGGATATAAACTGGATTACTGCTTACTTTGTATGTTTCCCCATACATATATGGAGCTGTTAGGGAACAATAGAGTATGGATAATATTTTTAGATTCAATATCTTTTCTATGGGCATTTTTGTTTTTACATGGTTTATATGTGTTAGGGTCCCTGGGTCGTTGACCCAGTGTTTTGTGTTTTTGGTTCTTTGATTTTGTTATTTCATTATATTCTAGCTTTGCTTTATGGGTTTTAGGATTATTCTTAGGTTAGGTTCTCTGGGTGGGGTTTGGTTAGAGTTTTAGTGTTCTGGTTTTCTGTCTGTGTTCCATAGTTGCTGTCTCCCCTGTCTGCTGTATCCCCACGTCCAGTCAGTGTCTGTGTCTGCCCTGGTCCCACGTCTCTGTTCCCTTTGTTATAGTGCCTGCCTGTGAGTCTGTGTTATGTTTCCTGTTTTACTTTGAAAGTCCATGTCTGATGTTAATGTGTCTGGTTTTGCTTCCCCTTGTCTCGTTAGGCCTGATTTGCCCCAGCTGTGTTTCCCTCCTGTTACCCATTCCCTGATTGCTCCCTCTGTGTATTTAAGCCCTGTGTTTCTTTGTGTCTGTGTCGTGATCTACTCTCATTTATGCTGTGTGTTCCGTCTGTCTGTTCATGTAAGTTTATTTGGATTTTGGATTTTTGTTACGTTTGCCACGTTTTGCCATGTTTTGCCATCCAGCAATAAAAGCTGAGTTTTGAGTTACTTTCCGCCTCCGAGTGTCTGCACATTGGGTCCTTCTACTCCCACTCCTGCCTGCACACAGCCCTAACCTGACAATATGAGCCTTCCAAGATAAGCTCTGATTAAAAAAAAAAACACTGGTGTCGGCAGTTGGTGTATGTCAAACACTTTTATTAAAACTTTCAATTTCCACTGCATTCAGAATGTTTTCCAAATTTTAGAAGTTAGAAGACTGGATTGTTATCATCAAGTTCATTATTTATTACTTAACCACGAGTGTGCTATCCCTCTTATACTGCATGTATTGTATTTGTACTGTGTTTCTCCAGCTTTTTCACAAATCATTTCCAGATTTTGTATATAAATGAAAACATGCCCTTTGATCTTTGTGCAGTAGAAAAAGAATAATTAGATAATATAAAAATTGTGAAACTAAAAATAACATAATATTGCAGAAACAATTTAGTGTAAATTTAGTACTGTAAAAATACAGATTTGATAGATCTTGAAATTGTCATGATGTTGACCCATACTCTTTGGTACATTACATGTTTTCTCTCAAGTACATTTAGAAATAATGTTGCAACATTATGGCAACCCACTAAAGAATAAATATGGCCATCTCTTTACCACAGTAGCAGCTGGTGATCCTTGGATCCAATATCTTCTGAAACTCAGCTGTTTAAGTCAATAGTAGCATTAACATGTGGCCTTGCAATTCACTGAGGTCAAACAGAGTGAAAAGGCATGAAAAGTGGCGTGAATACCAGTAGTCATAGAGAGACCTTGTCAGAAATGTATCCCTGTGTCCATGGCCCTCGACCCCAGTCATAAAACTAGCAGACACAGAGGAAACCGAGCAGTAAATCAGCCCTTTGCTGCCTCTCACACACTGATTTTGATCCTGGTGATATATGCCTTTAATATGTTTATGGAAGCATGGCGCAATGAAGAGAATAAAAGTAGACAGGAAGAGAGAGACAGAGGGCACACTGATTGTTTTATTTGTTTTTTTTTTTGTTTTTTTCAAAAGTGCTCGTACATCAGAGGAAATCTTAATAGCATTTAAAAAATGTGCTCCTCCTTTGTCATTACATTTTAGTTTGATTATTAAAGAAACAATTTGTTAAGCTACTTATAGCAAACACAAGTATAATCATTATAGCCACATTTCAGCCATTATTGACATAACAGATACTTTAATTTTAGTCCAACAAAATGCAAACTACTTACTGTTAAATCAACAAATGTTTTTTAATTAGGACAATAAAGGAGAAGGTCGAAGGAGAATATGAACTAGATAAAATCCATGTTGTTCCAAACTGACTACCATACTCAACTGTGTGAAATTAAGCGAATGATGCAAAAATACGACAACAGTGGAAATCTGACTCTTTTTTTTAGGATAATGATCTTGTCATGTAATCACCCTTCCTGTTGCTATAGAAAGAAAAAGAGATGAGGCCAGCATGGTATGATGAAATTGTGTGTTTTTGTCTTTTACTTGCCAGTTTGCACAGTGTAGTGTCAACTAAGGACAACTCAGACTCGACCCTTAGCCCAGCCTTAAAGATTTGGAGTGCCATTTAACACCACATCATGGCATTCAAAAAGCAGCTCTGTAATATCACACAGCAAAGGAAAAGGCATGAAAGGCATTACTATAGCTGATTCCTTTATAATAAAATTATTACTAATGAGCTGTTCATATATAAATTGACTAAGGAACTTACTACGTGATGGGAGAGAAGCAAGAAGCTGAGGAAAGGCAAGAGAACAGGAAAGAGAAAAGCAGAGGAAAAACATGAGGAAAATTGGCAGGCAGGGGAAGAGTGAGGAAAAGAGAGGGAGGGTAAAAAGATGGGGGAGAAGAAAAACTGAAAGGAGAATGGTGAATGACAAAGAAAATGCAGAGTGAGAGAGAGATGACAGAATGCTGACATCAGAGGGCCAGCACTCCCTTCACATCATTCAGCATTCATGGAAAATCAATTCTCCCTGGTATGGACAATGGTGTCAGCAGGCGGCAAGACCAGCCACTCTGTGGCCTTCGTTCTGCCATTAACACTAAAAGACAGAGTGGTAATAACACCTTCTCTAGAGGTTAACCCCATACTGATTTGTTAAATATCCCAAATCAGTAATCAAAATTATATAGTGTGATTATTTCATAATAGACTGTGAATATGAATATAAATATGGCTGAGTTCTAGCGACAATTGAGGTCCTGTAAGCAAAAGCGATACAACTGTGTAGTCTAGCATATCCTATTATTTAGCAGGCATGGAACACCTCATTCTAAATAATCTCTATAAGCAACAACCAATGGTACTGCAAAAAAACAAGTTCATCACTCTATACGACAGAGGCTAAGGGTGACAGGCTGGGATAAATAAATTAAACACAAAAATTTGCATAGGCATTAAGTACGCCTTGCTAGTACAGTTCCTTCAGAACTGCATTAATTAACAAGGTGCTGGAAAGAAATGCTGTCCCATACTGACATGATAGCATCACACAGTTGCTGCAGGTTTTTGTTTTTCTTCATGTGCATATGTCCCACTCCATCATATAACAAAGGTGCGCTGTTGGATTGAGATTTGATGACTGTGGTGGCCATTTATGTGCAGTGAACTAATTCTCATGTTCAAATAACCATTTTGAGCAAATTTTTGTGAGCCTGTGCAAATTATAGCCTTCCTGTTCTTCGCTGACAAGACTGGCACCAGGTGTGGTCTTCTCTGTAGCTCATCTTCTTCAAGGTTTGACAAGTTGCCAGGTGTTCTGCTGAATAACTTTATTGTAATGAGTCATTTGAGATAGTTTTGCCTTCCTAAGTGTTCAAAGCAGGCAGGACATTCTCCTCCGACATTTACTTTCCCCCAGAGAACTGCCCTCACTACAAATTTTGTCTTTCTCAGACAGTTCTCTGTAAACCCTAGAGATGGTAGGGTGAGACAATCCCAGCTGATCAGTAGTTTCTGAAATACCAGCTTGCCCTGCACCAACAACCATGTCCAATTCAAAGTCACTTAAATAATCTTACTTCCCCATTCTGATGCGTAATATAAACTTCAAGAGGTTGTTTTGAACATGAATTGAGTTGCTGCCATGTGACTGGCTAATCAAATACCTGTGTTAACGGGCAGCTGAACAGCCATACCTAACAAAGTAACTGGTAAGCGTATCCATGCAGTTATTCACAAAAACACTATTTTAACTTCTTAAGCCCCAACGCCCCCTGATACGGGGGCAAAAGGCAGGAGATCAGGTAGGCTTGGGGCTTAAGAGGTTAATGTAGTTCTAATGTAGGTATAAATTCAGGTCTATAAAGAACACATTTTTAAATTGGCTTTCACCCACATACATAATCCTTTTGGAGAACTATTCTAACATTTGAAATCAAAAAATATGCAAACACTAAAATCTTAACGTTAATCCAAAAAGAAATCATAAGACAGGGTTTGCGCTGAGAATGCACTCAACCAAACAACACAACAAAAAGTTTTTTGAGGTCATTTCATTTGAGACGACGCAGTGACAGTGATTCCACCTGGGGCCCAAGTTGATCAAAAAGCACACCTACTTGTAGTTTCCACTTAAAAAGACAAATATCCAGTAGTGGTGTAGAGGCTGTGATGATAGCTTCACTTCCCTTTGTGATGGTGCCATTTGTTAAAATGACAGAAGCAGTCTGAGCACTGTAGTCCTGGGACCTGTGTGTTAGTGTGTGCTGTGATGATAGCGCAGAATGTGGTAATAAAATGATTGAAGAGTTAGGATGTGTTTAGGTTCCATAGAGAACACAGACATTACAAAGCCACCAACAAACATCCATCTACAGTATCTTTGAATGTGTGCACCGGTACGTGTGTGACAGCTTAGTGGTCCCTGCAGTGTATATGTTTTCATATAAGATTTCCGTTGTGTCAGCACTGCCCCGCTCTGTGTGTGCTCTTGCACATTTTGAAGAACACTGGAGGTACACAGCTTGTATTTATTCATAATATGCTACTGCAGACAGATAAACCTGGTGTGAAACAAAGATAATTAACACATGACACCCTGGTTCCTTTTCAGTGAAGTTTAAATCCGGGAAGTAAAGTTACAAGGATGTCATCCTCACAGCAGAACTGGCTCACCAGAGCAACAGAAGTTTGCAACATGTCGTCAGGCCCTGTAAAGCAGCTGCACACAGCTGGAGACCTGTTTTTACCAAAGACCAAAAGGGAAAATAGGGGAGACAGAGCGATGAGGGTAGGCCACAGAACAGGGTTCAAAGGAAGGAGATATCTCTACATGGGGAGGATAGGACTCTTTCTCCATAAGAATCAGGTTAATTTCCATCAGCTGTATTTATGTGGCTACAAAAGCTCCACAGGATGTGTACACCAACAAGTTTCAAGAATTAACCACAACTTCAGCAGAAAATCTAAACACAAACTACGGACCCATGAAGATGATGGAAAAATGACTGACACCAGATTAAAAACACTGGCCTCAAGTCAACATAAAACTTTTTTTTTTATTGTTCTTCATTGTCCTGGTGTCTAACACACAGGGTTGGGGAGATGATTTGAAAACCACAGCAATAACAGTTTCATTGACTGTTCTGAAATGTCTGAGGCCAAACGGAAACGGTGTTTGGCAGATCCTAGAAAGAGGACCAGTATGTTACTGCAAAGCTGTATTTTTCATGATTGCATGTTACCCCTGCTCAAAGTGAGAAATTAATTTTACACATCATGACTCTGTTTTCTCATTATCATTACTCTCCAACTGGAACCGTGCTTTCTGTATCTGCCAAGCAGGGTGATGAATACTGTTGGCTAATCTTCTCTTGCATTATTCCGTTATAGTATGCCGTTGTTTGAAAAGTTCTTATCTGCTTAGGCAGAACTACCACCGGCATCATATGTTTAGCACACCTGCCTTCTATCCTCTGGTCTGTGGCTTCATAATCTGTTAACATTCACTCTCTGTACCTCCCCCACTTTCATTCTCCCTCTGTTTTTTCTCATCACCCTTGCGATTTCAGTGCCACAAAGGTCTTCCAGATAAAAAACAAGAGAAAAATTGGTGGCGGTGTCAAGCATACTGTGTTCATTGTTTGAGGAGGGCAATGTCCTCTTATTTCACTGTGCACATCTGCCTGGGACCATCTGGATAATGTCAGCATTCAACACTGAGCAGAGCAACCATCACTCTTTCCCCACATCTCATCTCCTCCCAGTGAGGAAAAAATAGAGAGAAAATACAGATCTTCCGCATTAAAGTCATGAAACAAATCAACTTTAACCATGGATGATCGGAAGCAAAATGCTTTATTAGATGTGGCTGTGGACACAAGGAGGAGAGTGGAAGAGATTAAAAACAGAGGCAGAGGTGGGAAGCTGGTTAACAGATGTGGAGGATGTGGAAGAGCTGGGTCCAGCATGGATGAGTAGAGTAATAAGTGGTTTGGAATGTGTCTTGTGACAAACCTATAACAGACAGGATGTTAGTAAAAGACAGATTACTACAAATTAATGACAAAATGTTTCAATGTTAAATGTAAGCTTTTTAAAAGTTGTTTATTTTAAAAGTTGGTGTGCATTGATACAATGGGAAAAATACATCCTTTGGTTTGGTTTGGGGAATTTTGGAATCTTAATACTTTGTTTAATATACACACATGGAATTATTCTTTTATCCTGGTAAGTGTTTATAGGTAGACATCAAAGACAGAATATGAATAATTACAAAATTGCTGGCTTGTTTTATCAATCTGAGATTCCTATTTAAGTGGCAGAGGCATGTTTGCATATATCTGTGTGTTTTTTTTAAATCAATTGCTTATAACATCATGTTGAACTCATTCCAGCAGTTAAAGAAAGTTTCTTGAAAATTAATGTGACACACGTGTACTCTCTTCAATTCTGTTTTATTTATGTTGCACCAAATCACAACAATAGTTGTCTCAAGGCGTTTTATGTTGTAAGGTAAAGATCTTACAATAATACAAAGAACAAAGGACAGAAAAAACCCAAACAATCATGACCCCCTTTCAGAAAGTGCTTTGACGACAGTGGGAGGGAAAAACTCCCTTTAACAGGAAGAAACCTCCAGCACAACCGGGACAGGCAGCTATGGGCCATGACCAGTTGGGGTGAGGGGAGGTAGATAGGACATCATGGTTATAAGAACTAAATTGAAATGGTTATTTAACTAACAAGCTAAACCAAGTTAAATATAATAACATTAAACTCTAAGATCTAATCATTTCTTTAATTTGGAATTTTGATTCTGTGTATTTTAATTACATTATAAATTACCTGATTTTTATTTATATTTCACAAACCTACTGAGTTTAAAATGAAGGTTCAGTTATTTTCTTATTGTAAAGTACCCTACATTGTTATTACCAGTTCCATGAGTGCGGTTTTTGATGTTGCCTATCAGTGATCATTTGGATTGTATACTTCAAATGTTAATTTTGGGATTGCTTGAATTCTGATTAAAAAATTCTCTTGGGTGTAAAATTATAAAAAAGAAAGACATTTAATAATGTTTTAGATTTAAAAAAAACAACAACTTACACTTGTGATCTATTTAACATGTGAATCATGCGCTCGTAATAAAAAATTGTCGGCCTGCATGACTACGACATGATCAAATAAAAAAACACAGGAGCAGGTCTGTCATCATCTGTTTTTTGGAAAATATTTTGAGAATATTTATTATAAAAATATAAATGTTTCCACTACAAATCATTTTACATTAGTAGACAAGGCGATCTACATTTCCACACATAAACTCTCACACAGACACTCGAATCAGACTTGAAACATAAATTTAGGAATCTGGATATAGGGCTCATAACAGTATTGCTCTCTCAGCTGTGTCATTTTTATAAAGTAAGTCTAGAACCAAAACACAGACAGCATTGACACAGTATTTACTCTACGCCCCTCCCCCCACCCTCCCAAAAAACGAACAATGCACTGTATAATGTTAACAAATAAATAACGTAATCATAATTGCCTTTTTATTGTAGAAAAAAAAAACAAAGCTGACAAATATAATTCAAAACAAGATAAAATAAAATACAAATGCTTTTTCTCTTTTTTTTTAATTAAAAATGTTGCACAATTTTTATTCAGGCTTTTATACATACAAACATTTGTACAAAAAAGGGATGGACATGTACATATAGTGGGATCTGTAGTGCTAGTTGCCATAATAACAATGGTTTACATTATGTACATGCTAATTAAAACACATAGCAGCAACAGTAGCATCCACAGGTAGACCAAAGAAAAGAAGACAGGACTGACAGACTGACCAAGGCTGGGTTTCCCAAAAGCACCAAAATCACCCCGTCTGTTAGACAAGTTTAATCTAGCGCCAAGGCAATAACATTTAATTTCAAAGTGCTGCAATACTGCGTACTAAGTGCTTGAAGAAACTTAAATATTGCATCCTTCTTGTTACATATTACCCAACCAAAAGCACAAAGTACCAAAGTGCCAGTTCAAAAAATCTGGGTACATGTTGCACTGAGGGATTGACTGGGTGACATCAAAGCAGGAGACTAGCATCGTAAAGTACTTCACTGTACAAAGGTCTTCTAAGGTGCTTTTAGGAAAGCCCATACTGGAGATATGACGCACTTGGATACTATCTCAGAACGCAATCATCTATTAGATATGCTGCATCTCTTCCAGGGCAAAATCTAGTTAGTTTAGGTAATAACCAACTCTATATCCCAAAGAGAACAGAGAAAGAAGGCCAAGACTTTCTTGACGTCAAACCAAAACCAAGTCCAACTACAGGAGGCACTCAACTTTTTTTTGCATTAAACACACCAAAAATAATCGGTTAAAGTTAATTTTATAATATAACAAACTATTTTTTACACAAATTTTTCCAATCAAACAAAATGACAACTCCTAAATGGCTTTTATTAATAAATTATGAATTCAAACCTAAGTTACTGGACTATAACCTCAGATAGGCAGTGTTAATCTCAACCTACTAAACTGATCTTACACAGGCAAAAATTACACTCTTTAGAAAGAAAATGAGAGTTGTGAGAGTTTGATGATGCTAACTTGTCTTCCCTAAAGAAGAAACATGAGCTCTGAGTATATTACACTTCTGCAATACATCAACAGCAGAAGCAGAGGGCTGACATTGATTTTACTTGTTGTCTCTCATCATCATCCCTCTGTTTTCCCTTTTCTTGCACATGTTTCTTAACCTGAATTCTCAGTTCTAGTTTGCTCCATTTTTCCCATCAGTTTGTCCTTGCTTGAGAAAACATAAGGAAGTATACATCCTGAGATTTCACACAAAGGGGTTACAGAGAGAACTGCACTAAAACTGTACAATATCTGTTCATAAGCACAAAGAACACAGATGTCACCATAAAGAAAAATCTGTGGGTGAAGTGATTTATGGCCCCTGTTATTTTTAAAGCACAGCATTCAATACATTTTACATGTGATAGACTCATGGCTTCCATACAATGAAATTATTCCACTGATTATATCATTATTGCTTTTAAGTGACATGTCTACTGAATGCAAATGCTATAGATCAGAGCTACAGAGTAAAATGGCTCGGTTAGCATCTCGGTGTGTCCATTCCAGCTGAGATCTCGCATGGATAGAGACGGTAAATGAAGGTAGTTGGAACAAAATCTCACGCTTCAGACTTCCTCACTCCAGGAGGGCTCTACAAGTGGGGCTGCTGCTGCTGTCCGTCATACCCTTCTTTGCAAGGTGTTTCAGTTGTTTCACTGCCTTGGACTACAGGCTGATTCTCGGGCGTGCTGTGGCTAAGCCATAATCATGGAGATGTTCGGCTATATGTTAATGCAGTCCTTGCCCTGCATCCCAGTACAGTTCTCCTTTGTCTTCCTGATCAGGTCTCTCTGACCTTCTTCTCTTTTCTCTGCTCTCTACCCCCCTTTAGTCTGTAAGGCAACTCAACATGGGCACAGAGGGGCAGAGGGTTGAGTCAGCGAGTTACCTAGCAGGTAGAACTGAACTGAGCTCTTCCCCACTTCTCTGCCAGGACATCTTTCAAATGAAACAATGAAAGACATCATTTGAATCATGCCATATTTTTCCGCCATTTTCAGTCTGAATATGCAGCCACTGTGTTAGAGTGCAATTAGCAAACACAGTCTGTCAACACAGACCAACAGATAGGTCTCTGGTGGTTTTCATTTGTCGGGTCCATTTTTTTAAACAGGTACTGGGCCATTCTTGTTGTGAGAATCTAGGGCTTTCAAGCTGCTCACTATCTTCTTCTGCGGTCCTACAATAGTCACTCCAACCTTTTTTAGATCCCTGGTTTGCAAGAAAAGCGAGAAAGGGGGAGAGAGGGGCAGAGTGAGGTTGAAAAATAAATGGGACAAAATCAGACAGAGAGAAAGATGGGAAGGAAAAAAATGGAAACGTGTGCGTTAGTGATAGTAAATATGACATCCGTGTGACAATAGTGGCATGCTCCCAGTGTTGCTCCCTTCGCTTCCCTGTGCGCCTGTCATTTGCAAAGGACTGCATTTCCCAGAAGGCTTCACTGACAGCTGCCATTATGACCCTGTCAGGGTAGAAAACAATAAAATGCAAGGGCCACAGTGGCAGAACAGAACTACTCTTCTGCATTGCATTAAGCTGGATTTCTTTGACAGGTACACATAATTTTGTGGAGAGGAGCAGCACAGGGACATGTGTTGAACACGACACTGGTTCATAAAGTGCTTCTGTTAAAGCGTTAATACTCTTAAAAGCTCTTAGAAGGTTGGTTACTTGCATTCAAAGAAAAGACCACTTGAGTTAACTAGAATACAGTTGTTAAGAGTGTTATACAGTGTAAACCTGAAATAGACAAAGCAGTTAGTCAGCTTAATTTAAATATTGCACCATTTCTTCAATAATAAACATACACTACCAAAAACTTTCAAATACATACAAAGCAGTACACAGAGTATTGATTTTACAGCACACAGCAATCACAGCACATGTTAGGACTCCTTTCTCCTAAATAGTGTATTGTATTAGTAGAAGCAGTGGGATTATGGCATTACTGCAAGAAACTCTTTCAGCCATTTAGTGCTTTTTAAAAAAACAAAACAATGTTTTTATTTTCCATATGCAAGCAGAAAGTTTAGTTTGAAATAGAGTTAAAAAATATAGATACAATTTGAAAACCCAGAAACTGACAGTGATCCAAATGACAGATTCTGCCTTACTTTGTGTGACGATTTTAAGGGATAGTTGCTTCAGTGTTGATTATACAAATTATTCTGTTGTCAAGTTGACACAATACTTGGGTTTACAACTATCTACCTTTGCAACAAAAAAGATAAATAATTAATCTGTAATTTATAAGCTTTTCATTTGGTTTGTTTTCTGGTCATTAGCATGCAAAAGAGGCTGAAACCAGCATCTACTGATGATTATGTGTGCAATACTAATCAACATTTACACTGTATTAGTATTTTGAGCACCGAATCAGTAGCCCTGTTTTAGAACATGTGGCATTTTACTCCTTTTTATAATTACAGCCTAAAATGGGATGAAGTTACCGCTCAATAAAAACTAACTATCCCTTCAAAGGTCAGACAAGTGAAAGCCCATCAGTGGTTCTGGAGGTTATTGATCTTAGACCTAGGCCTTGGTCCTCCACCCACCATCCAGAGCTTGAGTAGGGTGGAGCTGGGTGTTAGAGAGTGGTGATCCCCATGGATGGCTCCCATTCTGGGCAAGTGGCTTGTGTGACGTGGACCTCCGTCAGAACCACTCTACTGAGAAACAGCCAGGCCCAGCAATGTTAACACATTAAACTAGATATTATTGTTATGGGTGGTATTAGCACATTTTGTAAGAATAAACACAAACTGCTTATCTCACCTCTGTGGCAGACAAGACATCAATGATGGCAGACAAGACATCAATGATGACTTGTCTGCCACTGCAATGAGAATGTTTTCTTTAACGGGTAATAAAAATAAAGTGTATAGATTGTGATTATATTGTATGCTGATTTATTTTTGTGTGTGTGTATCACATTGTAAAAGAAAATCTAAAAATTAAAAAAAAAAAGATCCTAAAATAATTTAAAACATTTTGACATCGACAGTGTACAGGTGAAAAAAATACTCCAAATGATGCAGTATTTATATGTCAGTCCATCTTCTCTTCTTGAAAAAGGATTAATCAATTACTCCAACAGATGACTCAGCACACTGCGGCCGAGTATGATAACTGTTCCTCTGAGGTCAGAGCATTGCCAGGCCTTGTGCTGAATATCAAGGACTAGATTAAGACTGTACAGATCAATACAGAAATCTATACAGTGCAATTCATAGTCCGAGCCAAGGCTTCTGCCTTGTAGCTGAGCTTAGGTGCCTTAGATGAAGCCTTCAGTGGATTAATACTGCGGTGATCCAATTTAGCATCTAGCCACTGAAAAGGCATTGTAGACCAATATATTATGTTTAGTGCACGATTCCTTCAGTGCAATTTGTCTTTGATGTATTTTGTCAATACTGATTGTGGATTTCCACGTAGTCTGTGCACTAAATACAACATTTTAAGATAACCTTTTCATAGATTAAACACATTCATTTATCACATTGGATAGTGACTTATAAGAGAAGAGAAAAAAAACATTTTGTGTAGTACTCCTACACAAGAAAAGAACCATAATAAAAATTACAGGAAGCTGAAAGTATATATTTCAGAATTAAGCACTCTGTGTGGAAAATAAACACACTTGAGCTTGTCTTAAGGTAGTACAAAGCATTACGTATAATATTTCCAGGAAAAACTATTCTGTTCCAGTTACAAGTCAATGAAGTCTACAGTTGGCACTGTGAGGAGGTCTGCTAAACAACAGCTTTTTTTAATACCAGCTCCAACCAATTTAACATAGTTTAAACTCATGCACAACACACAATCCTTCTTTCCAGCATATTAAGCCCAACACAGTTAATGACTCCCTGCTTTGTACAGTTATTGAGTTACAACTGCTTGTAGTACTGACCACCAGTCCCCAATTGCCCCCACAACTGCTATCAACGCAGAGAATGGCTGCTTTGATCACAATGATTAGAAATGTCCAATTATTTACTCTGTCACATTCCACATCAATTAAACTAGCAGCAGGCCAACAGAGCGAGGAAAAAGGAGGACAGGGAGAGGGAAAGAAAGGGACCGAACAACAATACACACTGTAGGACATACTTTCTTACCAAGTGAACATACTGTAGGTCCTATATTGTGTGCTCGCCAGTTGTGATTTCTCTGGATGTGGCTGCCAAATAATTTTCTAGCAATCTATCCTTGCTCTATTCTTTGCATTTTAATGCTTTACAGCACAGAGAATGCCATGTCTTTGCACACCTACTTGACAGCTATGCCTTCATTTTCTCTTTCAAAGGCCCCTCTCGCTACTCTTTTATCTTGTCAAAATTCCCCTTTCATTCTCTCTCTCAATAGCGTCTCTCTTATTCCCTTTCCCTCGTGGAACTCACAACTCTTCTACCCTCTCTTTCTCTTTCTCTTTTTTTTGGTTTCTCTTTTTTTTTCTCTTTCTTTCAATGCTCTCACCTTCCCCTCTGGTCATACTTGCAGCATTGAAAGCATAGCTAAAGACCTGTCTTTATGAGTTACCATGAGTCTCATCTGGACACCTTTAGTAATGGCTCTATAGCTTTCTTTACTTAGTGAGAACAAGAGAATGTGTGTGCTTGTTCTTCACCAAGAGTCTCTTCAAATTCCTGGGCCTTACCTCTGATACTTGGGCCCTGTAAACACTGCTGACATGAATAGGCAAGGAAGCCTAATGTGTGTGTCTGTGTGTGTTGTTGCCTTACTCTGTGGAGGTTTTGGCCAGTGTGTCACAGGAGCTGTAGCTGACCCCAGAGAAGGCCTCCTTGCAGGGCAAGGTCCTCATTCCATCCATCCAGTCGCCCATCGTTCCCACTGAGGGAACCTCTGAACTGCTTCTGTCCAACAACAAGTTGGCTGGCCTGACAGAGAGGAGAAGAATAGTCAAGGGAGAAGCAAACATATCAATAAGTGATGATGAACCACTTGTAAGATTTTCGTGTCCTAGATGTCATTAGAGTTCACATCATACTGTAGTTTAAGGAAAACAGGAGAATAAACACCACCAGGTATCACAGTTTCTGTTTTATCTACAGCCAGCTGATGTCATAGTGAACTAGTCCTACAACTATGTATATTGTCTTTTCAAGCATACACTATTGCACCATTTACAGAGTCTGAAGCATGTCAGACATGTCAGAGTGTGTGTGCACAATGGTCTGCATGCTTTACGGTCTCAGAAACAGTTTGGCAACTGCATTTTCACAACAGACATCAGCCTTTGTTCATTGTTCATGCTATCATCAGCAGTCATTGCTTCACTGTCCTTTTTTATTATTTTGAGCTAGCAATGTTTCTGGCTAATTCCGTCATTATTTCCTGTAGCAGATGTACCATGCAGCAGAACGTAACATTAGATTTGATTAGACTTGATGGTTTCAATTGGATCAAATCATATTAAATGCTCTGCACTGGGCTTTAAAATGCTCAGTCAACAGTAGAGGGTGTAGGGAAAAACTGCAGGCACTGTTGTGACTAGCTCTGATTGATGTTTGCCAAAGGGAGGTGGGGATGAGGAACAATGACGGGTAAAAAGACTTACAGAGAGTAAAGGTACATTAGAGCTGGAGAGTGCAGAGGGCCCAAGGAAACAATGTGCTTTATTAATGTCGACTTTCAGATACCGCAACTCATGTTTATACAAATGTGATTCCCTCAGCTACTGTGAAACCTGAGCACATTAGTGCAGCGAACGGGAAACAAAGCCAAACCATATCAGGTCAAAGTACAGCTCATAACACAATAATCAATCCAGTAGTACCACACTGTGCGTTTTCATTTTGATGTTCTGAGTATCATCTAAAACTGGGTTCCAAAAACTAAGGACACACTGCATTTGTCACAAAGATCAGATAAATACACCTGTGCCAAGATATGTATGGCGCTCAAGGGAATACAGCAAAGCAGGTCAAAAAAAAAGAACAACAAAAAAACAGATAGCGCTCCCTTGGGGAGCGCTATATTTCATAAGATATGTTACGTGCTTTCTTCACCTGCTCTAATTAAAATGTATTTTATTGATTTAATTTTCTTTAATTAAATCAATATAATATAATTAATGGTGTCAGAAACAGCACACTAAGCCAACAAAATATTAGGCACATTGAGATTATTGAGATGGTATCCCAAGTGGTGACAGGAGAAAAGAAGAAAAAGAAGGAGAAAAAAAGATGCACTTGAGGTGGTGGAGTGGGTGCTGTTACAGTGATTGAGTCTTTTCCTGCCAGATCAGAGGGTTGTCAAAATGCTGAGGGCCCCCAGGACCCCCTGGAAAGATGGTTTGTCTGCAAAGGAGGGAATTGAGGGCTAGATGGAGGGGGTGGTTTGCATGAGCACAAAAAGAGAGTAATATGTGAATCTTCTGACAGTAGAAACCCATTTAAAAAATATTTTAAATATGTGTTACTTCTTTTTGAAAAAAGAGGAAGAGGAATCAATAGAGATTTTTGCTGATATTTGCTGGAAAACAAATCAGGAAAAATCAATTAAGATATAGAAAAGATAACTATCTTCCATTTAAAGTTTTGGGCTATAAAAAAAAATCTTTTTTCAGGATTATTGATCTTCTTCCCTCCCCTCCTACATCCCTTTTTCTTTCTATCTTTGATCTTTTTGTCTCATTTTTTCCCTTCTGCTGTCTCCACTGAGAGGTAAACTGCAGATGACCTTGATTCGTCTCCCTTATCATTTTCAACGTTTCCTTTGTTGTTACATTTTCAGCAACATCTTGTTGCAGCTCAAGAGACACAATGATTGGTGAGGAAACAGAGAGATGTGATGAATTGGAAAATCATAAAAAAAAGCATCTGTCTGAGACTTGGGGTTTGGGGCAGGGGGTAATGTCTACTTAATACTATATAGCAAAGCAGAAAACACCCACTTGAAAATATAGATGAAAATATGACTACATCAGAGAGAAAGGGAGTCGGGTTATATATTCCCTTTTTTCGCTGTCATTAAGCTTCACTTTTTGTTCTGTAGTTCTCCTTGTTTTAATCTCCAAATAATCTTCTGATTTTTGAGCTCACAAAAAAGGGAATGAAATTACCTTTCAGCGTGACAGCTCCAAGGCAATTCAAGGACAGTTTAGACTGATATTTAGGGGTAATATTAGCAGTTGCAGCCCTTTGCTGCCACTGCCAAATTTGATGATATCATGTAGTTTTAACCAGTACTCTGGTGGGCTGAGGAAAGCTAAACTGACATTTTGATTTGATTTCAGCAACAATACGTGACTGTGCTCCGAATTCTTTGTTCAATTTATTTTCACTGTGGAGTTTTGGTAGTGTCTGAGCTAACAGTTTAAGAATTTTTGGTAACTGAATTGAAGTATTGTTCATCATATGTAATGGCAACTATTCTATTTAACTTCTATCCAGTTTTTCATACTTGTGACTTTTTAGATATTCTCATCAACATATGCCTCTCTGTATTAAATGCCTGTGTTCTTTTCTACTATCAGGTGGTTTCCATTCACAGTTGAATGTTTGCCCATTTCAATTGCCAAGCATAGTCCAGGCACCAATCCTTGTTGCTTCCCAAGTCCTTTTATCCAACCTATGTTCCTGGCCTCTCTGGATAAAGGTTGATATTTGAGATATTCTCTATATAAATATTTTAGATTTGATAAAATTTTGAGTGTTATGTATTTAAAGGTAATACTGTAAGCAGCCATTGGCATGCTTTGTTGTGCAGAAAAAAACCAACCTTTGATTTAGAAAGTGCGATTGCAGCAATCTCGCGTAATTTAGACACCCTGAAAGTTAAGTCAGATACACAATGGCTTCTAACCTCTACTGGACACCAGTTGGCCCATAATTAGCCCCTGACAGTCAACCTTGGCCTTCTGACTCTCTCATCATCCATATGCAGGAAGAGTAAACTGACCAGGTCCCACCCTCGAAGTTTCCAGATGCTCTACTTGGTTCACAGGCTTTGTTCTGGGCTTTGTGGAGGAGGGGGTATTGCATTAGCAAGCCAGGACAGCCCTGAGACAAACGAGGTGTGTGGAGCTGAGTGCAGCTGCTCCCGCTGTGCAACTGCCGCCGCCACCACACACATACACACATACGCACAGAGAGTTCTCATAAATCAACGCACCAGCCTCTGTCGGCCAGCCTGTGCTCACCCAGTGTTAAAAGCCAATCAGGAAAATTACATGCAAACTCCAAGGGACCTATTTTCACTTTCTTAAGAAATCATTAGTCAATGTTACTAGGTTTGACGTCTACATAATACCATGGCCGTCTGCTGCAGACCCAATGCCTGTATCCCTTCTTGCCCAGGACTGACAAGTGTATGTTGCCCTGCTTACCCACACACCCCTGGGAGAAAATGACTGATTCAATAAAGGCATGGAACAAAGCATTAACAAGGGCAAAAAAGAAGGTAATGTGAGAAACAAATAAGATAACATTTTTGAAAATATTAGAAAAGAGATCTGATACATTTTCTAGTGGTGCTAATTTGCATTTAAATCTTACAAGCAGAAGAAATAGGTGTTTATATTGAGCTCCTTTGTGTACAGGTGGTAAAACGAGTGAAAGAAACTTCCCCATCCCAAATTTTCATGAAATTAAAAATGTTAAATTATGTTATTGAGAAGTAGAACTTTCATAAATATGCTGATAATATGTCTAGTGATCACCAGCCAGAACTTTATATGACCTAAAATACAGTACTGGATTGTCTAGTACATGGCAATAAAATTAAAAGAAGAAGAGAAAAAAAGAACAACTTAGAAACCATTCAAGACTAAGAGACATTCACCAGCCTTGCATGGTCTTGACCAGCAGTTCTGGGTTTTTCTTTTCATATTTTCTTAAGTGTAAAGTTTTATATATGCAAGTGACAACCACCTAAAAATAATAATGAAAACAAATACACGTAAGATGGCTTTGATACCTGGATGTGGTGTTCGCTGTGATTTTGAGGCTACTGGGGTTGCGGATGAGTTTATCCAGGATGCTAACTATCTGCTCAAACTTGGGCCGATTGTTCCTCTCTTTTTGCCAGCAGTCCAACATGAGCTGGTAGAGGGTGGCAGGGCAGTCCATGGGTGGGGGCAGTCGGTAACCTTCATCTACAGCCTTTATTACCTTTATGAGGAACAACACGGACAGCATTTGAAAAAAGGCAGATAATATTCAGAACAAAATACATTGTAATAGTAAGTGATTTTTTCTCAGTTTTGTAAGAATACTTTACTAGAGTACGTCTTTCTGTATCTCATCTGAGATACAGAAATTTGTCAAATGTGCAAAGGTGGTAGCCCTGCAGATGTGGATGTGTACCTATTAAAGGAATGCAACTTTGCAAATAAATAGAACTTACATCCTGATTGGACATCTCCCAGTATGGTCGTTCCCCATATGACATCACCTCCCATAGCACAATGCCATAACTCCAAGCATCACTGGCAGATGTAAACTTCCTGTAGGCGATAGCCTCTGGAGCAGTCCACCGAATAGGGATTTTACCTCCCTGAAATACAGACAATGAGAGGTCATTCATTGAGCTCATTTTGTATTTCAGTCATTCAATCTGTCATTGAAAAACATCAATAATTCTTGAGCATAACTAATTTTCTACCTAAAATTATGTTTTTTTTTTTGGATAAACCTTTTGATATTACATCTTAAAATCTTTAAAAACTTTTTAAAAATAGAATTTCAAAGTTTAGTACTGCTCGTGGATATAAATATTTAAAACTGGATGTATTCTTGAGCAAAATTTCTGAAAACCAGGATTTGGATCTGAGGTGCAGGTTTAGAATAGAATAGAATAGAATAGAATTCAACTTTATTGTCATTGCACATGCACAGGTACAGGGCAACAAAATGCAGTTTGCATCCATCCAGAAGTGCTTTAGTGATATAGATATATTACAATATATATTAGCAATAATATAGATATGTTTGTGTCCGATGCAAGAATATTTCTTATGAATATTATTTAGGCTGTTCTGAAACCCCTAAATCCTGGTGGTCTTCGTGGTTTGGATTTAAGTGTGGAGATCACAGCTTCAGATTCAAAACTGTAACAATTGTAAAAATAATATTTTTATTATTTTGGTCTGGAAGAGTCTGGTCTGGAAGAGTCTAAAGTTCATGTTTCATCACAGAAAGGTGAGCCATGCATAAGGTTTTTTATTTAACCTTTCACTTTCATTTCATTGTCTTTAATTAAATTTTTTCCCAGACTGGCAAAAAAAGTCTAAGACTTCTAAAAAAGACTTTAAAATTGTCACATAAGGGGACATTGAACTTTATTGTAACAAAACACATTATATTAAGATTTAATCAAAATGGATTATCATCAGTCTTAAAGAAAGTTAAAGCCAGAAAGAAAAAAACCTTCATCAAATTGTAATACAAGGTGCCCTGGATAACCCCATACTACAGTGTGTAGCAGTATTTGCCATTTTAGCTAAAAATCAAGACAGATGAACAAAATGGATTATAGGGAAGAGGCTGATGGTAGCCAAAGTTAACAGAAACCTTGGCCCAATCAGTTGGGTTTTGCCTAATGCTGTGCAGTCACACATGCTGCACTCTAAACTTTACATTCTTCTATTACTATTTCCATACTGAAGTTATGGAAATAATGGGGAATGTATGTATGAAATGCAGACAGCCAACAAATGGCGGCACACATAAAGCAGTTTACAAAGAAACACTTTATAAATACAAACAAGAAAATACACTCTGCTCTTGCTCTTGCACATACTATACCCAGCTGCTGCTGCACAAAGATGTTAAAGTCTAAAATGTGCAGAAATACCCTTAAACGTGGGACGCACATGCATGTAAACATGCACATATGACCACAAACATTTGATTTTTTCCTAAAAAACAATGACTAAAGAAGTGGAGAGAAAAAAATCCACTGAAGCCCACATGTGCTAGCATTGTCAGTTACTTTAATGCGGCAGAGTTTATTATTCTATCTCATTATTTCAGATTATGAATTTCTGGGAGAAAGGCAAACGGCACATTGACTGTTTATTTGACAAGCCATTCTCAGCCAGAAAATTATACTCTGTCTAAAAGGCTGCACGCATGGTTAAGACCACAGATTCCTCAGTTGAGAATGGCCACACACGCACACACTTTCAACGGTTAAGATCAGTGTCTGGATCATAATTTGCCTACTGGGTGTGTTTCAATTTGAGCATCTAATGCTAAAGCAAATAAAAAATGCTTTTACGATATTTTTTGTTTTTTAAATTTAATGGAAATGGTGGAAAGAAATCAATAAAGGCATAAAACATCCAGGTTCTGGTACTCAAGGAAGGTTTGAAAAAGCAATCAAAGGCCTTTATTTCACAGGGCTAATGACATTAAAAATACATGAATGCATACCAGGTTATGCTTCTTCAGGATGTAGAGATGCAAAGACACAAACAGAGCAATTAGAGCTTCTCTCACCACAGGTGTGCAAATCTAATTACATGCATACACTTCTTTCTGAAAAATTGAATTGCCCAAACTTACTGGGAGACCATCTGTAGGATTCCATTTTTATGATCTTTCTCATAATACTAATTTTCCATTGCCTATGTGCTATTATTACATTGTTATGGGAAGTATCCTAAGTGGATTTCCAAGGTAAGTTGAAGCACAGATTTTCCATCATCGTAAGAAGCACTGTAAATGTCTGAAATTGTCTTCTTGGCATGTGTGCCTATGCCTCTAAAAGCAAGACATGATACTTTCTGAAAGTATCGGTGCTTTTCCTCCTAAAGGATGAACTTTATCAACTTCTGTGTATCACCAAAAAGCAACCAATTCAGAATTTATTAGCCTGTCAAACGGCTTTTATAAGTTGTAATCAGCCCAATAGATCTGGCCAGTAGATGCCTTCTCTACTAGCTAGCAGCCTCAAGAGGCAATTCCTGCCATTGTTGTAAACAGGCACCAACAGATTATGCAGGATACCTCAAAGAGTTATCTGAAAAAAGTTCAATCTAAGAAGTAAAAACCTCTGTCATTTACATTATGAAAGCAAATGACAGTGGCAAAGCCCAACAATATTCTTCTCAATGAGATGCATCGTCTTATGGCACATGGGGCTTTAATGGTCTTCCCTATGACCTTCCAGTTTAGGATATGTGGATTTATGTCTGCCCTTTAACAACTAGTTTTTTATGTGTCGTTCACCCTTGCTGTGATATGTGAGGGGAACAGGTGCACAGCATCTGTGTCTGTGTATGTGTGATGACAAAAACAAAGACAAAGACCGGAAGAGGATGGAGTGTGTTGTTTTTTGGTGGGGGGGGGATTATTTTTGCTGGAGAGGATATATATAGAATTGATATAAAACAGTGTTGTCTTTAAATGTTTTATTTGTATTTGTATTCCAACTCACCCTAGTTGTGTAAGCAGCCTCCGGGTCATCCTCCAGCACCCGGGACAAGCCAAAGTCTGACACTTTACACACCAGATTGCTGTTGACCAAAATGTTTCGAGCGGCCAAGTCTCTATGAACGTAACCCATGTCTGACAGATACTTCATGCCTGAAGCAATACCGCGCAGCATGCCAACCAACTGGATTCCTGTGAACTGGGCATCATGTTTCTAAAAAGGGAGATAAAAGAAATAATTATAGAAAGAAAAGCGTGCTTTTCCCTTTATGTTACACGTTAACATACATTATATAGTACACAAAGGGAATCTGACCTTTTGGGGTATTTGCATAAAATGAAACTTTTCTGCATTACTGTCCACAGGATTTTCATTAACCTTTAAAAATCACCTTTGACATTATGTACCTCATCTTTCGTTTCAACTATGAAATCCCAGAGCCAAATACAGAGTAATGTATGGAAATAAGGATTAGACCATAACAATGAATTTCTTTTTTAAATAAATCACTGCTGTTATTGTGGAACAGTTTTCATATGCTACATATGTGATGACACACATAGACAATATGAACACTGGCATCCACATATATATATTTGAATGCTGTATAATCATCAGAAAATCATATCATGTGGAAAAAAGGGATATAATGCATTTCCATGGCACATTATCCAATGGGTTTTTATAGCCAAATGTTTGCCAGGTGTTGAGTTGCAGCAGTCAAACATATAGTGGGTGAGATGTAAACACAAAGCACATTTTATTGTTTGCATTGGCAAGCAGCGGTGTTTACACTGATTCAAACTGGCAAGAGTTCATAACTAGGCATATATGTTCTATGATCTGCTGCTACTATCTGAATATGAGATAAATATAAACTGAGGAAACATGAGGAGAGCCATATGAATTTTTTTTTTTGCTCATTATCCATAGCGCTTTCATTTTGTCTGTTCTTGCTGCTCTTTGTATCTTCTGTTGCCCTGCATTGTCAAATTCATTCCATTCAGAATTTGAGCATAAATACTCTTATCCTATGGTTTATGTGTCTGTGTTGTCTGTTTAAGGCAATCGTCCAGTCTTCTCTATAAATTCAATTTAAATAATCATCTCTTCCAAGTAACTGCAAGTTATGTAAATTTTGCATGGTCACAGTTTTTGAAGTAACTTTTACATTTTTCTTTCAAAACTATCTATCAATAGGCTTTCATTAGGCTCTTTTTAGCTAGTATGGCTTGTCTGTATACATTGATAAAGATTTATTTTCACATGAAATGGCTTATTCTGAGTGTATGATAAGTATGTTTTTCTCTAAAAACCAACCAGACCTTCCACTTCATTTTGAACCGTTAGTGGCCAGGACACCTGGTTTAGTCACTTCAAAGCTTTGTAGATTCATAACACAGACATAAGCTAAAGCGCAAAGCTATGAATTTCCATATGCGTGCTTGTGTGTTTATGACACATTTTCAATGATGAAGTGCTGGCCTCTGTCAAAACGTCGGCAGACAACAGCTACACGTCCTGGATTTGTCTACGTGTGTTGCAGACGCATGTGGAAAAAGGCTAAAACAGGCATTAGTACACATGCTTTCATGCCAGTTTTGCGGCTTGGCTGCCGTGCTTTGGCTAATTTCAGTAAGGCAGGTCAATTTCTCTGTAAGAGACAGAGGCATGGCAAGAATCACATTCAGTCCTGGCTGAAAGAGCAGTTCAAAATATTTTGTTCGCTGACAAGGTGTAAGAAGAGTACAGCTGAAAGAAATCTGCTAAAACCAGCATATCTCAGGTACTTTATAGTGTATACAGTGCAATGTGTTATAGTGTAGTGTTAAAACTTACTATCTTAGCTGACTGTCCTAATTCGTTTCATATATAAAATATAAATAATACTTACATAAATTATAAAATAAGAATCTATGACAAAGCTGACATTGAATGTTTCTTAATTTTCAACTAGCCATTAATCGTTCATTGCAAAACTGGTGTGGGTTTGTACCTCTTCAGTGCATTAAAATTCCATAAGTGTGTTTTTAATTATTACTCACTCTTAAGAAGCTGTCAAGAGATCCATTTTCCATGTACTCGGTGACGATCATGACAGGTTTACCTACAACAAGAAGATTTCAATAAATTCCCATATCATACCAGCAATAGGACTAAAAAAAATTAGTGCAATAACATCCTGAATACTTTAAAAAAAAACAACAACGAAAGAAAACCCTCTTTTGTGCCAGTATTGTATTGATTTTAGATTTATTCTCTGAAACAAGCAAAAATAATAATGAGTGGACATTAAGAGCTGTACCTCGACATTAAGCAGACGTACACAGACCCTGAGAGTGACCAGGCTGAACAGTACGTTCAGCTCTTTTCTCTCAGTTACACTCGCATGCACGCCTACATACACACACGCCCACACACACCAGAATGAAATGATCCTAGTCATAGTTTTAGGGTCCCAGCAGGTCACCTGTCAGAGTGTGACATCTTTATTTCTGTGGAAGATCTGGCTGTAAATCCATGCTGCCTGCTATCATCTGTACCTGATCAGACTGTGGCCAGCACAAAGTTTATTACAGAGGGGGGAAAGGGGGGGAAAAACTCTTTAAGAAAGCTTTAAATCAGCCATGGTTAAATGAACAGCATCCGTGTCAGGACTTGTTTGTGCCCCAGATGGCTTTGTTCTCTCAGCTTCACTCTTGACTTACCACCAGCCATATTCTTCTTTTCCATTTTTTATTCTGATTAATGTGCCCTGCTCCCTCCTCTTTCATTCCTGACCTACCTTTTCTCTATCATACCTGCCCCTCTTTCCCCATCACCCCATCCCTCCCTCTCATCTCCATCCCTCTTGCATGTATTAATGTGAACCAACCCCACATCTGGAAAGAAAGGGACTTTTTTTTCAGGAATCGCGCAGGCTGAAGGGAGAGGGTGACGGAATTAGTTGTGAAAAGAAGCAAATCTATTAAACTCAATGGAAATTTTAAGAAAAGGGCCTTTTCATGAATCTGCATTGTACTGGTAATTCATTTTCTTTATCAGAGCACATTTAAACAAAACAGATGTTGTCAATTTCAGCTTGAAATGACTCTTGATTTTGAATCTATTTCAACTGATTCTGTTTATTTACATCTAAGCGTAGCTAAAAATGTGAAGTTGACAAAATAAAAATAAACTGACTCCCACTGTGTTATGAGGTATGCACACGATAATTTATGCTAGCAATTGTTTCTTCCAACTTTTTACCTGGAAAAAAAAGGAGTTTCTCAGTAAAACATAGCCTTTTTTAAAAAAAAAACTCACAGAACAGCATGTCTCAGGAAAGTTGTACCAATTTCACTTACAATTAGAGCAAAAATCTCTCATCATTTAAACACCGTCACAGGACCAGTACAACACCCTCCACCCACACCCTGTCCCAAAAAGGCTGTGATGGATTGTTCAGTTTAACAGAGAACTGCTTTTATAGTTGCAGACGGGAATGCACGCACCCGGTCCTCCCTCCTGTCCTCCGCCCCTTCCTTTCCCCTCTTTCTCTCTACTTTCAACATTGGCAACAAAGATAAAGGCCCCCAAGCCCCTTTGTTCTGCGGACCCAAGTGTGAGTGTACGTGTATGTGTGCAAGTGTGGATGTATGAGCTTGAGCAAGAAGTGTGCATGTGTGCGCGTGTGTGTGCTCCTGCAAATATGCAGCCTGTGGATCAGCCAAAAGCAGCAGCAAGGTAAATGGGGTGTGAAAGTCTCAGGATTATTAAGAATTAACAGGAGCAGCTTAATAAATCACCCGACAGCAGTGTGCATTTGTGTGTGTGTTTGTGTGTGTGTAGGTGTGTGTCTGTGTGTGGGAGCATATCAAATGGACCTCCTAAAACTATGCCCTGCATTCATGCTGCTCCTACTTATGCACATGTGCTCGGGGCATCTCTCCAAATGTCATGTGCGAAGTAGTGAATTTGGGGCCTCCCCTATTAGTCTCAAACCAGCAAATGAAACCGCAGTCTTGTGTTATTGCAGCATTTCTCACAGGTCGGACATTAACAGGAAGAGTGGTTTAAGATGTATTAGGCAAACAATGTGTGATGAGGGATCACACACATGCACACACACACACAGACTTTCACTTTCAGAGTGGACTGATTTCATTCATCAGTACAGTGCAGAACCATGCCGTACGTTCTAACTGAAAAATTATTCTAAAAGAGACAAAACTGGATGAAGGAGTATGATTAGCTTCTATTGTTCTGGTTACTGTTTTCTATTATTTGGCCTTATTTACTGACATTATTTTACAAATACATGCGTATTAGCATGTTTAACAAGTTTCTCCTACAAAAACTGCATAAGTGACAGTTTAGTAACATAATTTGTGCCACTGTTGACTCAAAATGATATGTTATAAGATATTAACTGGTGTTGTTCTGTCTTCCTTCTATTGCTTTGTCCTTCATCCCTCCTTCCTTCCTGCTTCCTTTGTGTTATTTCTTCGTGTTTTTCAATTTTTCCATCCTTCCTCCCTTCCTTCCATCCTTTCTATTGTTTGTTTATTTATTTATTTCATTCTACTGTCATTACTTTCTTTCTCCCTTTGTTCCTTCTCTTGTTCCTTTCTTAACTTCTTTTTTGCTTCTTTCCTTCCCTCCTTCCCTCCTGTTTCCTGCCTTCTATCATTCTTTCCTTGCTTCCTTTGTTTCTTTTGGCGTTCCATCCCTCCTTTCTTTTTTCTACTTTCCTTCCATCCTTCATTCCTTCCCTCCCTCCTTTCCTTCCCTTCTTTCTTTTTTCTTTTTTTCCTTCTTTCTTTGTAGAGATGAAGCATAATCAGAACAATATGGTTTACATGCCCAGTTCATTGCTGTTTGGAAATTACATTACATTGTAAGACTGGGCTGTTTTTGATTACAAGTCACGGCAGTAAGTTGCTAAGAAGATAAGTTAAGGAAGCAGGTAAAACAAGTTGATGTAAGACAAGGTGGAGACGAGGAAGCAAAGAACAAATGAGACGTAACAGAAGAACCTAAAATCCAGAATAATAAAGAGAAGGCAAGTTCACTTGGTATTTTATTCTACTCTTTAGAATAACAATACTGGCAGAACTACTTAACAAGCCAAGTGCCGCAGGGAAATATAGAGGCCAGGACTGTTTCTTTGCGACAAAGTTCAGACTCATTATTTCCCGTTTCTGCAGTCATTCCATTTTAAAGAGGCCTTCTGTGTGCTAATGATAGTCTTATAAAGAGGCCCAGAGGGAAGCTAGTCAGAGATATGGATTTATGGATTTATGCCTGCTTTGGACACAGGCTTTGATCAGAGCACATTGATCTGCAGAGATTTACACCACGGCAACTCAATAAAACTCCTTTGCTCTTTCACAGAAGTGTCGGCCACTTTAAAGCCATTTGTCAAAGACAACTGCAAATCCGGAATCGGTAAAAAGACTCTCAGGAGAAGCCTGCTCTCTTATGGAATGTGACTAAAAATTGTTGTGTTCTGTGAAACATCATGCTTCTGAAAAAGTAAGTGCTTCATAGATTAATATTCTCCAAGAACCAGGGTAACATATAATTATCAAAATAGCACCTGGTAATTCAATTCTCTTCAGTTTGTTGTGGAACTTACTGCGTGTTACCACCCCCTCCAGCCTGATGATGTTAGGGTGGTCAAACTGTCCCATGATTGATGCCTCAGAAAGGAAGTCCCGCCTCTGTTTGTCTGTATATCCACCTTTGAGAGTTTTGATGGCCACGCAGATCTCCTTTTTGCTGGGCAACTTCAGGCGACCACTGCAGACTTCTCCAAATTCACCTAAAGATAAAATAAAGGCAAGTTTTGTGTATGACGTCTATGACATTGCCATGAAAAGCACTTTGGAGTGAATATGGCTAACTTTACTAGCTCTCTTGTACCAGAGTACATGATCAGCAGTAAAACCACAAAGACAGGTTGCATGCTGATACTCCTTAAACCTACGGCTAGGTCAGCTTCACCACTGAGAGCCCAGCATCTAGCATAGCATGAGTCAGAAAATCCTGACTGCTCTGATGTACAACAGGGGTTCAGATATTGTTTAAGGTGTTACAACATATGATTTTTACAGCTGCCTGTCAGTGATTCATTCAGACAAAGCTGCAGATCATGAAGGATCTTAAAATTTCCATCTGTAATAACTTAACTCCAATTAATCAGGAAATGCTTTGGTTGATGTTGGACAAAAAACAGCATTTCATGATTAATGCATAGCGTGTACCCATAGCCAAAATAACAAAGTGAATAGACAGCAATACAACTTTTCAGCTTCATTTATATGTCGAATTAAAACACAAAATTACTTAACATCCACTCGGGGAGAGCTCAATTAGCATTCTTCGCTGGTGAGGGGATGCATGAATTTCAGTTACTACTTGTAAGTACGTGCATGCAATGGGGAGCTATCCAGAAGGTACTGTAAGTTTTGTAGGTATGCTGGCCACTTCAAAGGCAGTCCTGGAGACAGAGTTTTGGCTGGACTGCAGAAGATGAGGGGTGTGTGTATATATATGTGTGTGTGTGTGTGTGTGTACTGAATGTAAGTGGGTGTTTGAACATAACGTACATGCATGCTGAGTGTGCTCAAGAATGGTGATGTCAGAACTAAGATATGCAGATCTCACTCTTCATCCAGTACAATCATGTCCCATAGCTGCTCTGGATCAGAGAGCATGGGTCAAATCCTGGACTTGAAGCAATGGCATCTGGAAGGACTTAAGCCTGAATAATTATAACCTGTCTAAATACCCAGACCATCCCTGTTCTTTCCTTCTCTGCTTTGCACCTCTTGTCCTGAGCAGTGGACAGGCAAGTCAAGCCAAGGCACCTTTTTATGTGGTCACTCAGAGAAAGAAGATCTTCGTCTAATAAGGCTTGATTAGGGACACTCGTTCCTTTCCTGTTATGAGTAGAGCTAGGTATCTCACTTTGATGTTAAAGTCTAACCCATGTAAGCAGAGTGGAGCATGTGTTTCATGTCTTTTAACACACAATCACCGATTGGCAAGAGGATCAAAGTCCCTTTAACGTGTTTAATGAAGACAGATGGAGTTGAGGCAGGAATGGAGAAAGAGAAGGTATGTTGTATATTGTTCAGAGTGCTTATGTGGCTTTATAAAAATCACACAGACGGGTGGCAGGGTGCATTGAAGCTGACGGACAAAAATGTTTACATCATGGCTGGAGCTTTAATGTTCACCTCTGGTGTTCGGTTCACATTTTACGAAGTTAAAATAGATTAGCAAGAGCAGGCCAAAGTCCCCTTTCTTCTCCTCTCATCTCACATTTGGATCTGCAAATTTATGGTTTTCTCATATAAGGTTTCTGGCTTTTATCTGAAAATCTTTCAGGGATTTTCTGTCCATCTTTCTAAAATTAAACTGCTCTGAACTACTAAGTTGCTTTTCAAAAGTAATCACCCTGTCAACTTGTCATTTTATTTATATTGTCCAGAACATGTTCTCAAAGTTGCACTCTCCCTTCTTTGTGTTACTATGGAAGAACACTAAAATACACTATGAATCAACTATACACTGTACACATTAAAAATGTATAGTACAGTGTAGACTTTTCTGCTGTAAATCGACTATGGGTTAAGGTATTACTCAGCTAATACTGGTTTAGAATGACGATAAATTGGCGCTACTCTTCATCTATTTGCATTTTCGATAGATCATGTTTCACTGCTGTTTCACTTTTCATGCCTCAAACATCAAATTGCATGTATTTAATAATATTAAATGAAGTATGGACATTAGTTTGTGTGCATTTCTTGCAAATGGTCATGCAGATTTGAAGAAGTTAATGCTTGTGTAAAACCAAAATGACAGCCACAATGAACTGTGCACAAACGTGTACCACATTTTTTATTATATTAAAAGAGAACAGCTGATTTTGTTTTTTATATGTGGTTTTAATATATAAACAGTTATCTCCTATGTACCATTGCAGCCCTGTGAAAATCATTGTGCTTTGTGTCTGCTATGTATGAAAAATATATTGTGGTTAGCACTGCAGAGTGTGAGTCCAGTGTATACTCAGGTAATAGACTCTCAGGCTGTCCTGACAGTTTTACAGTGTGAAGGGCCGGTGGGACTCTGGAGACCAGTCTGCTGTTATGTGCTGTGTGCTTTAGTCTCCATCTATTCTGACTGCACTCGACATGAATCATAATGCATTACCCTCCCGTCTGCACTCCTGCTCAAGTTATCAGGGAGTACATGAGTGGAGAGGAAAAGAGGAGACAAGGCTTCAATTACTATTGCAATTACTGTACATCGGGAGTTACGAACTGGAGCATAAGCTACGGAAAATGGAAAGAAAAAATAAAGGAAGGAAAGAAAGGGTTAAAGGAGACATGAACCAACTGAAGGTTTTCTCATTTCACCACCTTTCCCTCCATCCTAGGTGAAGGCTGGAAAGAAGAGACATCAAGCTGGGGCATAGAATGCTTTCTCATTCCCGGCTGTGCAGCATGACGCATAGATAACTAGCTCACTGCTATGAAAATATAGATGTATAGGAGCTCTGTATATACTCCATTTTCCTTAAAGTGGTTGTGCACTTGGTTTGTCTTTGTCATTTAAATAGAGCATGAAAGAGTGCAAAAGTAAAAGGAAGTAACTGATACGAAAGTGGGAAAAGTCTTTTTTGATTTCCCTTTTTTTATGTATCCCACCAAGCTCATTTTGATAATTGTTTTGAAAATATTAGAAATGACATGAATTTTTTGCAAAGTTGCCAAACCTATATGGAATCTATACAAGCAGCAGCATCTGGCCATACATTTTCCTTTGCCTATTCTCACCTGCTCCCACCACTTTATCTATGGCAATGCAGGAGGCATCCAGTTCCTTGGCAAATTCGTGCACAGCCTGGCTCGGGTCCTCATATGTGTGGGGGTCCACATAGGTTCTGATCCCTGGCAGACGCACTGCAGCAGCACAGGAAAGTTGCATTGGTTACCAACTAGTTAAAAACTCCAAAATAGCACAGCTTACAGTAAAATTGCACTTTCGGAGGAGTCTAGGAAACACAAAAAGATGGTGGCAAAAAGATCCAACTAACCCTACACAATGAAACCAAAACCATGAAGACGATATAGTCCTGAGTATTTCAATGATTGAATTTTAGGGAAGAATTTCCCTCAAGGAGCAGGCAGGGCTGAGATTTTCTCACTTAATATATTATGCATTAAAGCAACAGTCACTTATCAAATGGATATGAAGACACTTTTAGCTGTTTTAATGGAAAGAGTTTTTTTTTTTTTTTTGTTTACAATTCCCTCTTTTCTCTTTCCCCAGAGAGTCTCTCTTATTGAGATATGATGGAGGAACAATAACACAAAGAGGAATTATACCCTTCATAACACATCAAGTTTAAGAAACACTATGTTTCAGAGATATGTTTTATTTTATGATAAACTTGAAAACGAAGGGAAGATATGTAACACAGCTGTATTTTAGTAGTCCCTGTGTGTTAAAATTTATGCTCTGGGTTTGACCCATCCAAACTACTCATGAAGCAGTGGGCAGATGCTCTTCAGTACCTGAGGAATTCTAGAGGCCTAGGTCAAATTTAAAGGTAGGACTATTTCAAATAAATAACATCTCGTAAAGACAGAAAGAGAGAAGAAACAAGGAATAAAGGGATGAGGAAGTAGCATGAAAAGAAAATTAAATTACTATTTATTTAGTACTGACTCTAATAGTAGAAGTAATATCAAGAAACGTTTTTATTTGGAAAGTAGAAACTAAAGCGCAGATTTAGCCACTTCACTTGGCTGGTTTGGAAAGCAGTGTTATTTTGTTCTCCTTTTAAATGAAGCCTCAAATACTTGTTTCTAAATGGGCCAAAAACATGGTCATAACATGGTCTTGTTTGATTATTGTCTTCTCGTATGAAAAAACAAAGATATATCTAAACTTAAAGGGGAAATCCACTTCAAGCTTTGACATATCTACTCTAAAACAACCGCTATTGGTCAAAAGGTTCTCAGAAGGACATGCATATTCAAATAACATCCCTCAAATTATCTTTTATGTAACTAGCTAGTTCTATCTGTATTCAGTGACTAGTAAAGTATGGCAAGGAGAGACAGAGCCAATTCTCAGATAAACAAAGTCCAGTACTTACAGTGTCCATTGCCAAAATGCAGTCTTTTTTCATCAGGATGTTTGGATTTGCTCCGGCAACAAAACCTGCCAATGCAAACAGAGAAAGACCAGAAGTAGTGCCACATCTCCAATAAAAATTCGCCCACAAGCCCAGCCCAAACGCTACCAAGATCCATGTGCGCATACTTATGTCTATGCGTATATACTTCTGGCTCTTATAACCCAAAAGAGTATCAGTAAGTCTTATAATGTGATGTGGATTTATACTCTTTCCGAAACCTGCTGACCACCAACTTCAGCCGCGCTCACATTGGCATTCAAACACCCGTGTTGTGCATGAACGCACTGAAAAGATTCCATTTATTCAAGATGCTCATGTTTTTTGATTGAGTGGCAACTAAGCCAAGAGCAACTTCAGCTGAAGTGTGTATAGATCTGGACTTTAAAGGACCATACAGGCTATCAGAATGTGTACTTCTTGAGAAAGCTGACGAAGCTGTTCTAAAAAGAACTTCTTTGAACAAATTTAGAACACGTTCTCAAATATTTAATGAATAATGATAGCATGACAATTACAAGGAATCATCAACAAGGTTAAAACACCTTGTAAACCACAGCGGTAAAAGTTCTTTTGGTTATTAACTGGTGTTTTTTAATTTGCCCTCTTTTATGGCACATCATTTAACTTGTTTCTTTTAAGCTTTTGAAAGTACATTTTTGAAAAGTGCACACAGAATCAACTGAAAGGAGAGAGTACAGATGGTGTGACTAAAGGAGACAATGCTCAAGGTGAGAATCCAGGCAAGTGATTGGTGGACAGACCTGCTAATCAGGACGTAGAGAAGCACAGTGAGCAGGATGATGGCTACGGCAGAAGAAATGGCAATCAAAACAACCTGGCTGCTTTCACTTGAGATAGAGAAGGCTGCTGAAAGACAGAAAGAAACAAGTAATAAGCAGTGCTAACTTTGTTTTGTTAACATTACAGCACATCACAATACAAACTTCAATTACCTGCTAGTCCTATTCCAACGTACTGCATGCACATCAAGAATAAATATACCTTTGATTCAATAAGATATTCTATTTAGTTCCCACAAGAGCAGGTAAAGGTGATTCAGCTCACTCTAGAGACACTTACACATATTTGGCAGCAAAATTGATATAAACAATAATGTGCTTTCACAGCTTTTATCCCATGGAACAGTAACAGCTAAATGAAACAACTTAGGCGTGTAACAGACACAAAGTAAAGCAAAAATCTTGGGCAGTATTTTCACATTTTCCCCAAAGCACTTGCATGTTTGCTGCAATAAAAAATGTGATGGTTGAATTCACTTCTGAAATTCTGCCAAAGTTACTGCATGAATATCTAAATTTCACCAACAGCAAGAAAGGAAAGAAAATTGTTCTTGTCAGCGAACATGTTTGAAACAGCTGCTACACAACTGGACATAAGGTCTTCTAACAAAAAAACAAAAAAAAATTAACATGCACACATCCTGCCAGAGAGGTTTCATAACCCCACAATTCAAAATAAAAAATTGTATGTAAAAGGCTATCATATAATTTCATTTCATTTTAATCTCTACTGAGCTTACAGTCAGGGCTGGTCTCGAACTGGAAAGTGGGGCTGCTGGCTCCATATCCTGCTGCGGTACGGGCTCTGATTTGAAGCAAGTAGGCAGTGTTGGGCTTCAAACCATTCAGGGTCACATTACAACCTCGAGCACGGAGGATTGTGTAGCTGGTCTCCTGCTCCTCCTGTAGAAAAAAGAGAACAAAGAAGCAGGATGACAGATGAGAAATCAAATCGTTTTGAGGAATTAAATATTTATTTAACATACTGATTTAGTACTATGTAATTTATAGACGCAGTAGTGTAAACTAATAATGAATACAATGTGTGTAGATATATATATATGTAGATATATATATATATATATATATATATATATATATGTACATATAAAGTTTTCCATAGTAGAATCATGTATCTCTGTTTTTGTACTGATGCAAATGCGTAAACATCCCAGACAGTTTGATAGCATTCTTGCAAATCTGATAAATTATGCCCTTTACGTTTTATGACTTCTCTCCTACTGATCTCCACTGATAAAACAACAAGAGGATTTACACACCAGGTCTGTATTCAACACATTGTTTCCAGATGTGGAAGGAAAAGAAAAAAGAAAGAAAAAAAACAAACTGAAAGAAAAGAGAGGGCAGAGAAAAAGTGGGAAGGTGGAAAGTAGCACTCTATGAAATTAATTAACACTGAGTACATCTTACAGAGGTATAAAACAAGATCTTATTGTATAACAGAATACACACGCACACGGTTCTGTATTTTATAGCCTTCAACTGTCCTGGGTAAAATTTGCTAGACTTGTCCATGCCCACAGAGGACTGCAGGCACATTATTGCTGACCCAGTTCTGGTATAAAACAAACTTTGGATTAAGAGGAAAACCGCACAAGGCCACTTGTTAATATTAATGACAACCTATTAGGGATGACTTCAGCAATCCTTAAAATGAGCTACATGTTTTGCAATGTAGCCAATGTTATAAAATTCCTGACACTGTCATATTCTCTTTTTTCAAAGACCCTGGCATGTAAAAATTCAGTCCCCCAAAGAAACTTAATGCTTATTAATGGACTAGATCAGAGTTTTATGGTGCACAAAGCTTTTTAAAACGGGCATGTGTGTGAGGCAGTAACTGATACACCAGACCTGCACTGGAACAACCCTTCATCACAGCTATAAATCTCTTACAGCTTGTCATTGTTCAGGACAGCATGTCATCCCCTGAAAATCATACACAGGTGTGGCACAAGTATCTTTGTGTGTGTGTGTGTGTGTGTGTGTATATATATATATATATATATATATATATATATACATATATATATATAGATAGATAGATAGATAGATAGATACATAGATATATGTGTGTGTGTATGTGTGAGTGTGCATGTGTGTGACTGTGGACTTTCTGTTCTGTGCATGAGCCTCCATGTACTTTTTTGTGTGTTGAACACCAGAACGCTGTAAGGATTTAATATGGTCTCAGTGCTGAATTGTGCTTTGATAACATAAACAAAGCTGCAGTAAATTATAGCTTAAACACACACACACAAGACACAGAGGCAAAAACATACAGATCCTAAGATGGGTGATGTACAGCAGAAGTCTTGTGAATTGTTTTAGTAAAAATCCCTTTTGTCTAAGACTAAATAAACAGCCTAAATTAATTTTATCTGGAGTTCTCTCTCGGCTCTCGGCTCTTTAGATTATAGTGATAAAACACGCAAAAATAATTAGCAAAGTGTATTCGCACAAATTCGATTTCCACAAAGTGCACTAGGAACTGTCTTATCGGTCTGCCCTTTAGCTTGTTTAACGGACACGGAGAGCATGGAGCTACCATGGGATTTCCAAAAGATGAAACACCTCTCTTCTCCTGGGAAGCCTTCTGGTTGGAAATTCCCAAGATTATTACAAAACCTCCCCATCCCCAAATATGGGACATAAAATGTGCAGCCCTTCCAATTCAGACATTCTGACCCATCAGTTTTACAAGTGTGCTAGTGAGAGCAAAGTGAGTAAAGCCAGAGGTAGAAAACTGGTTAGCTGTGGTTCATTTAATTATAATGAGTTGGCTTGTTTGTCTGGTATAACCCTTCCCAGGTAGTATTCATTTTAGATTTAAGCTCCTCAATGTATAGTGATTTATTGAGGCCTCTCTTTAATGTTTTTTTTTTTTTTTACTTTTCAGAACAGTTCTATGTTGACACAATATTTGCGATGTTTTTTACAGCTCTGGGTTTTATTTTGTTTGTTTTTGTTAGCTTTTGGCTGCTGCTAACCTCAACTTTTGGGATTAAAAAAAAAGTATCTCTCTTTTTATTATTATTCCTGCCATTCTGCAATAAAACACTTTTTTTGTATCCAGTGCTTTTTTTCACTTATGTTATATAAAATTTCACATCTGTTGAATACTGGATATCAAAGGAATATGATTGTTTTTAATCAAGCTGCTAACACTATACTTAGTGCCTTAGCTTCACGTGGTTTCATCTTGAAGTAACGTGGTCTATTAAGTTTACACAGATATCTGGAAAATACACATTTTTATCAGTTAGCAGAAAATACGTTGCAATTTGGTGCATTAGGAAGGCCAATAATCACAGGATTTAGAGCAGTAGCCCACAAAATGAGATGAAATGACTTGTGACAAATAACATTTTTGTTTTGCCTCACATTAACATCCCAGTAGAGAACTCCTGTTTATCCAGATTTTAGCAGTGAAATATGTTATGGTCCAAAATTAAACTATGAAATGTTTATATAAAACAGTATTTGATTTTATCACCCAACAAAAACAACAAGGCTGTAATTTTATAACTTTCCTTTTTGTTTTCAGTGGGTTCAACCCCCCCCCAAAATATGTTGGTCCACTGAGGATCGATTACTCTATGCACTATATGCTTGGCATTTTTTGATATGACTGCAGTTTCTACAGTGACAGATGCTAGGCTGGAGTCGCTGGTAAATTTCTACTGGATTACTGAATTCTTCTCACTGCAAATGTCTGTTTTAAACTTGTTTAAATCCAGACAGGAAACCACAGCAAAAAAAAAAAAAAAGTCTGTCTGTTGATGTAAACCTGAACATCACTTCCTTGGTAAAAGCTCTCTCTTTTAATCTCTTTAATCTTAGTCTGTTTTTGTGTTCTGTTTCACCATCCTGTTTATGTCTATGTGCAATTATATCTGTGTGTGTGTGCATGTGTCTCTAAAAGCCTCTTTCTGTCTCATAAGTGAGTCATGGTGTGGTCTTGGTGTGGGGAATTCGTGTTCCAGTGTTTCTCCTTCTGTGGCCTTTATCCTTGGCATGCTAGTTGCCCTCAGTGTCCCTGTGCCTACAACAAGAAGAGGCCTCTGTCTGGCATTCGTCTTGGGATCTACCATGGTTCTCCAAGTTTGCTCTTCTGCGTGGAAGAGCCTTTTGTCAGGGGTTTAAAATCCCTGGGTATGTATGTCTACTGAGGAGAATCCTATGGGAACTTGCTTTGTGGGTATGCGTGTTTGTGTCTCCAGCACTTCCTGAAAGATAATGCGGTTACCAAGCAAAATACCCAGAAGGCTTTATTACAAAATGCTTTACTTTAGCTCCACCCTCATATTTTTCCTGTCCTTTTTGAACGAGCGTGCATTGGTGATAAGTGAGCATGTGTGTGCAATTGGAAAATCACAGCTGAGAATAAGACCTGCAGTGAGCTCTGACCCAGCATCACTCATTAACTTTTCCTCTCACTGTTTTCCGGCCTTGTTTTAACATCTTAGGTAGGGATGGCTGAGCAGAGACCAGAGTTTAGAGAGGAAACAGCTTCTGTCAGCCTACTAATCAAGAGATTAGGGGCCACTGTTGGCATTCAAGCAAACTGATCTGGGGCACACACGCACACATATACACACACAAACACACACACACACACACACACACACACACTGAATCTGCCAGAGTGATTAAACTTGCATCCACGGCTAATTTCACCATCAAATGTCAGCCATAGCCCAGCATTGGTGCTGAAAGCCAGTGTAATTCGTTCTGCACTAATTTCCCTCACAGAAGAATGAGGGACCCCACAGATGCATTTACTGTCTGCCATAAAACTTGTCTCCATTAAGGAGTGGACTAGAGAGGAGGGCAGCATGAGAGATGGAAGGATAGATAGAAAGAGAAGAGAAGCAAAAAGAAAGGAAGAATGTAAAAATTGTCACATGAAAAAGAAAACATGGTCTTCTGATGAAGAGATTTCTTTTATTGTAAAAATAAAACATTATGCACAACATAACGACAACTACATTTTCATTTCATTTCAATTTATATTAACTTAAATTGTACCTGAAAACCCAAAACTACAACTTGCATTAGTTCGAATAACATTTACAAAGACTATAAGGGTTAGAGTTGAGTTAAATTTTATTATTTTCACAGAAATTCAGTCTACTAGGCCAGAGAATAAGTCCAGGATGTGCTTCCAAATGTTAGAGAAAGACTGATGGATATACTACATGGGCCTAAAAAGGTGGAAATGTAAGTAAACCTTTTCAGTCTATACCCCCGGTGAGAAATATTTTCAGGAAATTCAAGTGACCAGTTTTCAGGGTATTTATTTCTCTTTGATGCCTAAATTGGAGACACAGCTGGATTGAAATAATAAAATACTAGAATCTATTCACAAGCAGCTCACGAATTACTATGCCATGTGCTTTTATCTTCTGAATTTAGCATCATTCTTACCAGATGTTTAGAGAATGCTTACAATCTTCCCATCTTAGGTGTACTCCCCCAAATGAGTTAGGGTTAGATATTTTTCTCTTAGAGAGGCACATTTTATGATGCAAATGCACACAGGGAAAACTTTAACAGTGATATATGCTGTACCAACCTTTTCGTAGTATTTGATCTCATAGTCAAGGATGATACCGTTGGGTCTTTCTGGCTCCTGCCAGGACAGGGAGACACTGCTTCGAGTTGTCTTCTCCTTTTTGATCACTGCTACTGGAGAGGGAGCTGGGCAGGAGACATAGACAGTCAGAGAGTGAGTTCCGTTAGTGTAAGGTTCAGTGGAAGTTCAGTCCACAGTGTTGAATCCTGGCAATTGTCTATAGTTCCTGTTAGCCTAATTCAGTTTGCTGCTTAGTGGGGTGGCATTCTAAGGCAAAGGCCCAGGTGTGAGTGGAACAAGACCGTGTGAAGTAATGTACAAGAAACTGCACTGGATCAACATATCGGAATTTTCTACTGGTTTTAAATTTATCAAAATGTGTATCGATATTTGTCATTTTAAGTAAAGATTAGGACCAGTAAGATTTACATGTTTACCAAAAACAAGCATAAGCACGATAATTTCTGCTATTTCTGATCAGAGTATAGTAGTTTGTCCTCCATCACTTATATTTAAAACACTATAAACAATTTCCTCTCTGCTGTCCTCATCCATTTTGGTTAGTCGCTTTCTCTCTCGCCAATCTTCCTCGCCAATCCTTTGCCCATGCACCGCTTTGCCTCAGGGAGTTCACATGGTCCCAATCTAGTAATTCAGCACATCTCTCCTTCTATCAAGACTCGCACCCCTCTCTCGTTCTGTGTCTCTCTCCTCACTCCCTTTCTCATTTCCCTTTTTTACTGCTCTCTAATTGCCAGGCAGCTCCAGGGCCAGCTCGGCATCTGAGGCATCGACTTTTAATTTTATTAGACCACAGGAAAAAACATGTTTGTCTTTGAAATGTTCAAGCCTTTCTTGATTGTGATTATATGGCTGCAGAATGCGTCTGAGTGTGTGTGTGTATATTTACTCGTGTGTATTTCCGCGGGAAGTTATTTTTTCTCCTGTAATGAATCCAGATGGGGAGAATCTGTTTCTATACCCCCTGCTCCTCCTCTTCTCCTCTCCCTCTGGTTCTGATAGTGGGGTGAGGCTGTGCTTTTTATTGGCTCTGTGGTTTATGGTGGTAATGATTTACTGTGTCTGGGTCGCTTAGAGGCAGCTTCAAGTTCCTCTACTCCTCTGTTTCCTTTGCCTTGCTTCCCTTTCTATCTTCCTCGGCATGTCTACCGCTAAGCACTTAATTTGCTGTCACTCTGTTTTTTGTCTGAGGCATAACTGATACAGTGTACCAGGCCTGTACTGGTGTTAAAAACTGTCCTTCTTTGTCATTCACTCATAATTTGAGGGCCATGCTGCAGACGTTGAAACAGTGACCTCTACACTGGCACACAGTTAGAAGTAATTATTATTGGAAACTAAATTAAACAAGATGCTATTCAATGCCAAAAATCATTGCCCAAATGAGAGAAAATATACAACTTTGCCTTTACTTTCTCATTGTTTAACGGCTATCATCACCAACCATATTATCATATCACTAGAGATATGCAACTAGAGATTACTCTGCATCTGAATCACAGTTACTCTGTTCTTAGCATAGTTATGAAATAAGTGGAGGGCAAAGGAGGCGAGAGGAGGAGAACTGTCTGACAGCACCTTGACAGCACAACCAGGACACACTGCTCCTTCCAGGGAAACACTTAATCCAGCTTTTAACAGCTTTGGCATCTATACGTGTGTGCTGGTGTGTAAGTATGTGTGTTTATTCGAGGGAAAGCATATAGACGGGTGGGGCAAGTGCACTGACATACTTAATCCTTGTAAACTCTGAGGGCTGATGGAGAGTGTGCAGCTGCAGGCTGAGATATTTGTTAAAGAGAGAGGGGATTGTAAGTGTGTATAGCCGGGACAGAGGGTATAGTACTGAGGTGTGTATGCTGTCCTTCTCGGTGTGTAAATCTGCTTGCATCTATGTGAGCACACTGATAAATGGTAAGTAAAGATGAGTTTCATTTCATCTGATTATCACTTAGGCACTAAGATGGCTTTTGATATTCTGTGCACACACAGACCTCTTAGTGTTGATAAGCCCTCTTCAAATCTAATATATATTCAGATTGCAGAGATAATCCTACTAACCACACACTTACATTATAATGCTTACTAAAAATGTGCTTATTTTTTTATTTTTTTTGTCCAAATTTGTATATTTTTAATTTTGCTTTAATCTGAACTTTTGATGCATGTGCACTTAAACATACGAGCACCCAGAAAGACACTTAAAATCTACATTTAACGCTTATCCCTATTTTGTCACTTAAAAGGCAGACACACAGCAGACTCTTTATATGTTATGTGATTTATACATACCAAAGCTCCTGCATTTGTATTTGTGTGTCTAATTTAAAAGTTTCCAAAAGTACACTGTTTACTCTATGCAGTGCCTCTTTTGAGGCTCCCTCCTGGAACTCTCTGAAGCTTAAACTACATGCTGTAGTACATGCATGTTTTCTATCACAAGAAAATCAGCCTGTCACCAAGTCAGCCCAACACGACATTTCACAAAGACTGCTGCAAGTAGCAAGATCTGAATCAGTTACAATACAATCCAACCCTCATGGTATTTCCCGTTGAGCATACCCACAGGTGTGAGGCTGTTTTTACAATTTTGGATCTGTTGTTATAATATTTAACATTTTACATTACTTGATTTTCATTTTTCTCCACACAGCTTTCCTGATTTACAGGCATGTGAATTCCAAGGGGACTACATTACTGATGCTGATACTAAGAATAATCAGTACACCCTGTAACCTATGAGAGAAAGTGTCTCTTTCATTCATAAAGCAGAGGCACCAAGACTCAATATTTGCATGCAACTTTTAAAACAAGCAAAAGACTTGAAGTACTAAAGGTTTCATTGCATTTTTCTTGAAGGCATCTCTACTCTGACTCTGTTTAAATTCATTGCTCTTGCCATCTGCCTATCATCATCGATGTGATGGAGTCTGACCTTGCTGTATGACAGCTTATGAGAGAAATTCGCATCTGTCTGGTCTGTAAAAAAAAAAAAAACACCCTTCCAGGTGCTAAATCAACCTTCAAGGTTTAGAAGAAGAGCCATACAGAAAAATAGAGGAACACATTAGAAAAACTGGGTGTGGGGTTGGTTTGGGACATGACAGGTAGAAGTAAAGGAGGTCGGTAGGGCGGTGGGGGGGATGTAGGGAACCACACTGCTTGAGAAAAAAAAATGCTGAGCTTCCAAACACAAAGGCAAAATGTGTAGGGGAACACTGAAGGAATGGCAAAAAGAAGAAAATAAGCTGATGAACCAGACTGGGACCTTTGCGCATTCCTTGCTAGAGTCATGGATTTCTGAGGTTTGGCACTTTCTGCTGCAGCTAGATTTATTTTACCCTTGGAATTTCACGGCACTGCTTTCCTTTGCCGTCTTTTTCTTGTAAGAACTGGATGTGTAGAGAGATATTTGTATAAAAAGATTGATGGGAGTTTTAGGAGCCCATCCTCACGTTAAGAGAGTATGTTAAAAGGAGGAGTTATATTTTGGAAAAGGAGGAGGACATTCGATCCTGGTCGTTAAACAAGAGAATAGCGGCCTGGGATCGCCTTGTAAATGTCCAGGGTTGATGGTTGTAGTACATATGTTTGAGGTATATAAACCATAGGCTAGGGTATTATTTTATGAGAATATTCAGAAGCACAGGGGGAGGAGGGGGAGAAGCTCGTCTATGTTATCAACATGGTTGCTATTTTTTTATTTACACACAGTACTTGTTATTACATATATAATACACTTGTATTAAATGCACTTTTCTTCATGCATGAATCAGCCACTCCATAGTTCCCAGTCCTCAGACCAGCTAAAAATAGAGATAAGCAAAATCTTGCAACCTGCAGGAGATGACCAACCTCTGCCAGAGGCTATTTTTTCTTTGTCGTTGGAGAATGGGCCTATGTTTTTACATCAGTGATCTATCTTTTTTATTGATTATACGCAGACAGCTTTCAATCAATATCCAAAATGGTTCAAAATTATTGCTGTTATTGTGTATAGTCAATCGTCTCAGCTCATATCTTTAGCTAGCCACCCATACATCATGACATCTCACCCGCTTGGTTGGTGGTGATGGTGACGGCAGCGTACTGTCTCATCTTTGGTGCCAGCGATGACACACCGTTCTGTGCTTCAATCTCAAATGTGTAGTTAGTGTGGGCTAACAAGTCGCCAACCGTCACTGTGGTGTTGTGCAGTCCCATGGCTCTTGGCAGAAAGCGAACATTGCTCCGGCAAGGTTCACAGCGCTGGGTCCCACTGCTGCTGCCATTAGCAGCAACAGCACGGCAACGTTTGCAAAGGACAGTGAAGGTGATATCCCTGCGCCCTCCGGTGTCCTCAGGCCAGCTCCATTCCAGGATAACAGAAGTCTCATTGATGGAAGAGATTACGTTCCGGGGAGCTGAAGGAGGTCCTGGTAGACAGAAGGAGATGAGGTGAGATCGAGAGGCAGGTCACTGGATTTACAGAAGGAGAGAACGCTTAGTAGTATAAAAAACACACAAAAAACTGATTAGTATAGTATAAAAAGGCAGATTGAAAGGAAAGAACACAAAGAAAGGAAAAGTGCAGCAGCATAACAGACGAAAAGCAATATTAACATCAGTCAGTAGACTGGCATTAATCTGAATTACATTTAACAGCAAAGTCATATGCTAAGTGTAGTACACAGAACATGTAACATGAACTTTAAGTCTAACTATATGGTCATTTTACTTCTTTGCTGTTATGTCTTTCTCTTTGAGAATTGGAGCAGGGTTGTGAAAAATCACCCATTTATAGCTGGATTTGGTGTTTATTCTTCCTTAAATTTCCCAAAGTTTTTCCTTTTTCTTTCATAAGGAAGACAATTCACAAAAAGGCAAATATATATATATATATATATATTTCACAATGCATTATTTGCCTACTTGGACATCTTCATGGAAGAAAATTCTTACTATGAGTGCTATACAGTGAATGAGTTGTCGTAATACTAGGGTTATGTTAATGTAAATCAGTGAATCTACTACAGTATGTATGTGTTTACATCTCACTTTCAAATTCCGTAAGAAATAAGAGGTGCATGGCACAGTCGGAGCAAGTGAGTCTGACTCACTCAGACTAACATAAAATCTGTCTTATTACAAACAGATTTCCAGATACTCATATGAAAAACTATGACTAATTACATGGGGGACATAGCAAAACTGCCAAATAGCTCAGTGGGGGAAACTGAGAAGGCAGAGGAAGGAAAAAAAAAGATTCAAATGGGCTTACTGGATTGTGTCTTGAGATAAAACACTTTGTTTAGTTTGTTTTGCTGAAATTACTTCACTCCCAAACTATGCGCAGTGGCTGTCTCAGTTATCTGCATCGCAGATATTTATGTGCTTGAGCCAGAGAAATCAAAAGAAAAATATACACACGATTTGGCTGCAAAGAAGTTCTGATAACTTGGATATCTGCAAGTCTCATGAATCTAACTTTTAAAGACATGTCAAATTACATGTCAAGTTACATGATTCAAACTTTTTAACTCTAAATACAGTTGCACACAAGAAGTTTCTAAAAGTCAGTCATTTAAATATCTAAATGGTAAAAACAGATCTGAAACATCAGAAAAAATGTACAATTAACATAACATCCAATGACCACATCAGAGTTTTGAGTCTGCATTTCAGCTTAGCTTTTACCCATATGTGCATACATGTATATGCACTGCACTGCTTGTATGCACATGCATACAGGGAAGCTAAAGTAAAAGTCAAAATGATTGAACACATCTTGACTGGCACGTGAAACCAAACACAATGTGTTAAAGCTAAAGGTGCAAAACTACTGTGGAAGAAGTTTCAGTCACTTATATTTTCTTTAACTTTAACAGTTTGGATTCGTCATTGAAAATTAAATTCCTCCAAGAAGTCAGTTAACTCATTTTACTTTCAGCAATGTACATTTTTGCTGTGTACTGCATGTACTGCAACTTAGAACTTCAAACTCAGAATTAACACCCATGAAAATACTCAATACTCAAATATTTAGATCAATACTCAGAGTTATGCACAAATACAGTAACAGTGGTGACTCTGCTTTTGAACACAAATTATTTTGTTATCCTACTAAACTAACACTGTTTATTAATGTTACAGATGCGCTGGGCTGCGCCATTAACATTATTGTTTTATTATATATATAGTAGCTAGACAGTAAACGCCTTAGTTAAATGACATATGTTATCACGTGCTATTTAATGCTTCCGTGATGTATAAACGGGAGCATCAGTGACCTCTCCAAATCCCTCAAAGTGTTGTTCATCGTTCTGAAGGTCAGCTACCTTACCTGCTAGCAAGGAGAGGGGCTGCGTACCTGCCTGTCTGCAACTGTGCTGTGTGATAGCGTTGTGCTGATGAGCGACGATGTCGTGGATCAACAATGATCGAAGTAAGCGCAATAGCTCATAACTCAAGGTGAATTTTATTTCATTTACCAATTGGTGCATGAAATCAATATCATTATTATAAGGTTCATAATAAACTTCAAATAGCACCTTCACATATAAGCAATATTTGTAAGAAAGACATGTCTGGGCATGCAGGGGCGTGCAAACACAAGTTTACACCCAGAATTCTGTATGCTTTGAAGTTAATGAGCGTGGAGCAGCTACACTAATCCATCATCAGCATCAAGTGAGAGAAAACAGAAGAAGATACTTTTGACTGCTGGATGGATTTTTAAATAACCCCATTATGTGACTTTCATTTGTAGATGCTCGCTTATCTTGTTAACTTTTTTTTTCTCCACAGTGTGTATGCAGCGCACGGTGAAGACCGAAGGGAAGACAGATGAAATATTTAACACCTAAACAAACAAACAAAAAAAAAAAAAAAAAAAAAAAGAACTGTAGGACATCTATACTACAGGTCTAATTTAAAAAAGTAACAAGCCAGAAAATGTGATGAATTAATATAGTTTTAGCTGTTCAGCTGATATCTGTCTAATTATGGTCAGCTCTCACCTCTGCGCCTTTTACATGTGGGCCACACTTTGTGTGTCATGAACGGTGCTACCATAATTGTGCAGTTTAACTTCCTCTGCTGCCCTGCAGCAATGCTATCGGTCATCGGTCACGATCATGTGCAAAGCGCCTAACCCTAATGTGTGAAGTGGTCAGCTAAAGCAGGAAAAAGTGGCCCTAATCTCTAATTATTAGTCGGTCAACATTACAATACGGTTGTGGAAAAGTCAAGTCAAGATGAACAGCAACATACTGTAATTTTTTAACGTCATATGTAAGTGGTACTGTGCGACATGGAGGGACTGCATTGTTACATTTTAATAATAGCAATAATGCAATGATTCATACTGAATGAAGAACAAAATAGAAACATTTTCTCCTTTTCTTCAACCTTCCCTCTGACCTTTGAAATTTTCTTGCCAACAAATTTCCAAAGTCAGCTTGAAACAACCTTTATCACACCGCTAACAGTAAAAGACCTCTCCTGAGATAATCACGATCATTATCTCCTAACTTATCTATTCATTTTCAGCTCTAGCGTTGCTCAGTTTGTCCCAATGAGATGAAATTTGCGTAGTTGACAAGATGATGTTGAGATAATCACAACAGGGACCTGCTGTGATTGTCGTTGTAATTAGCATTCTGTCTGCGGCTGCGGGCGTTGATTTATATTTTCCACCATTCCCCACACAGTTTTTTTTCTTCCTAGCCCCGTTAGTAACGGATGTATCAATAATCTGACATCAGGGAATGCAGTGATTTATTGGTTTAGAGAGAATGCATTTTTGAATACTTGCAGGAGTCGTCTGCATCTGCAATCCATTTGCATGAGATGGAGGCAAACAGATTCACACAGGAAGTGCAAAAGGTGGTAGAAAATGTGACCTTTTAAAAAAAATGAGGGATTTTTATCTTCCTGTGTCCACTTATTCACTGTTTTCCCAGTGTGTTATCTCTGGAATTCCAATGTTGTGCTGAATGTGTTTATTTTCATGGGCAAACATGGACGACAGCAAAACAATAAGTTGTTTAAAATGTCTGGAAACCTTTATATTAGTGACACAAAACGCAAACTGCAACATATGAGACTCACTGACTCACTATGTGATAGTTCACCAGGAAATGTTAGTGCTATTTACACTGGGGGAAAATGCACACTTACGAGTACAGGCCATAGAAGCAGGGTCTCCCTCAGCACGGAAGTAGTTTTTCTCACAGCCACAGTGAAGAGACCCCTCATGGTGAGAGAAACTATGAGGTGGACACTTTGAACACTCCATATTCCCGAGAGTAGATTTGTAGAAGCCTGCCCTGCACACTGAAAACAAAAACAACACAGACAGATACATGAGCATCGTGCTGAACCAGCACATCGGCAGCTGTGTAATAGCTGCATTCTTCTTCAGAGCACCTTCAACAATTGCAAGTCAAAAAATGAAAGATTGGACATGTGTAATGCACTCTCTTTGTCTGTCACACACACACAAACACACAGACACACTGACACCAACAAAGTGCTGGAAGGAGACAGAATGTATATCTCCTGTTAATGTAACAGGAATCCATTGGCTGCTAGTAAAAACAATAATTCTCTGAAATGTCTTTGCATCTATTTCCTCCTCCCTTCAACTCTCAGAGGGCACAGCATGAATAATGCAGATTGTCCCCTCAGATAAAAGGGATGTTCTCTTTAAATATCTGTGGTATTAAATGTGCACTCAGCAGCTCTTTTAACTCCTACTCACCACTAATCTGTTGCAATCTGTGCAAGTAGGGTGACACTCTACCTGTGTAAAGTATATTGCATGTGAAAGTAGACTGTATGTGTGTCTGTTTTTCTGTGTAGGATGGAAGATCAAGGGGGGAAGATTAAAAAAAGACTTTCCCTTGTGTTTTTCTGTTCTTCTTCCTTTCTCTACATATTTAGTTCCACTCTACTTTATTCAGTGCTCCCTTTTTCTCCCACCACCAAAGGTTGAAACCTCTGTCAACTTATCCAGAGTTATAGTGAGATAAAAAGCATTTAGGCATACAAACTGTCTCTTTCCATGATGGTCAACTGCATTTAGAGTTCACCATCAACAGTACTGTATTTCCAAGCATGAGCGGTATCTCCACTGCCGAACCACAGTAACTGGAAATTCAAGCTCCTATAACCATTCCTCCAGTTCCTGCCACAAAAATGCCAGAAATTTTATATCTTAGAATTGGAATACTGTATGAATGTCCTATCCATCTATCCATTTTCTTAAACATATCCAAGTCAAAGTCAAAGTGATTAAAAAATCAATTCAGCTAAGTGTGCATAAGCTGTCTAGATGGGATGTGCTAATATGATGTTAATATAGTACGATTTTTACTTATGGCAGCTCATAGGTGTGTCTTTATTGCATGCTTTTATGGATGGATCTCTTAGGCATGTGTTTCACCAGCTCTTTGAAGACAGATATTCATCGTCTGTTTAGCGTAGTACTGCTTTTAATTCTTCATCTCTTACAGCTTATAAATTAAAAATAAAAAAACAAGGTCTCAGAGGACAATTTCAGTTTGCAAGTCTTTGTTTAGAAGGAAAAAAATAGCATAATGTATTCCAAGACTGAGTCCATGTGCAGAAAGATCGAGGCAAGGAAGTAATCAGGTCTAAATGTTTATTTTGTGAATTTTTCACTTTTTATGAAAAAGTTTAAACCAACAGCTACTGTGTTTGTCTTTTTATGGCCATTAAGGTGTACTTGATGACCTTTTTTATTTTCTGCTGGATTTATAACCAAATGCAGTTGTAATATATGCTCCTTGTAAACCCAGTGTTGTGCACATACTCAGACAAGCTTGCGCTCTGTCTCTTTCTCTTTCTCTCTCTCTCTCTCTCTCTCTCTCTCTCTCTCTCTCTCTCTCACACACACACACACACACACACACACACACACACACACACAAGCGATTAAAGAAATAGCTAGCAGCAATAGCAGCCAGCCAGCAGAATGTGTGGGCTCAGCAGAACAGATCTGACAGATCCCAGTGGTGGACAACACACTTCTGCAAAAGCCAACACTGCTGATCCTACTGCCATATCCATCACTGACACTGCCACACCAAGGTCCCTGTGCTGCACTAAATACTACCTCTCCTCCACAATGTGGTAGTCTGTAAGAGAGGGTACATGCATGCTTGTGTGAGAGAGTAATATAATGTGAAGCTGATTCAAACACCCCAGTATGATCCTACTGATGGAAGAGCAACCCCAACACTTGCTGACACACAGAAAACAGACCACCCTGATTGGAGGACACACCAGGAAATTACACCTGACAGCCAATCGTATAACAGAAGCAGAGGAAATTGCTGGGTTAACAGAATTGTGAAATATAAAAGAGAATTATAGATAATAGGCAAGAGTTAAAATGCATTAGTCTCATACTACTGGGAGAGACTGATTAGTCTAGCCATGAGCAGACTTTGATAGAGTATGTATGCCACTAACAATTCACCACTGGTTAACACCAAACAAAGATGCATTTACCATATATACTGGCCAGCTAAGTCACTGGGCTCAAGTCCAAGTAGATCTGTTTTCTTTTAGGTACTGTATTATACCAACTTCACTCAAGGGTAGAAACAAATCACTTATGCAGACACATGCATATTCATAGGAGAAGTTATTTTTCACATGTGGCAGATTTTTTTCCAAGTCATTTATATCATAGCTTAGAATTTTGCATGGATATTGCCAGAGAATGTAAATCAAGTTGTTTTTTCCCCTGCATACATGTTAGAAATAGACAAAAAAAAAGGCATGTATATATATACATGTTTTTGTTTTGTTTTTTAGCAAAGCTTGCTCACACAATAAGACATTGCAAATTAGCTTGGACTATTTCCAGCTATAGATTAATACACATCTTAAGTACTTGAGGTCATTTATAAATTTCATAAATTTGTGGAACTAAAATTAAATTACTGAGTAGCTTTATTAACCTCTGCACCTACTAAATGAACTTCACATCTTCCATCCATTTATCCATTTTCTTAACTGCTACAGTGTCATTATCCCATTCGTCACAGGGCCAGAGGCGGGGCATAGCGTGTAAAGGTGGCCGGTCCATTGCAGGGCATACTAAATGACTCTGGTGAGTCAACACTGAAGACTTTTCAACACATCTATGAAACTTATTGGATACCGAGAGAATCTTAGAGAACAAAATCTCTACTTACAGTATGAGATTTTTCATGTGTCAGTGTACAGATTTTTTCATGACCACAACCATATTTTTACAACTGCTGGAAACGGATAATATAGGTCTGCCAGAATAAAAAGCCGCTCTAAAAGAGACTGATGGTAAAATCATATTTGTACCCAGGGGATTAACTCCTCATCCAATCAGGAAGTGTTACACTGACATTCAGAGAAAAATATGAAGGTTTTCCACCATTAATTATCTTTTATTTATTCGCAGTCAATAGCGTGCAAAGGCTCTGTCACTATTCCTTCAAGTACTCATTTCTTTAACCATATAAACAGCCATTCAACTGATGGTCTTAAATACTCACACACACATAAAGGTATAACATGATGTCTTTTTACTTTCTACATATCAGCAGATGGAACAATCCTTTTACACACTTTGAAACAGCAGTTATACACGCACAGAAGTACACACGTGTACACATACACGGCTGCAGAAGCCACATGACACGGTGGTTGAAAAATAACTGGGAATGCATTCTGCTCAATCAATACTCCTCTTCTTGTTTCAGCTGGTCCCTTTAGGGGTCGCCACAGCGGATCATCTGCCTCCATCTCACCCTATCCCTAGCATCCTCCTGTGTAATACAAACCCTCTGCATGTCCTCCTTCACTAAATCCATGAATCTTCTCTGTGGTCTTCCTCTTTTTGTCCTGCCTACATCTTCAGCATCCTTTGTCGAATATATCATCTCAGCCTTTCCTGTCTAACTCTGTCTCAAAATGCTTAACCTGAGCTGTGCCTCTGACATGCTCATTTCTAATTTTTTCCATCCCAGTCTCTTCCAATGAAAACCTTAACATCTTTAACTCAGCTACCCTACAATTCAGCCTCCTGTCTTTTTGTTAAAGCCATCATTTCCAAACCATACATCACAGCAGGTCAAACTATTATCTTGTAAACCTTCCCTTTCACTCTTGCAGCTGTTCTTCTGACACAAACTTCCTCTGACACTCACCTCCAGCTATTCCACTCTCTTCTTCACCTTTCTTGTGCATTGTCCATTGCTTTAAATTTGGTTGACATTGGGTATCTAATCTCATCTTCTGTACATTTAATACCTCTACTTCTTGGATCTTCGCTGTTACACCACTCTTCATCTCATTCAAACACATGATTTCTGCATTACTTCTACTGACTTTCATTCCAGAGCATACCTCCACCTGTTCAGGCTCTCTTTCACCTGCGCTTCACACTCACTACAGGTCATAGTGTTGTCTGCGAACATCACAGTCCATGGAGTCTCCTGCCTGACCTCATTTATCAACATATCCATGACCACTGCAAACAAGAAGGGGCTTCCTTTCCAATAATTAGCATAAGTGCTAGATCAGCGGTCCGCAACCCCTGGGGTGAAGCTCGGGTGTGAAATTTATGGTTTTCAGGGTTTTTATCGGTTTTTAGAGTTATTTTTTTTAATCATTTTTATTGTTAACTTGGTTTCCCTGGGTCTTTTCCTGTGTGTTAAATCTTCTTTTTTTTTGGTACCGGTATTGGTTTTATTTTGTTGTATTTATCCGCAAGGCCGGTCCATGAAAATATTACCGGACATAAACTGGTCCGTGAAAAAAGGTTGGGGACTGCTGTACTAGATGGTCTAGCCATCATCCATCCATCCATCCACTTCCGCTACACCCCGGACAAGTCGCCAGTCTGTCACAGGGCTAACACATATACACAGACAACCATTCGCACTCACATTCACTCCCACAGTCACACCTATGGGCAATTAAGAATTTCCATTTAACCTATTCCCACTAACTACATGTCTTTGGATTGTGGATCTAGTTCCTTGTTTTTTTTTACTAGTAGTGACCATTACCAGTAGTGATCATTATTACAATTTGGTGTCCAGTCCAGTACTTCAACAATTCTACATGCTTTGACTGCTGTTTAGGATGGAAGGTCTCATTTCGTACAAGACTTCCGTTCAATGTCTTTATCATCTTCCATTAAAGGCACTCAAGGGGAAGAAAAATCCTGTCACGCTGATGCTGTTTCACTTTTTTTTAAGTAGAAAATCTGTGATATACAGCTTTCAAGTGGAACCTGCAGTCTGTTTGTGAAAGGTCGCCAAAACTCAGCAACAAGGTAAAGAACTGGGAAAATCCAAATCACTACACTATTAAAAGATATTAAGCTCATTTTATTCAACTACCTTGTGATAATTTTATCAAAATGTGATGACATTCAGAATGTTACTTGTCACATGATCAGTGTCTTAACCCCTGAACATAACTTGCAAATTGATTTGTGTTACACCATTCAATTTACAGTGGGAAAGTGGGAAAGTGCTCTGCCCTTGACTCCCTATCATTTCATCATGCTTCAGTCTTGATCCCAGCCTAGTGCTTTCTCCCATTCATACACTTCAAGGTTAAGTCTAGCTGCAAACAGAGCCAAACCAAAACGCAGGCCCAACAATTAATTTCCTGTTTCCAAACCACCTCTCTTTTTCACTCCAATAAGATTGCAATGACTTTCACTCTTTCTCTCCTCCTCTTCCATTTCCCTCCATGTCCGCCTCCCTTCATCTTGCACTCCCTCCTTGAGTTCTTTTCTGCGGCTTTTCCCTCTCATTCTTTTGCTCCAACTTTCTTTCCTTAATTGGAATAGCTCTCTTTGAAATGGAAAAGTTATTTACTTTGACAGCTTAGGCATTTGGCTGGCGGTCTTATCCGGAGCCACTTGTAATGTTACTGGAGACATGGCAACAGTAAACATCTTGCCCCCTGCCATGAAATCCTGCTTCAGGCAGAACCAGTAACAAGTTACAGAAATCCCAGAAAGGTCAAAGTCTTTTATGAAAGCGTAGCATATTTTGGTGGGATTTTTTTGTCTTCCTAATAATGGGGTTGATGTAGAAACATGTTAAGCAAACTGTTGACTAACGCATAAAAATACACATGTTTTTTTTAAAAAAAATATTCAAAGTGCAGTTTTGCAGTTATTTTATGATCTCCCATCTTAAGTTTTTTCAATGCACTTCAGTTTGGCATGAAATGTTAGATATAAGCGGCTATAATACACTAATATTGCCATTTTTATTACCTTAAAAAAACCTGCAAAATATACCCTAGAAAGTCTTATTGAGGTAAGAAAAACTAATTTATGAATATATAACTCAGTATTCTGATATACAGAGTAACATGGATATCCAGTACACTGAATTGCAAACAATTTGCTGAAGTTAATATGTCTGTAACCCAATAAACCAAATTAATTTTGTCAGAAATATAAATGAAAACAATCATCAGAATTGATAGGCTGTGTCTCAAGGCAAATTACTACACATTTGTATCTCTTTATGTTCAATTATCATGTCATTTACCCTGCTAATCACTACAGGGACATGTGAGAATATATTCAGATGTCAGTAGTCAGTATTGTCGACCAATGCAGAAGTTATTCTCTACATTTTCAAGCCTCCAGAAGGTCAGGAGCAAGAATTCATTTTAACAGTGCCTCCAATTCAGTTTTTTTTTTTGTTTTTTTTTTGTAAATGGGATGAAAGCTACTGAAGCCAATTAAATAACAAGAAGGGTTTTATCAGACTCTAAACTTTCAGGGTCATATTTTTTGATCATTTTACTGTTTTTGTTTGGGTCACTTGTTTGCACAGAATAGCTTGCAAGAAGAAGAGGGGATGTAGAAGTGACAACAAGTTTATTACAGTTGCTTATTTTTTCTTCTTTTTTTTTTTTGCTAGTTTGTAGATTTAAACTATAAATATTCTTTTTTTGTTTGCTACTTTTTAATACCAGTAAATAAACCAATTGGTATCTAAAAACTTTGGTATTGCTGTATTTAATTAAGACTAAGTTCAAATTCCTCACTAAAATTAATTAATGAGCTAGCTCTGTCAAGAGCACCTATACTTGGTACATCAGTTTCAGACCATGCTATTTAGTTTTACCACCACAATCTCATAAGTAGCACTTTTAGGAGCAATAGGAATGAAGCAGTTGGCATTGCAAGGTGAGCAGCGGAGGGCCAGATTGGAGTATAGATACTAACTGCAGGCTAATGACTTGGGGAAACCCTGCTATTCAAGTCTTTTTATCTGCGCTCACTCAAAGAGGTGCTTCTGCTGCACAGAGGGACCGCTTGTGTGTTTGTCAGCATGATTTCAGAGTCCGAATACCAATCATTAAACCTCCCAGTTCCTTTAATGTTTGTTTAAAAGTTAGGATGAGTATGTGTTATTGTGCCTGAGAGTGTGCTTTGTACATGTGTGTTAGATTTCACACACAAACTGGCATAGTAAAGCTTAATTAAGTGATGCGGTCCAACACTGATTTGCATAATAAAGCAGCCTGATGAGAGGGTAAGTGGAGGACAAAAGGAAATAGAGGAGGATGAAAGGAGGAAGAGGAGGAGGAGGAGGATAGGATGAGTTGAAGAAAGGATGAAGAGGAGGGGGACGGTTTATACTACTGATACTTTGACACACAAGCAAAAAAAGCATACATTTTTGAAGTTGGATACTCAAAGGCACATTATCATAGTAACAAACCAAATACTATATATGTGTTTGTTTTAAATATATATAAAAGCGAATTATATGATACAGGGTTTATGTGAAGTAACGGATCATTCTTTGTGTTTTCTAAAAGCAGATTCACCAGATGTAGCCTTTGAAATTAAACTTCATTAATTCCAGCAAATTAAAATCATGTTAATTAGTGTAATGTAATCATAAAACAAGCAGTGTGCTAACTGCACTATATTAGATTTTAATTGGAGCAAGTATCGGCCTTCATATATCAGTCTAATCTTCTTGATTTAATAAAAAGAGGAAACTCAAGCCTCCCTCCCCCCCCCCTCTCCCTTTCATATTCACAAAAGCTTCAGTTTGAGAAAAAATGATCAAAATCAACAGAACAGATGCCAATTAGAATATATTGTTTACTGAGATGCTACACGGTGAAATCAGCGTAGCATTTTTAAATCAGAAAAGCACTGAGATGAAAACATGACATGTTTTGAATCTCATATTTATAGTAAATTTATTTTCATACATTTGCACTGTATATTTAATTTATCCAGTTTTAGCAAACAATCATAACACGGTTTATATCTGCGCAAATTACATAGGTCAAAAAAATCTCCCCATCATCAGGAATTTAAAATGTCTTGCTAATTAATTTTTTCCATTTAATTATTAGCAAATACAATGAAAGCTACTCTAAGTCACATTACTCCACATTGCATTTGATTTGACAAGGGCACTTTTATTAAAATAGCATGTGTGCGTATGTATGTGTGCAAAGCTGCTGTGAAGGACAATAAACTGGGACAAAATAGGGCAAGGACTCTACTAACCCCACACATGCAGAGGCATGGATCAACTCCCTGCTGTATCCATCAAGGATGCAATAACTGTTTCCTACACACTCCACACTCCAGAGATTAGCCAGGTCAGTAAGAAAATCCAGGGCAATCGGCACACCAGCCGTAACAAACTTCAGAAACATACACACACACCCCACACACCCACACCCCTACACACCCACCCACCCACACAGTGAGGTTATTTTAATTTCAATAATAAAGGGGTGATGTGACTGTTAGGAGGCAGAAGTTTAACCTTGCACTTGATGGAGTGATAGTGGAGAAAGTATATAGCAACTTTTTTTTTCGTTGCTATATACTTTGGTTTTTCTGCCAAGAAAAAAATTTGCGATGTCTCTATTCTGCAACTGGCTCAGGATTTTAATTTGTACCTGCCACACATACTACGAGGCATAAAAGTGTGAGGGACATAGACCCTGGGGACTATATTTTCCATCTCTAGCATTAAAGGAAGGAAATGCTTGTTATATATCAATAAACAATGAATTATGGTTAACCTCATTCCAAAGACACGAATGATTTCACCTTCCCTAATTATTGAAAATGAGTGGACAGATATCAGCTGAACAACTTAGGGTAACAATGTTATTAGCAAATTACTCCCCCTTTTTTTTTAACCTCTTTGAGCTCATTTTATGAGCATTTACCAGACAATATAGGCATTTTACTTTATAATTAATGCTTGTTTCTAGAAAACCTTTTCAAAATATTTCTGAGGGGTTGACTTTTGCTAAAGTGCTGAGTGTCCCCCCAAAAACTGGATTCAATTCTTGTTTACACGTTTATGATACAGGTTATAGTCAGTGCACCATTTATTTAACTACATGCTACATCACTGAGTTTGCTCGCTGCAAATAATAAAAAGTATGTACTTACTAAGTGTGTACATTTAACAGATGGATTTTAGGTCTTATATTTGTAATGATCCCATAAAGAAATTTCTACACTTTACATAAGCCCTTTTTTTTCATTGTCCTGATGTCTGCAGAAATGTTGCTTGTCAATAAAAAGTGAGTAACTCATTTCTAGATATCATACTCTTTATCATCATATTAACTTGTCTGCCTTTATCCACTACACAAGACAAAAAAAGCAGTCCTTGTTTTTAAATTCAACACATGTGGGGTGTTTATCTGTTTGTATGCAGTCACTGTGTTTGAAGAAGACATTGGCCTCTAATTGCCCTCGCACTTGCCCAAATGCAAGTGCACACACATACATAGACATTCCACTTTTACAGTCCCTGGCAACACAGCAGTCAACCCAATCAGCATTTAAACCCATTTGCCTCCCCTCATGCTTTACAGGGCTATTGTGCTTCTGTTAACACTGGCGATAACCAGTCATGTACACATGTCGTCATCTTGTTGATTTAGCTGGCCAGGCTATAGTACCCTAAACCCATTTATGGCAGTAGTAACAAATGGCAACTGCATTACTATTTGCAAGCTTGTTTATGAGAAACTGATCTGTAGTTGACAGATTCCCATCTCTTGCTTTATGTTCTAGTTTATTTTTCCAGAAAGTTTTTTTTTAATATTGATATTAAAAAAAACTTCATAATAACAGTACTGAGCATAAGCAATCCATTATTCGAGATGATGAAACTCACAACATCCTCTCTTTAAGTGCATGTCAAGCATTCTGTGTCGCTGTTATTCTCTGAAGAAATACTTCAAAGCCAAACATATTTATCATTTGAAATCGTTTACTGTAAGAGCGAATACAAGAAATGGAAACTGGTTTTAATGAACGATATATTTTTTTTGTATGTTTTATGCGTATTGGGGGTTCTTAACAGGAAAAAAATATGCAGACAGATAAAGACTATAACAAAGAATGGATAATGGGAAAACTGAAAAACATACTCAAGTTGTAGTGCAGTTTTCAATAAAATGAGGAAATGTGCTCATATTTGCATGTCTGCTTGGGTGTGTGTGTGTGTGAATGCGTGTGTGGGTGTGTGTGTGTATAGGGGAAAAAATCCTTGCTTGTCCCCCCCTGTTTTTAGAGTTAAGCTCCAACAGGGCAGTTTTATTGACCAGTGCCGCAGAGGACATGCTCTCTTCTTTAAAAGAAAATAGGTCAGCTGCACTGCTGCTGGACACACACACACACACACACAATGAAAGTGCAATGACAGTGACCCACTTCACCGAATGAACTCAGTCGGCAATACTTTAACAACTAGTAGTAATTGATGTGATGATTGCCTTCCCACAAGACTACAATATTGAAATACTACAATGATGATGCATATTACACTATTACACTGTGTACTGGAAGTGATTACAAAGAGCCATTCTGTTTAAATGTAATTCAAATATTTTCTCCTTGTTTAAAATTAATGATGATACAAATTTTATTTTAAAGGCTTCCCCAACATTACATCTATATCTATATTTATTTGATGTCTTATAAATATGGCTCATGCGTTCTCACTCCAGTTTAAAGTCCCCTCAGTACTGTAATTCAGATTAATAGGTATCCATGTGATTGCTGACACTGAGCCTCAGTCGGGGACATGTTACTCTGCCTGCTGAGGTGCGTGTGTGGGGAATTAGAGTAAAGACCACTTTATTGCCAGAACACCTGAGAACAGCTGAAGGAAACATGCAGACAGATGCATACTAATACACGCACATAAACACACATCGCATATGACTATGCTGACAGGCACCTCAGGCACAAGCCTCAGAATGTAGCTGCTGCCATATGCTAAAGAGCCCCTGGGCTCCTTTCACTTCAGACAATATGACACTCTGGTTTTCATATAGCCCACAGTGTTACTCTCAATGGGATCTATGTAACCAGTACTGACGAGGGGTTGTTGGGAAACGATTTAAATAGAAGAGAGAAATATTTATTGGAAACTGGTAAATCCTGGGGGTTGCTTTCTCAGTTTTGATATGCTTTATTGCCGAGTTAACACATATAAGTTTCAAATCTGATCAGCACTTAGTGTCGATTCACTCTTTCTTGTTTTAATAATGTGTCAATTATGCAGTCTTTCATTCTGAAAACAAATAGCGACAACACTGGTGTTCTGTAATCTGACACCCCAACATCTGGTTTTCATTTGTTACTAAGGGAAACAACATAAACTACTGTAAAAACAGGGATATAATTCAAGCAATTTTATCCACTTTTAGTTTCCACTGTGTAAAGCTAAAAATGTTTTTTCACTTGGGCTTCAGTGAGAACCTTCTTAGATCATGCTTCCTAAGAGTGTGTTTTGCCATGTCTTGGACTTTAGAAGGAAAATGAACATCCATGTGTGTTGAAATTTAAATTCAGTAGAAAACTGTTGTTTTCAAGTGTTTAGAGATGGTAAAAAAAAGGGTCTTCATCTAAAGCTAGGATGCACCTGATTTTAAAGACTTAATTACCCTAGTGCATTGCAATGTTATCTCACAAAATCACATTAAATCAGATATGTTGCACGTACCTCATTAGTTCTCACCTTGAAAGTGAACAACACAACAAATTTCTGACAGAGACAGGAAGGTCAGAATGTATTTGTACAGTGCAGGCGTGAGGGGGCCAATAAGATTCCCCCATATGTAGGAGGGAATATAACAGGAAATTTAATCAAGGTTTCATATAAACATAATAATAAAAATTCTCAGCTTTATACCAACGTTGAAGCCCATTCTACTTACAGTGTTGACCATTCAGATTAGTGTTGTTTTATGCTTTATTCCATTATATACCGTAACTAAACAGAAACACATCTGCTGTCCTACAATGTGCAAAATCAAGCTTTTTTTTAATGCTGTCCATTACAGCCAGTAACTGTATTATACTGCTGTAATGGAAAAACACATCTCCTCAAGGAAATAATGTCAAATACAAATGCTGTTACATATTTTGGATTACTTTTAGAGGAGCTTGAATAAATTGTTGCCATATAATTAGTGAACAGTGTTTCAACATCTTTGAAACTGGACAGTGGCCATTTACAGGTCCCCTTGTAAAAGATTAATTAGTTAGTGAAAAATGGGGAATATACAGAAGAATGCCTCAGTTCATGATCCACTCAGAGCTGGTATGTAAGAATTTGTGAAAATAGCACAATGGGGTCTAATCAGGCTGTAGAGACCAGAGCATTTAGAGGTTTTGGTAGTGCTTAACCACTTTTTTAGTATGTGCCCATCATATGCTTGCATCTGTGTGTAAATGTGTGTCTCTGTGTGTGTATAGAGCAGGATTCCTGGGGCAGGTGGCTCAGCAGTGGTTGGGGTAGAACAGCACTAAATCACTCCTCAAATGACACACCTCACCACGGGTGTCCCACCATGTGTTGCTGCTAGGAGAGAGAGAGAGAGAGAGACGGCGGGAGGGAGGCAGAGAGAAAAACTCATGGGCAGTGGTTACTGGGTCACACAGAGAGAAAGACAGAGAGACAGAATGAGGAGAAAACTATCTAAAACCTTCCTATGAAACAGAAACTTTTGATTGAGATGTGTGTATGTTATGCTTTGCCTATTCCTATCAGTGTTATGAGGTTACGCGTGCGTGTGTGAGCTTGTGTGAGTGACAGACCAGCGCAGGTGAACCACAGACAGGGCCAGACATCCTGGCACGATCAAAATACACACCAGGACTCTCGTCTTACCCTCTTCTTCCCAGCTCTTCTCCCTGCCCCTACTCTCAGTCTCCCATCACCCTCGGCTGGCGCAGCGTACAGACATGTAAGGTGAGTTAATGTCGGCAAGTAATGCTTATTTTTATACATTTGTAATTATTTTCAGGCGTGATTACACGCCATCCTATGTGTTATTGTGTGTGACATTTAATACCTATGAGCGCATGTGTATTCAGATGAGTGCACACCCACTTTAATCAAATTAAAGGCACATGTCCAAACATACAAAGACAGACACAAAATACTGCTGAGTGTGTAAACAAGATGTTGTGTGCAAAGTGGGTTTGGGATAATGAGTCAGCACTGACTCATAGATAGAATTCACATGAGTCCATTTAAACCAAACTCCTTGAACACGCACACAGATAAACCGCACACAATCACAGTTGCTGTGGGAATGAATAAAAGCCCTGTGAAACAATGCACTGGAAACAAATTAAGATAAATTGAAATAATGGCAAAACCTTAATTATTAAACATGCAAAGACTGTTTAGGATGAGGAACGATATATGCAGTTTATAAATATGAAAGAACAGCTACACTAGCATATTTTAACTATGATATCATTGTCATATAGCTGCAATACCTGGTAGGTTCATGGGGAATGTGGACTTAATTACCGAGGCGGAGCCATAGATTACTGAAGATAAAGCAGAATGAAAAAAACTGTAAACTGTATCATAGAGCATTATTATATTAAATGTAATTAATGTGTGCTTTATATGGGTATAAAAGTATCCAAGACTAAAGAGTTATCCTAAACAATGCTAATAAATCAAAAATCTGAAATGCTTATCACCTTCATTTATTCAGAACTGACACAATCATGCCTTCCTAAACTTTTGTTTCTGTGACTTTCTGTGCCCTTGGGATGCAGAGAAGATGATGTTTGGTGATAGTGAGGCTGAGATACTTGGAGGAGTGCAGGTTCAGCAAAAGTGTATTTCTAGTGTGGCGCCCTGCAGAGCTAATGTTAGTGGGAGATTGTGAAACTCCAGCACATTGCAGTGGGACACAAATGTTAAATGACAATTACAAAATATGCTCTGCTCTGGATCCTACATTCTTACAGGCATTCATACAAACCTTGCACACTAACTGATAAACTCAATCAAGTATATTGTGTCGCCAGTTAGTCACGCTGATGGAACTGGAAACTGAGACAAGAAATACAACATTTCCAGACACCACTTATGTCATTTTTGCATCCCTACAAATACAATCTAGTGACACAAACATATTGTACATGAATGCATATACACAATCAACAATGAACTTCACACTGTGTAAAACGTCCCTCACTCTATCTCAAAAAGCTTGAGACGTATAGTACGTCATGATAGTCTAAAAACTGTTTCAGAAGCTTTACCTGCCATGGGAACAGTTACATGTTGCAGACACAAAGAAATCCAGTTTTAAGGTCTTATCCCGAGCGCCTTATGTGAAATTAATGAATACAATGACAATCTGCCAAGGACAGCATCAACTTAGTTAAGCTCCTCTTTTCCCACAGTCTATACTGTTTGTGGAACATTTAATTGACGGCATTACTAATTCTCTTGTATTTTCCATAGGAACCAGAAACCACAACAGTAAATCAATTAATTAATCCTTCCTCCTGAAAATTTCCCTTCTTAAAGATATTAGTTAGCATTACTTAAAGTTGTTATTATGAGGAATGGCAGGAGCCAGAAAGGTTCTCACTGGCATCATTCATCAAGGGAGAAAGAGGACATTCATCATAGGGTTGCTAAAGAGTCTTGTAAAGAATGTGCTTCCATGGACCATTTAAGCTGAAACCACAATTTGAATCCTTTTGTGTATTATTTTAGCATTAAGCAACATTATTAAGGACCCATGTATATTGTTTCTTTCTACTTGAGAAATGGTCTGCAATTACGGTAATGGCGAATATTTAGGAAAACACATAGCTGGATGGACATTGTCTGTTTCCCCCGTTTCACACACACAGAGACAATCACGCATACATACGCTGGTGTCCCCCCTTAATACTGGGGCTAGTGACAGGCTGAAAGGCGAGAGTGATGGATGGGAAGGGCTTAATCACCTTTAATCAGCTCTGTCCTTGAATAATGATGAACAGCCATCTTTGCACACACACAATGCCGCAAAAAAGGAGAATCTTTGAGAAAAGATGTGTGACGCATACTCGTTGAATTTATAAGTAGTGGCAGATGTTGTTCTTCTTGCTCTGCTTTCACTCCACACATCCACTTTGTCAATGCAGCAGATGCTGTGAATTCTTCTGCTTTGCCCAGGCAACGTCATGAAATTATCTTTTGTATGTAAAGAGATCAAATAGCATTTAACTCAGAAAATACCAGGCGGTTTGGATTTCCTTTATTATGTGCCTGCCACTTTAATACATATATTTCATGTTAAGCTGAGACAGAGATGAAATCAAGAGACAAATCGAGAGCGAAGTGTAGTTTAAGGCAATTGATTTTCTTCTTTGCCACTAACTTTTCCCCTCACTTTTTAGTTTATGAATTATACTTCACGCCTCATATGAGGAAATCTAAAATATGCACTTGTGATAAGCAATTCAAATTTTGCCAGAAACTTATGAAAGTAATACTTGTGGTGGAAAAAAAAATGAATAAAAAATAATTCAAGCTAACTAAAAGCTATATAAACCCCATCCTTGACCCCATTCTCCCAATGAGCTCCCATCAACCATCGTGGACTTGGTGTGGTTGACAGGCAGCTGAAGGGCAGTGCTGTCAGGGAGGCCAAAGGGGGAAACGTGGGGGGCCTAGTGGGGCAGCTGAGCCCCAGTACAATGCCATTACAGTGGGGATGAGAATTGCATGAATGACCTGAGGAAATCATGGGGCCAGCAGGAATGTTATCCTGCTGGGCGAGCACATGGTATTTCACTCTACAGCAGGGTGATAACCCCACAGCTACTCAGGGTAGTCCATCATTAAAAAGAAACTTGGTGAACGATTGTCATCTCAGGCAGATGCAGAATGCATAGAAACGTGAAAACAACTTCAGGATCTTTACACGTTATCTCCTGAACTCATCACACTCTTTATTTCTTTTTAGATAACTGATTAGTTGCACCGACGAGAGATTTTCTGAGTTATGATGATATTCTCAGATCTTCTTTCAAACCTTCAGAGTACTCTACTGCTTAAGCAAACATAAAATCATCCTTCCAGTGTATCTGACAACAGTACATGTGAGCAGCCTCCTGTTAGGGTTACCTTGAGTTCTATGTATTCTCATGTAAGCCCATTTTTTTAAGCTTTAAAAGACCCAGCAAGCATGTTACAACCCCTCACAGACTAATCTTTAGTGCATTTTACACTTCATTGTTAGTCACTACAGGTTACTCAGGTTCACTGGCTGACAGAAAGTCTTGCAGTTTAAAGTCACTGGACCTCAAATGGTAGGGAGAACATTCCCAGGACTACAGGGTATGGGTAAGGAATAACTGCACAGTTGTCAGCCAGGCTAACTATGACCTTATTTTTGTCCCCACAAATCTAATTCTGATCATACTGTGTTTTTAACTTTAAGTTATAATACAAATTTAATTCAGCTGTAAATCAGCTTTCCACTGACAGATTACAAATAAAAATAAGCAACAGTCATGTTCATGTAATCAAAAACCCAGATGTATTTTAAACACTGTCTTACTCGCACACTAATGTCTTTTATTTTGATCACACAATTCCAGATTGGCATCATCAAGAAGCACAGTACCAGACTTTTGTCTATCTTTTGTTGTTGACAGTTCTCTTGGAACAATGCTTTATTTTTTCAGCTGGATAACAGAGATAAGGCTGCTGTAGATGTTCTACATCTCACTGCTGAAGTTTATTCAACTTGAGACATGAAGAAACAATAGAGGCCTATTGGGTAGATATGGTTATGGATGCAGCAAATATACAAAGTGAGGCATCAGCTTCTAAAGACAAATTATAGCATGTTAAACTTACATCATACTTGTGACAGAGGTGAAGTAAGTGCACCCAGTACAAACTTGTATATGTAAGGGTAAACATACACAAATGACCACAATAACACAATTTAAATATGTGCTTTTTACAAACAGTAAAAAATAGCTTCTCAGTTACTTTGTTTCACTGACATGCTATAGATGATTGAGCTTTCCTGCCATCATGAGCTATTTGGGGTAGAGGGTTTTGACCAAAGACATTTGAGTGGAGTGTCATGGATCAAACCACTAATGTCAGGATAGCCTGCTCTACCACCTGAGGCATGGCTGCTCATATTAAAATTGGTGTGGTTGACAGGCAGCTGAAGGGCAGTGAAGTTTACAGTTCAACAGTTTGTGAAAGTTTAAGAATGTGCTCTAATTGTCCTACAATGCTACCTTCAATATTAATGAATTCTAACCTCAAATTATTGCATTGTAGCCTGTGTTTGGTTTTCTAAAAATCTGTCTGCATAGCCAGAGTAAATTCCCATTTATTTATTTTAGTTTTTGTATGAAATATTGACTAAAGTACTTTTAATTTTTCAAATGAATACTGGGTATTTGTAACCATTGTCCAATGTTAACCAGATGTTAAGGGTCAAGTGCAATTAACTGAAAATAATGTGGTATGCTGCATCTAATTTGACAGGCTTCCTCATCTTTCCCATGCTTTGGAAGTATCTTTTTTTTGCCAGTAAAAGCCTTACTCTCTTTCCGTATTGTTTTTATAGGCCCATAAATAGTCCGGGCTAAATTAATGAGGCCACAGAGACAGTGATGGAGGAGTGAGGGGATAAAGGAATGGAGAGATGAAAGGAATGATAGATGGCATCATTATAACACAGCACATCTCACTTAACAGAACTGTTGGCTTTGGAAGTTTCGTGTTTTAGCATGTGCCAATTGTAGTCTCGCCATGCTTGAATGTACAAACACACCCACCCACACACACATACACACACAGAAAGACAAAGTGCTTCAAAGCATCATATCCACTCGCACACACACCCTCCAAACAGATATACATAAACATATACACAGACATACACACACACAGTGCACACCAAATCATACACATACAAATGCACGTAGAAGCTTCCACTCTCAAGTGGCCCTAAACATACACAGATGACAGAAAAGGCTTTGCCAGCACAACCCGCTTGCACACACTTACCATCATAATTAGCTCAACTGCAGTTATGAGAAATGACGATAGAGCCTATTCTTTCCCCACCTGGGGACAATTTACTGAGTATCTAAGTTAAGCTGAGCACATTCGTAATTAACGCTGAACCTCAGCCAGTATGCTAGCTGATAGCAAGACTCGGGAAGAGCACAGCTAGGACGAGCTATTCTTCACACTTAAAGGAAACTTAAAAATGATACTTGAAATACCAATTACTGTAAAACTATAATAGGTTTGCAAGAGAGGAATGCAGAATAATTGTTTATCATGTCGCACTCAAATGACACTTTCATGATCACAGATATTACAGAGTACAGAAAGGTAAGATTATTTCTTATCATTATAAATTTTATGACTATTTCTAGCTTTTGAGACTGTAAGGACACACAAAAACACAAATAACTACCATTTTCCTTATAAATATATCAATCTCAAGAGGAAAATAGTTTTAATTTGTTTTCTTTTTTGAATTACATTGCTCAAACTCAAATTATGAATATCAATGAAGTAAAAAAAAATATTGAACCTACATAAAAAAAAAAACTCCTACAGACTCATGTGCAGGGGTCGAGTGGGAGATTGACAGATCAAAGATGTTTGTTTCTTAATTAAAAGGTGTGTGCACCCACAGTTGATATATGGCATTGCAATTAACACCCTATTTTGCAGATAATGGGAGGTGGCGCAATCTATCAAAGATCAAGCAGTCATGTCTCTCTCTCTCCCTGAGACACTTTTAGTCTCTCAGCTCCTAAATTTCTGCATTCGTGTTGAGTGTCACTCAGCACAACATTAGCATGGTAAGTACATGCAGATGGCAGCCACAGCCAGTAACCTTTCAGGAGCCATTTACATGTAAATCGATGGATTAATTGGCTAAAGCTCATTAGATTTGAGGTCTCATCAATACAATACACCTAAATTACCTCTGGCACTGAGCTGTCATCCTCAGCCCACCCCCACTGACACACACACATGCATAGCAACGAGTGAGGCTCTTTGACCAGGAAATTGCAATTCACCAAGAATGAAAATAAATAGTCTGAAAAGTGGAAATTTCTTTAATATCTTCTTCTTATTATTATTATAATTATTGTTCTATTATTGTCCATTATCTGAATGCTGCTATTATTCTACTAATTCATATTTGTCACATGCTCACTGGAGAGCTTTTCTGTCATATTGTATTGACATCTGATAATACTAAATGCACACACACACATACACAAGAAAAATATTGCAGTGTCACACTGCATAATTAATTTCTAACTCGATTTAGGGAATCAGCTTTCCTGTTTATGTGTTTATGAAATTAATGTATCAGATGGACAGGACAAAACAAAACAGATTTTTGTGCAACACAAGTATCAGCACAGTGCACATCACTGTAGGCATTTGCATCAACAGCAGTACAAAGCCACTAGAAACAGGTAGGAGTGAGTGCAGGGGTGTTGCATTAATCAGTGAGATTTCTCTAACATTCCTGGAGGCTTTGCTCTTTGGCATCACCTCCAGGTGCTGAAATTGAACACTTAATAGCAAAAGACTAGCAGAGCGGAAGAATGGAAAAATTGGTTGGTTGTATTGCGAGGCATGGGGCGCTCTACCTTCACCTTGACAAATGTCTGGTGCCATCCATTTGAACAGACAGAGGCGGAAGGAAATGAATTGGTGGAGGTTGGAAATCTGTGGATGATGAGTACAGTAATCTTGTTGGACATTGCTGTCTGCCATTTTACTTTGCTCATCTTCACACTGCACCCCCAACCTTCCATGCATATTTGTGCGTGTGTGTGTAGTGAGTGTGTGTAATTGTAAGAAAGGTCATCTCTGCAATATCCCTCAACCTTTAAAGGTTGGATTCTTTGTCCTGGTATAAGTGGCACTTCACTCAAGCCTCTAGAAGAGGAGAGGCTGAGAGAAAGGCACACAGAGACACCTCTGTTTTGAGGGAAGTGGCGTTTAACATTTTTGGCAGTGCAAACACTTCCTGGCACACAAATCTGGGATTAATAAAAGACAGCATTATGGGGCTATGCTGAAAAAAAAAGAAAGGGCTGCACGAATGATTTTGAAATAGGTGTTGCATCATGCATCTTATCATGATATTATTGTGATGGCTCAATAAGTCTGCAAGAACTTGCAACACAAAAACATTAATATTGACCAAGTTCTTGGAACAGACGTTTACTTTAAATGTCAGGGTGATGAATTGTGGCGTCGAAACTCCCATAGTCTAACTTTTGCTCGTACAGCATGAATGGCTTAAAAGTTTGCTTGACAAATCAGAGTTAAAGCTTAGGAAGGAATACATAAAGACTAAGACTCGCACACTCAGTAGTGTTTTGTTTAGATGCCGAAAATTGGAAGATGGAGAAAAAGTGGCTTTTTGAAAACTTTTTTTCCCCATCTATATAACTTTATGTTGTCTGTGAAGAGCATAAAGGAGAATAAAAAGATGAAAAACATGCACACAGCTGCAGTCCTTTAAGGTTGTCCACTATGCTTGGCTGCACTGGGAATCCTCGGTTGTGTTTGGCATTCGAAGTGCAAGCAGAAGGCCTGATCACTGAGGCCTGACTGCCTTTAATCAGCACCAAAAACTGTGCGTGCACTCACATGCATACACAGCAGCAGCATATTTCTCACACACAAATGACCCATTCCTCTCTTACAGATGAACACTTTCCCACACACACAGATGCATGCACATTTACACCGCGGGGCATGTCGTTCCATTTGACACCATTTTTAAGTTAACCGCCACTGATGAAGGTAAAATGTCACCACTCTTCTTCGTGCGCATGGACGGGGATGGCTAGAGTATGCACTAAATGAGTGCAGAGACCTTTTACTTTATCTCTATCAACTGTTGGAGGAGGAAGAATCAAGGATGCGTGGCGTCTGAGTCTATGGATCATTTCAGGAAGACAGCACTGTCTGGGACATCAGAAACTTCTGCAGGGGCACCAAAACAGATATATATTATCCTCTGCTTACTTTATTTTGTTTTTCTTCACATAAAGAAGAAGGCAATGCAAGGAGGAATGAGTAAGTAGAGTACTCAGCGAATGGCACAGACAAATAAGTCTGTGCCATTCGCTGATTTTTCATTTTTTTCAGCAAAATGGCCTGTCAAAAAACTAAATAAAAACCAAAAATAAAGAGATAAAATAAACCTTTTCAGGTAAATTTCAGATCTACCTTGAAGTACCACTCATTTCGGCCTATTTTGTCATGGTCCGGGTGAGTGCGGGATTTTCCAGCATGCCAGTGAATCCATCACTGGGCAGGGGTCACCACACCTCCTCGTTTGTTACGCCTGTGTGTAATCAGCTGGCAGGCTCTTAAGACCAGCGTTCTCAAACTTTCGTTGCCGCAACGTCAGCTAACCCTCGTCAGTGAAAGTCACAGACATGTAAATCCTGTTTCAGTGCGTCTTCTAGAGCTAAACTTGTCTTCTCGCCCTCTGCGGCTTCAGGGAAATTTGGATCTTGCCGTCATAAACCTGCTCAACTCTCAGTCGCTGGTTTGTTTTCTGTTCTCGGCGTAGTCACCTGCCTGCCGCCCTGCCCAAGACCTCGTCGTGAGTGACGTGAACTGTTTTAGCCTCACCTGGACCTTTCTTCCCCCCCAAGCCTCACCTCCACCTAGAAAAGTAAGACTAATGCATTTTAGCCCTCACTCCCCGGACTCCTGCTTGGGCTCGCTCTGACTTCGCTCTCCTTTGTTTCAGTGACTCAGTGAGCGTTGCCCTGTAATCTTCCACCTAAGTGTGCCTGCTCTGGAAAATACCCAGTATTGAGCCCAGGCTGTTTTTCCCCAGTTCATTAAGAGCGACCTTTTCTTTTGGACTCTGCTGCTGTACTCGCGGTGTGATTCCTGTTTACATGTTTGATTATCATTGAGATTGCTCTAGCCAAGAATAGTGCTTCATAGTTTTGCTTGCGTCACAGCATCTCATAGAGTACTTTTGTGTAGTATTTAGTGATTTTGAAGTTCTTGCCAGTCACAGTGTCTGTTACAGGTTCTTAGTCCCCTGGTGTGAAGCTTTACGTTAGTATTGTAATTGAGCAAACTCAGAGATTTAGTGTTTTCCCTCTCGCCCTTAGTTCATGTTTAGTACTTCTGTTTGCGTGTGCCATTTTCATGTGCCAAAATAAATCTTCACAAATCTTTTTTTATTTTATTTTATTTTTTCCACTATACCTCCGAGTCTCCATATGCTATCTGCATTTGAGTCCACTTTCCAGCGTTCGACCTCCCGGTTGTGACATATCTGACATTATTACCAGGTTTGCCACCTTCATTGAGCTCTTACACCAACTAAAGGAGCCTAAAGTTCAACTTCAACTGCTGTCTCCACAGTGCTTGTCGTCATAATTCTATAATTTTCCAGGAGCAAGCTTAAGTTTGTGGGTCAAAACAAAAACACATGTAAGTCATTTTTTCTCTTAACCACAGAGGCACAATATATATACATATAAAACCACAGACATATTCCCAACATGTTTTTCATGCACACTTGTAAACAAAATTAAAGTACACCTAAATTCAGGGCAGCAGGCACTGGTTCAGTCCATTTCCTGTACAGCTTCAAAATGGAACCCGATCCAATCATGGCCTCTTTAACTAAAAGCTCAGCTCAATATACAGAAAAGTAAGGCACTCCTTTATCAAAGCCTTAATCCTACTCTCAAAGGCAACATATTCTGTTATTACATACAACTAACTGCCCCTTAGGCATAGAAATACAGAAATTGGATCTGGAAACTCAAAAACAAAATCTTTTTAAAGGCTAGAAGTGCTGTATTAAAACAAACAACTTCTGCTGGGGTTTATTTAAAACATAAAGCGGGAAAGTCATTTATGGCATCTATTTAAAAAAAAAAATGTAATAAAAGAATGAATAGAAACAAAAAATTAAATAATACTCCACCAGTAAAACAGACTCAGATTTGGTGTGTGTGTGTGTGTGTGTGTGTGTGTGTGTTGACATGTGTCAGTGGTTGCTGTCATAGTAAGCACCTTCTCTCTAATGATCGCTGTAACATTAAAAGGCTTACTGTACGTCACGTACTAATTCTCACTCTTATACACATAAGCACATATAGATCCCAGAGGAACTGTGAAGCCCCACATCTTTCAGAAGTGATTAAGATGGAAGACGCAAACAATATTAGCACCAAGGTCACGGTAGTAAGGTCAATGACTCACAGGCAAACACGCGTAGAAGGAAACAAGCACATTCAAATATACAAAAGAGGGTAAAGAAGGAATAAAAGCCCCACACTTAGATATACAGGGACCAGAGACCATAGACATTCGAGGACTAAATGTGAAAAAAATAAATAATATATCATTTAAAAAAACTGTGAGCACGTCCCACTAAACTTTTCTCAACTTTGAGGTGAGTGATTTAAGTATCCAGCGCAGCTATTGGTGACTGACTAATGGCAGAGTAGTAAATAAATTAGAGGGTTACCTAGGCAACTGGACCCTGGGATGAATAGTCCCTGCTCACTCTGTCATCTTCTCCTCCTTCCTCTATGTAGGCACTCTCCTCCCTCATCTCAATCTCATTCCATCCTCCTTACTTAAAGCCTCATGTCCTGAACTACAATCAATACTTTAGCATACAAAAAACCCATACATAAACAGCATTGTTGCATTTAGCTAAGTTATTGTTAGCAGATGAGATGTGAAACTCTCCTGCAGAGGAAAGTAAATCGTCTCCGGACAGCTGACCATTAGCAACTATAGCAACAACAACAACACCAGTTTATAAGCTAAAATTATACCAGGACCATAATTTGGACTCAAGTATCCTAAAAAAAAAGAGCATACTTTCCCTGCACTGAACAGTTTAATTTCATAGAAACCAGCTGCTGAGAGGATTAGCTTTACTTCAAATAACACTTCAGTAACACCACCTAACAGAGGCTAACAATTCCTAACACCACTGGCAGTCATTAGCTAACACTAACAAAAAAAAGCACCTAAGGCAGTAAAGTATCACCTCAGTATCACTGTCACTAAACAGAATTGATGCTCCATTGACTCATTGCCTTTCCTTGGACTCCTTTCACAAAGATTTTCAGCTTCTTGAAGAGTTAATAGACATGCCACACTGACAGGCTATTCTTATTACAGACGAATGCCATCAAGGCATTTGAGGTGACTCAGGAGGAAAAACTGAAAAATACTGCGAAAATATGTAATTGACATACGAGAATTGATATTATTCACATAGAATAAAAAACAGTCTGTATAACAATGTTTTTATACATAGACAATCATAGAAACTACGCAACAGAAAAACAATGAATTGTATGAATTTAGAAGAGCTGCCCTCAGGTGCTATGGGATACACAGGGTTAAATCAAAACTGGGCTAAATAAAACAATTAAACTTGATTTGACTTTGTGTAACAAGGAATTGGGTTAGGTGGACATTGTGCCGTCCTTGTTGCCCTTGCAGATCATTTGTGGTTGCTTTTGCAGACTGTAGGCTGCTGTGTCAAATTAGCCGTCAATTGCATTATAGTATGCTAATTAAGTCTTACCTCTGATGTTTACCTGCTTTACCATATATAGCATATAGAGTTTCCCTGTTTGTATATTGCACAGTACAAATAATTGACTTAAACTGGCTATAGCCAAGTCTAAAATACTGTTATCTTACACAACAACCTTCCACAACAAAGTCAGTCTGACAAGGTTTTAGATAATACTGATTATGATGTATTGATATGTGTCACATAACTTAGCATTAGAGCAGCAAATGAATGCAGAAAAGAAAAAAAATATATCAGATATCATAAAACATCTGAATGTCTAGGAGGCTTCTGTAGCAACAGAGGTATCTGACAAATAAGTACATCAGTTCTAATGTGCCACCACATCAACGGTAACTGTTTCTACATTAACTGACTCAGGCCTCACTGCAGAATTACCACCAGACTTCCATGCTGTGCCCTAACCTTCAGAAGTTTTAAAACAGACACTGCCTTTTGTTTTCATTTTTTCTTTTTTTCTTTTTGCTTGGCTGACATTAAAGAATGTAGCGTTTGTTAAAACGGAAAGGTTGTTATGCTGACATCTGTGATGCAGCAGCACAGCAAGATCAGACAGCTGCTCGAAGACAGACATTTATATGGTGACGCTAGGGTTTTTCAACTGAAATGACACTGAGAGGGCTCTCTCCACTGAACGCATCTCATCTATACAATAAGATGATGCTTCTGACAACTACTCAGTGTCACTATACATGCCTGCAGTGCGGGCTTAGATAAGTGAGACACTTGACAGTCGCAGCCTCTAGAAGTGTCTGAGGTTGCAGCTTCAGCACCAAGGACAGCAGAGATCACATAAAATAGATTTACATTATTAGGCCTCTTTTATTCATAACTTTAATTAAGAATGTGATATAAGCGTAGGCTGAATATCAATTTCTAGTATAAGTAGGCATATTATTGGTAGTAGTAGCATTCTAATGAATGTTTCATTACAGTATTTTCTGACATTATATGGTCCTCTAATATGTCTTTTGTGCAGTCAGTCAGCTCCATTACCAACTGAAAGTGGTAATGGAGCTTGGTTATGGTTGCACAAATATACAAAAAAAAGTCATTGCAGAAAGTGGAGAAATAATCTGAAATACAAATGAGCTTCTGATAATGCTGCATCCAGTTTCCCAAGAAAGAATCACACACACACACACACACACACACACACACACACACATATATAGATAGATAGATAGATAGATAGATAGATAGATAGATAGATAAGGCTTGCTTTCTAATGGTGTTTCTAGAATTCCTTATCAAGAAAGATTTTGTAATAATATTGTGTTTTCCTTTGATTCGTCTTTTTTTAAATAAAAAGTGAACATACAACTGAGTAGAATATGTTAAGGTGATAGGTTAAATTACAATAAGTTAAGCAGTTCCAAAGAAAAACTAAATATGCACTGACCTTTGTAAATGTCACACATAGTCATTTCATCTTGTGACACACCTGCCTGTTTTAAACTATCGTGGATAATCACTTCATGGGCTAATATGCAGAAATGTTTTAAAACAGCACAAGTGGAAAACAATTTGAGGAGCAAAGCAGAAAGAATGACGCAGATGTCAAATTAATGCCGGTGACATCACAAATCATAAAACCGACATTCAGCACCAGTTATCAGCGGGGGTCTACATCCCAGTGACAGCTGCTTTCTTTCTTCCTTGCCTTCACCTCCCCATCTCCTCCTCCAGCTCTTTCCAACTACTTGCTTCTCATATATCAGAAATGATGGAGTGACTGCCGTGTTGTACTGCACCGTTTCCCTCCTGTGTTACATTACATGTATACTAAACATTTACTTCATCACACAGGATGTTTCCTCTGCTGTCCATCCTTCAGTCCTTGACTTTCCACTGAAACAATGACACATATGCTCGCATGCATTCTTGGAGTGGTCAAATACTGATGCCAAACCTGTTGCAGTTGCGGATTTGGTGACAATATTATGATGGGGTTTTTTTTGGTAATGGTAAGGAAGGTCCTAATTATGAATCAACATATAACTGTTGTTTAGGCCCCCTCGGCTTCATATTTAAATGTTTTGTCTATGCTTAAGTAGCCTAAAACTTTTTTTTTCACCACAGCTTATTTTCCTAAACTTAACCACATACTTGTACAAGCACTAAAAGCAAATGAAGATGAAATTTATTGTCAGGTGAAAGCCAAACAAAGCAAAGTACAAACACAAAACTTCCAAACTTTCACAAAGTGATAAACTTTGGCTGATGTATCACGGCACTGAAGCCAAACAGACACTTTGCGCATATGTCTGTGATAGAGCTGCTTTTGGCAAAATGGGAGTACTAGATGCCCTGAGATTAAAATGTATTGCTAAATCCACAGTTATCATCCATCAGTATTAAGCTACACCCATGGGCTGCATCTGTGGATATGGCCGTAACACCAAAATCACAGCTATGCATGTCAATCTATACATATGCTGTTCTTTTCTTTTGTGTATTTGTTTTCTGTCTGGACACACATACTGCCTGTACACTCTATCTCTGTGAACAGATCGGGCACAAACACCCACATGCATCACACACATACACAAAGACTGGTCGCTGTGAAGAGGTTCGGTCAACTGGCAGGGGCCTCTCCAACAAATAAACACCCCATCTATCTATCCCTCTTGTTTCTGCTACAGGCACGGTTTTGTGTGTGCATTTGTGTATATTTGTCTGTGACTGTGTGTTAACTTGAATTCCTGAGCCTGTGGTTACCAAAAGCTTTGAAGTCCCCACAGCACCAGTGCTCTGGGTTGACAGGCTTACCCGCTACCCCCAGCCTGCACTGGAAGGCTCATAAAGAGAAAAGTAAACAGGCAATAATACCAAGAATGAGCAAACCTTTCCTGCTTCCTTGGCTACCGCTTCCTGAATGCCAGCCACATATGCACACACACACACACACACACACACCTACACACACAAACGATGCATCAATATACTATAAGACTACACAAAGAGATAAGGAAGTACACAGTGATTTAAAGATGAACTGAGACTTTGATGCTATATTTCAGGCTGCACATGGATCAGTGGATGAATGTGGTCTCTCTCTCTCTTTGTCTCATATACACCGTATACACCCTACAGTAAATAAGCATATTCAAGATCATTGCTGAGGTTTTTCATCCACTTACACTACAGCTCAATAAAATCTGTAATTATGTCTGTTTTTGTGACACTTCTTGTCCTTTTTACCTGCTTGAACACACAAACACACACATAATTCACACATACAGTATAGTCTCCTAGCTGCTGTGAAATGAGAATTAGTATAAGGGTGGCAGGGCGGTTGATATGAATCCCCCCCGATATTTTTTTAACCTATTTTTAACAAAGACTGTGTAAAATTAATTTTGATCTACATCAGGGTGGGGTGTCAATTTTGTGTAACTACATATAATATAGAGTTAGCATCATGATCTTGAACCTTTCTCTCCGAAGCACTCAATCCACCCCTTGTCTTTCTTCTCTAGCCTCTTTTCTTCTTTTCAGCTCCAAAGCGGCTACACGCCATGCAGCACACAGCCAAAACGCTGCAGCAGAAAAAGCATCCCCACTAAGCTAAACTGACAAGAGATGAGGAGACCGATGCAATGGAACACCAGTGTTAGAACAGAGCCGTGTACTGTATAATGCTCAATTCACCCATCCAAACACACACACGCAAACACACACAGTGACACATGGGACAGATTTAACTGATGTGATTGCCTGGATTAGATTTTTAAATGTGTGTGTGGCAATAGTCTAAAAAAGACCTCCATTCTCAACCACAAAGAGCAAAGGTGCCCTTCATCAAAGAACCGAATACCGAATAGTACAGGCTATTGCTATACTGAGCTAGGCTGCTTTCTTCATTATGAATGTGGGAAGGACGGTATATGAAGTGCAGGAGGATTCTGCTGGAAAACTGAATAATGTTCCACCACACCACTCAGTGAACTGGACACATAAGTGCTACAACAGACAGATTTGTAAAAATGTACCTGCACAGCAAATTCAAAAGTGTTAAATGTTTTGGTGTTAGTAGTCTTAGAGTTAATTTTACTCTAAGTAGAGTCACATTCTTTTAATGTAACTCTGAGGTGTAAAATGATAGTAGTTAAAATCGAGTGTTAAAAATTAGTGTTTCTATTTCAAATTTGGAGGTGTTACAATGGAAACATTAACTCTTGACCTCTTAACTCTGAACTCCTACAGGGGCTATGACACCAACAGAGTAAATTCACAGACTCCGCCCCCAGCACCATAGGCTCCAATCAAAGCTGAAGTGAAGCCGTTTCAGAACATTTTGCTCTACATATTTGAGTTGTTTGCCATGCTTGGTAAGTCATTTTTTCAAAGATTGTTTCAATTATTATTATTAGCTTTTACTTCTGTGGCTCTTTGGAGTTGAGACAAAGCTGTGTGAAAGGCATTAGCCATGTTGCTCGCTGATAGCATAATATTCTGTTTTAGCTAGCTGAAAGGTATTGTTTGCGGGCAAATACCACAGCCTTGAAAAAAAGCTTGCATGTGAATTTTCAGTCAAATTTTTGGTCAAATACACCTAAAACAATGTCTAGAATGTGAAATGTTGGTATAATGGTGCTACTTGAAGCCTGAAAACGATCTCCCATAAAAAACAAAACAAAAAAAAAACAAGCAAACAGCAGTAGCAGATGTCCTGACTGGGTTATTAGCATTTAGATCCCTCCAGAGTTTTGTGCACACGGTTTAGGTAAAAGTGAAAAAGGTTGAGGTTTTACATTTAGTTCAGTATTACCTGTTGCCTGTGTCCTTGTCTTTTGGGAAAATACTTTACACAAGTAATGGTTCAAAAAGGATTCCTTTTTTTTTTACTGTGCTGCAGTTGATTTGTGCCATTAATTAGTGTCAGCTAATTTTTATTATATTTAAACATCTCCACATAGGATATGCTTGTGAAGATGGAGTATGGGGGAGAGCAGAAGTGCGTTGAAGTTCCACAAAGTGATGAATGAAGGACATGCATGTTGTATTGAAGAAATAAGTGATGAGAATGCTGTTATTTGCATTTACCAGCTCACCTATGTCAGACCTTTTGATAAACAAAATTGCATCTTTTTAGTAAATGTTTATTTCCAAAAGAAATTTCTAGAAGTTCAGAACAGTAAAGTTCCCGCTTTTTAGAATTAATTAGAAGATAACTCTTACGTAGTTAAACTAAAATACTCTTTGAGAGTTAACATATAAACTCTTAACACCTAGTTAGCATTAGTAAGTGTTAAATTATCAACTCCAGACAGATTTGGTGTTTAACACTAAATCAGAGTTAACGTACCAACTCTCCAAAAAGAGTTAAATTAACACTCTCTGGTGTGGACCCATATAGACACTTTAATAGTGTTGAAATCAAATCTGACAGTGTTAATTTGGACATGCTGGATTTGCTGTGTGAATACAGAAAAGAAGGCATGATAAATTTTAGTTTTTTCGTGGATTAGAAATAATAAATGCGGTTTAGAAGGCAGTGCTACGTATATGTGCATTTCAATTGGTTTGTGGGTTTGTGTAAATTTGCGGGTACAAGTGACATGTTTTGTGAGAGCTGGGCAGTTATATAATGGCCAACACAAACAAACAGAGTCCTTCCAAAGCACCAGAGGAGAGCCAGCAGCTCCATGAATTCACAGCACTCAACTTCAACAGTCTGACAGAAAAGTATACAACAAAGACACTACAGCAACAGCATGGAAAAAACACACACACACGAAAAATATTAAGCATAACTGTTGTCTTTCTATACATAATCGTCTTATAAGAGGCTAAAGTCGGTGTTGAATATCTTCAGGCTAAGCTTGAGTATTTCTTTGACCAAGCTGTTGCAGGTTTGCGTGACAGTGTCAGTGAAAGATGTATAATGTGAGTCCAGAATGTCTGCTTGAAAGCCATGCAGTTCAGTGCACGAGGGCAGCAGCTAAATCACTTAAGTGAAAGAGTGGAGAGTGAAATAAAACATTTGACATGAGATGGACGACGGGCTTTGATCCGGCAGCCAAGTCGATCGGGCGCTGGGATGAATGGAGAGGAAGGAAACAGAAAGGGAAAATGAACTTTTATTTGGTGTTGGTCCAGTCGCCAGTGGCAAATGATTTTAAAAAGAGAAGTTAAAACCACTTTTAAAACAGCTCGCCTTCCTCCTCTTATCGTGAAAGCATACGGTAAGCAATGCTGGCGAGTAACAACTGAGGCTTATGTGTGACACTTTGTCTGTGTAATTGTAATAAGCTTTACGTTACTGGAAGGTTTCAGGATTGTGTGTCTTGATAAATCCAGCAAGAATGTAAACTTGGGTCTCTCGTCAACGTATGAGCGAACAGCTGCTTGCATTTGCAACGTGCATGCGCAAACACACAGTCACACAGGCGTACACAAACTGGCATGCGTTTGCTGTTTTAGGATCAAATTAGGGTTGCAGGAATTTCACACTGATGGTAGATAGGAGTTGGTTCACCTGCTCCAGTCTGTTCTAATGACAGATGAAAGAGTGCCTTAGCGAGATTAAATCTGGCCTCACATTCTCTGTGTGGAAAGGCTGAAGGCTGCTCACAAAACATACAGTAATCCGGGCGATCAGCGACACGTCCATTCGCATTGTACTGTATTATAATCTTCATCTTATCTTTTCACAGAGTTTCATCGCAACAAAAATTGGATAAAAGTCGCGGCTCTGACATGGATTCAAACCACAGACACACACACACACATATATATATATATATACATACACATATATATATATATATATACATACACATATATATATATATATATATATATATATATATATACACATATATATATATATATATATATATATATATATATATATATATATACATATATATATATATATACATATATATATATATATATATATATACATATATATATATATATATATATATATACATATATATATATATATATATACATATATATATATATACATATATATATACACATATATATATATATACATATATATATACATATATATATATATATATATACATATATATATACATATATATATATATACATATATATATATATATATATACATATATATATACATATATATATATATACATATATATATATATACATATATATATACATATATATATATATATACATATATATATACATATATATATACATATATATATATATATATATATATATATATATATAGCGGAATATTGTAAAGTTTATATTGACACACAGTCTGACTCAGATGCACAAAAGAGCATGCACATGCTCGCATAACTGCTGTATCCCTTTGCCTAAGCCAGACAGAATTCACATGCTCCTTTGAAGGCGCCACTGAAACAACATCCTTGCTTTGACAAACATCGCTGACCATGGACACAAACACGCACATACACACATACACAGTCCAGAAAGATAATGATGGTTTAATGCTAGAGTCTACTTTATTAAAGCCCTTAAACACACTTTGGAGTCTGTGTAAACAAAAGCAACTGCTTGCGAACTCTTTCTCTTCCCCCTTCACTCGGTCAAAAACAGACAGACAGACTCACAAAGTAGAGAAGGAGGAGAGGAGGTGCTGCAACAAGGCATCTTATCAAAGAAAACAAAGCATAAAGTATTCAGTAACGGTGCTTAATCTTCACTGTCAAAGTCAACAATACTTAGTCCAAGCATTTTTGTCTTTAAAGCCACCTTATTATTCTTGCCAGAAAAAATAAATGTTTCATCAGTTCAATGTTTGTCTGTGTTTTTAAGCATCTTAATAACATATTTGTTTATTTTTGTCAAATAGCAACAGAAATTTCTCAGGACACTGGGGTGCCTCTGAAGAGTTTACCAACAGAAGAGTTTTCTTTGTCTATAATTAATATCACTGAAGTATCTACAATATACAGTGCTATTTATTCTCCACTTCTCCATTTTCTTTTTCCCAGAAAATGTTGTGGCTTGTTGTTCGTAGCACTGTAAATATGTCTTTTTTTCTTTTTGCTATCAGTTTGGGATGACCTAACCCCATTCAGCCATCTATCTGTTAACATAGAAGGCCTGGAGAGCAAGCTGCATGATGGGGCCCCCAACGGCTGCATGCAGGGATTGTGGGGGCCTGTTGGTGCAGCTGTCCCACTCCATGGTAACATAAGACCTTATTAGAGTCCATTAGACCACTCTGAAACTAATAAGAGATTGTCAAATACATCTAAACATTCACACAATTCACAGAGGCAGGAAGTGAGAGGAGGGGGGAGCAGGGGGGGCCAGGGGTGAGCCATTTGTCTGTACAATGTCCCATTCTTGAAATGACATGTTGTACTCTTTCAAATATAGGGACAAAAAGCAGAAAAATAAGAAAGATATAAATGAAAAATTACACTTTTTCCGTGTAATTTAAAAATGACAGTTGGAAAAACAAAACCAAAATAAATGCAATCCAAAAATGAAAATCACAGGTGACACTTGGGAGAAATTCTAATTACTCTGAAGATGTTAATCACCGGGGACAAAGGAGCTCAGCAGTAGATACCATTGGCTTTTAATGAGTAAATTCAGAAAAATATACTGACAAGTGTGGAAAAAGTTTTCCCTCCTATCTGTACAGTTAGACAGGTTGGCCTGGAGTTCACAGCAACAGAAAAAAAAAGCACTTCCCCCTGGCCCTGACAGCAGGGGCTTGACCTGGGAGACCATCTTTGATCTTTAATTAACACTGGGCATGGCTCTGGAAAAGAGAGAACTGATGAACAAGGGACCATTTGGGACCCACTATAATAACCTAGAATGCTAAAGACGGATTTCCTTTTCAGAAACTTCAACACCGTTTTAACTTTAAAGTCATTCTGGGACAGCCGCAGTGCAGGGGTGGCTGCTTTCAGATGGATGCTGTGTCTGGCTTCTTAAGCAGAGAAGATCTCACAGAAAATAAGTAAAGAGGAGCAGATATAGAGCATCATGGAAACCTTCAGCTAACTTTGGTCTTGTTTGCCACTATTTTATATTTTGTATAATCAAACAAAAATGTATAAATGTAATATAATGTAATCATATCCATAGTGGCATTTACATTTATATGAACTGAACACATCTGCATTGTATTGTGCACACCAGGGACCACTTTCTACTTCTTCTTTTTTTTTTATGCATGGAAACACCGATGAAGTACTGTAACTGTAATTGATGAAAGCTGTTATAGCAACCACAGAAGCAAAACAGAGGAAATTTAATTTTGTGTAAAGTGGTGTAATGATGTCCTATCTGTGTACATGTCTACAAGATTTAAAACCCAGATCGAAATATATATGTTTGGGAAGTTTATGATGCATTACACCATGGATATTGAAGACTTTGTTATTTTCATTTTTTTTATGCTAATCCCTTTTTATCCCAAAATGGATAACTTTACTTCTTTTGACAAAGTTGTTCAGGCAAAATGATGTGAGGAGGAACACCAACAATCAGAGGCATTTTACATGTTGTCTACTATACTTTAAACCAGCGGTCCCCAACCCCCGGGCCTCGGACCGGTACCAGTCCGTTAGGGCTGCCACAAACGATTATTTTGATAGTCGACTAGTCAGCGATTATTTTTGCGATTAGTCGACTAATCAGATCATGCATCCATTGGACATAAAACATACAGCTTTTTGCACCAGCAGCATCTGCTCTTATGTAACTATCATTAGCTTACAGCTTTAAGTGTTTAAAGTATGTGCTAACTAAAAATAAAGAAAAGATGATAGTTTATTAAATTTTAATAAAATTTGCAGATTGTTTCGGTGAAGTTTAATAAACTCCTTGCTATCTAAAATATAACAGGACACCGGAGTATATTCTCGAGCATCTCACACTTCTGATAGTCAGTTGTCTGCTTGACGGTTATTCAGCTGTGTAAAAACTATAACTTTAATCTCAGCCAAACCGATTTACTCAGGAACAAATAAAATACTAAAAAAAAAGCCAAACAATAACATTTTTAAGTTATCTTAGTGACTTATATATGTTTAACCTGAGTAGTGAAAGACAGCGGTGGGTTTGAAAACGATTTGCCGGGAGTCCGGTGTTCTCACGGGCTCTAGTGAGCCTTGCCCCCGGCTAGCTATCGAGCTAGTGGGTAACAGACGTCTCCGAAAACGTCGGAGCGCTTTTGAAAATATGTGGTGTCTTGATCAACTGAGCAGATATTTGAGGTTTACACAGCTACATTCTCGCCTGAAAATATGTTAAACGTTTATTTTGTGACCCAGAAAGCATAATAAGAGTAATATTAAAACTAACTAGCTGCCGCCATTGTTGTAAACTGAGCTGGGCTGCGCTATGAATTCTGGGACACAGCTTCTTCTTCTTCGGGGTTTAACGGCAGCTGGCATCCTTGTACATGCAGTGCTGCCATCTTCTGTGTCAGTCCGTTATTACACTCTTAAATCCTACTACTTATTCCTACGTCTTTTGTGATCTTACAAAGCTTCAAACGACGCGTCGACTATTAAATTAGTCATCGACGATTTTGATAGTCGACGTAATCGTGACTAGTCGACTAATCGTGGCAGCCCTACGGTCCGTGAGTCGTTTGGTACCGGGCCGCGAGAGTTGAGGCTCAGGTGTGAAATGTATGGTTTTCGGGGTTTTCAGTGTTATTTTGTTATCGTTTTTATCGTTAACTCGGTTTTCCTGGGTCTTTTCACGTGTGTTATGAATAAATCTTCTTTTTTTCGGTACCGGTACTAGTTTTATTTTGTTGTATTTATCCGCGACACCTTAAAGGCCGGTCCGTGAAAATATTGTCGGGCATAAACCGGTCCGTGGCGCAAAAAAGGTTGGGGACCGCTGCTTTAAACTCTCATGTAGAGATGTGTTGCAGAGAAAGGTGTCACCCCACTGGCCAAGCACAGCTCTTTAACTCTAGCAGCCAAAGTATCACTGCAATCATTCTGACAAGCTCACTTTAAAAACCATCCAGCAGCAACAAAAAATAGTCCCCTGCATAACATGTGTGACGATAGTACGGAAGACCAGTCCTGTTGGTCAGGACATGAAAGGCAATTTTAGGCATGCAGATTTGCATACTTTTGAAACCACATCAAATGACTACTCATTGCTACCTTCACCAACACCCACAACCATCACCGCAGCTATCCCATCATTCACCATCCACTCCAGCCCACTCCTTTCTTCTGTGTTATCAGTCCCATCTTTCTGCTCTGCTTAAAATCTTCCCATAGCTAATGATGTGTCACAGAGAAAATTACTATTGAACCTCTATATGCTGCACAATGGACCTGGACAACACTCTACTCACATGTATGGAATATGCACGTATAACTACCAACCAATCACCTAGCACCCTGGGAATTTGGGGTTAGTTTGAAGAGCTCACATAAACAATGCATACACACACAAATATATACACACATGCACACAGAGAGTGTATTTGACATTAAACCTTCTGGACTGACAGATATGAAGCGTGAGAGTCCTGATATCACATTGTTTACTTTTACAGCTTTAAAAAAATCTGCTTGTTTAGGCCAAAGGTTCAAATAAGGGATATGTGCAGAAGAGAAGTGACACGTGCATTTATACATGCAGAATCAATGCATGGCAAGGCATGTGTGAGAGTACTGTTGAGAAATAGTTGCAAAAAAAATATGTTTCTTACTTTGGCAGGTGCTGCTTCTCTCCTCATATCCTGGGTTACACAGACACTTCCCAATAGGCACAAGCCACTCCCCTTCTGTGCTACAGTACATTCGAGGAGGCTCTTCCTCTTTGGAGTGATTGACGCATGAGCCTTTGACTTCCACCAGTGACTGGGAGTCCATGGGCACAGTATCAGGGAAAGAGGCAAGATTCCTCACAGTGTGTGGGCACTTCTTGAAGTAAACCCTTACTGACACTAAAGCTACACAGGCGCCCACGTCCTGGAATGCGAGGTAGAAACCCTTCTTGGTCATGGGACCCACCTCGCGTACCTCAGTATTGAGCTTGAGAATGCGATCTCCAAGGTCAGTTTGAGTAAAACTCTCATCAGCAGCAATGGTATCAATCTTGGAGAACTGATGCTCTTGGAAGTGGCTGCCCTGGTCATCATCTGCCTCTAGGTAGAGGAGGTTGAATGTCTCCTTGCAGGTGCCCAGTACCAACGGGATTGAGTTGCAGTCCCTCAGAGTGAACTTCAGCTCCACATAGATCTTCTGAGCAGATTGGCGAGGGATCCAGTTGGTCCGAAGCCAGTTGTTCTGGCTGTAGTCCATCACATTGCAGACCTGAAAGGTCCTGATGGGAGTGTAGTGCTCATCCACCCCACTGATCTCCTCCCACTGGAAAAAATAGAGACAAGGAAAGGTCGAAGGGAGAAACAGAGGAAGACAAGGAAGAGTAATAGACAAGCGAGACCAAATACAGAAAAAAGGGGAGAAGGTAGATTTAAAGATTGAGAGCGATAGATAACAAGGAATGGATGCAACAGAAGGAAAAGTAGAAGAAGCATAGATACAGGAAAGACAGATTTTTTTATGAGTAATGAAAAGGATCAAGTGAAAATATATTAGATTTAAAAAAGGAAAGCAAGGGGATTGGGAAGTTTGGGGTCAAAAGAGAAGCAAAGGGAGTAAAGGGAATGGGGTGAGTTAAAGACAGAACAAATGAGGAAAGTGAGAATTTGCAGTCAAAGAAGGAGGAATAAGAGGAAAGGAGGGGAAGATAGCAGAGAAAAAATAAAGTTATCTCCACCCTGTAAGCATTTAGGGATGAATTATTTAGATCCAGAAACATTCTTGCTGAATACTAAGCATCTAATAAACACTTAAGGGTGAAAAATCACACTACCAGATCTCTTGTAAATTGTTGAAATTAATTAAAAGCAAACTTGCTGGCTTAGCCAAATTTTCTACATTAGAAGGCTCTGAAAATATCGTCAAGAAAAAAAGCTAGAAAACGTGATCTTCAATCTTTTTTAAATTTGTGTGAGGCACCTTAATTACTTTTAAATATTAACAAAATCTCATAGTGTTTCTTTTTTCCACCCTTATACTAAAATGTTTTTCTCTAAAAGTGAGGACTTTCAAGCTGCAGTCTTGGTTATTTGCATCACAGTACTACTTCTACTAAAGGAAACGTGCTGAATCCACTATGAAACAAAAGGAGCTACGACGTATAGACAGATGAGAGTGTATACCAGGAACGTTTGTGTCTATCTTACATTTTCCCTCCACTGGGAGAAAGCAAAGAGAGAGGAGAGGAGAAAAAGAAAGTGGGGTCATTCCTTTTGAATTCAACACAGCGGGTAGACTCATTGATCATGTGCTTTGGCTTTGCTGTCCCGGCAAATCAACGCTGAATCGGAGTGATGATGAATGGACAAACACCTGAAATAGCGGGCTCATAGTGGCTGAAATGGCAGTCATTAGAACAAATGGGCGTAAATGCGTAAATGGATGCTTTTGTGTATATTTTCTCATGGTGAAATCCAGAATGCATGTGTGTCTAAATGAGCAGCACTTTCTTCAGAGACAGAGAGATATACAGAGAAAGAATTTCGTGGTAACTGGAACCTAAATTATTGCTCCTTTCACCCACAAGCATTAATGGTAACATAAACCCACACACGCACTCACATAAAGCTCACATGAAGTGTTTAAAGTCTCATAGCAGGCAAACACAGCAGGTGCCTTCAGCTGAACTCAGAAATTAATGACGAGCTAAGAAGGAGTTGGTTCTCTGTTACATGTTTTTGTCTGCCTGTGTGTGGGGGTGTGCGGGTGTAAAGCATATGTATGAATGTCTGATGTTCAAGAGGCTCTCAGGCTGAGGGATAGCCACTCACTTTTCATCTCACGGCAAAGTTAATGAAACACCCCTGAGAGAGCGAGAGAATGAGGAGGACAGGGGAGAGAAAACAAGAGGAAATAAAGGAAAGCGCTAAAAAAAAAAGGAAAAAGAAGAAAGCAGGAGATAAAGTGAAATGAAAACTGAGGGCCGATACTTCTTTGGTGTTTAGTCTCCCTCATCACCCTCTTTGGTATCACGTCATTCATCAGCCAGTAGTCCTAGCTCTTTGGAGGTCTAACAATAACAGGGAAATGTCTGCAGGAGTGAGTGGGACTAAATATAGAGAGGTAAAGCTAAACTTAACATTTCACCTTGCTTTACTCAAAGGTGTAAGAGCACGACTTTAAACAGAAGCATAAAAATGATGTGATGACATGCAAAAAGCTATGTTGAAAGACTTTGACATAACAAAAAGGAAAGTGAAGGCAAGGACTGCCACTTTGATTAAATTTTACAAGATAATAGACTTCCGTGGACATAAGAATAATAATATATCCTATTATGCTTGTCCTTTATATAGATGTGTGCTTTTTGTCATGGTTAAAGCAATGTGTTTCTGCCAGGAGAGTTCAACCAGTAATTTAACTTTTTTTTTGTGGTGACCTGCTTTAAAGAGAAGTGACAGATGTTTGCGTTCTGTCTAAAAATACATGAAATTGGGTGACTTGTGCCAGTGAAGGTGCTAAGAACAGCAACAAAAAAGATTAAAGCTGAGGATAGAACCATACTGCATAGTAAATTGTAGCATATCAATCCCATAATACAGCATATATCATTCGATATTACAGTGGAAGAACAGTTATTTTCCAAAAATTGGATGAAAAACTATAGTTTTGTCATGTAAAACATTTTTTCAGTTGCTGTTTATTCACTTTTTATACATTTTTTAGGATTAACAAAGGATCATACTGTGGATAAAGGTTATAGTTCAGGCTGTATCAGGTGACCCTGAATGTTCTATGTTACGCTGCAATAGGCCTAGTGTTTGTTCTTTACTCACCTATTTTCACTCACTATGTCTTTATCACCACTTAATATACCAGATTGGTTACTATTAATCTCTGGATTTCTTTCTCAGTGAGTCTTTTGTCCTCCCTCCCATTGCCCCTAACAGGTCGCAGCAGATGGCAGTGCCTCCCTGAGTCTGGTTCTGCCAGAGGTTCCTGTTAAAAGGGAGTTTTGCCTTCCCATTGTCGTCAACTTCTTGCTCATAGGGGGTCGTCTAATTGTTGGGGTTTCCTTTCTATTAATGGAGGGTCTTTACCCTACAATATAAAGTCCCTTGGGGTGACTGTTGTTGTGGTTTGGCATTATTATAAATAAAATTGAACTTAACAGGAATGAAATATAGCAGTTTATGAACTTCTACCATTCTGCAAACAGCCTTCTCCTCCATTTTCCTTTTTTTTTTTTTTAACAGGTGACAAGTCCAGTGAGACATTGTACTTCTTCTTCAAGTTAGGCTCATAGAGTACCCCTTCAGGTAGGGGTACTACCTACTGTACTTTACAATAAGGTAACAGACTGCCCTGTTCAACCATCAGTTCTTTGTGTAATGAGTTTGGAGTGAGACAGCCTTTGTGTGAATCCTGTTTATTCTCAATAGTGCAGATCTCAGTGTGAGCTACTAGCTTTGTGTCATTCCTTTTATATACTCATCCAGTATGCTCCAAACTGCGTTTAATCTAAAGCAACTATGACTGATGGCAGTCTGTAAGCTGTCTTATTGAGAAGCTTGCCAAACACAAACACAGAAAGGTTTTCAAATCAAATCCAGTATATGTCTGTATGTGCCTGCGCATGTGTGCATTAAGTACGCTATATGAGAATATGACTCAGCTTCAGCAACTTTCTGCCAAAGTAAATGAGAGGGATATAAATGTCTCCCCATCATTGTCCCTAATCATTACATCATAGGAGTTAACTTGTCTAACCTTGAATCACTTCACTTTATTTCTAAGTTACAACTCTCTGTCCTTTAGACCAGAAGTAAAAAAGAAATAAGAAGAAATAGAGAATATGTTAACATCATTATCCGTATTTAGTTGATTGTTACATTATGTGTGGTTCAGTGGAGGTGTACCACAGTACCCATGAGTTTCTAGACCCAACATTTCCACTAATATTGCTATTACTCACTCATTGCAATACATGAAAGCTCTTCCACCTACACAAGAAACGCTGAATGTCAGTCAGGATAAAAAAGATCTAGTCAGCAGCTATTCCCTTGTTTCTCTTCAAGGGGTTGAGGGTGTAACTCCCATCCCCCTGCCCTCTAATTGATATATAACAACACTAGGACCCTACAGCAGTCCACGTGACCTTTGACCCTGACCCCTGATGGTCACAGCTGGGACAAAGTTCAGTGTAATCTTGCCCCTGGTTTCTCTGATCTGTGCTGTAGGTGAAGTAGCTAAAGGGACAGTAAAATGAAGTGTGGTAACTTGATCTGCTCTGGACATACCTAGAGCAACAGGCACATCTCTGAGTCACAGAGTCAGCACACCAGTTTATCCACTTCAAAGACACTCAGGTCAATGGTAGTTAATGGGCCAGTATATGGACTTGTAAAGGGCAGCAATACATTAAAAGCAAGTCTTGTTAAGTGTAAGAAAACAAGCTCAATCATGCTCTTATCACAAGTCTAACTTGCTCAACAAGAGCTTAACGTAACAAATGTTTCGTTATGTTATAGTTTAGATAATTTATAACATAGTGTAGAATTCAGTTTAATCAAGTTATGTAAAATATATTTTTTATTTAAAGATTTTGATAATTATTTCAACTTCATTTGGGAGAGAAAAACAATTACTTGCTGTTAAAATCAAAACCAGAATGGTTGACATTTTGGTTTTTACTTTTAAAATAAGCTCTTTATTTACTCATCTGCCAAAATTGGCTATTTGTGATTTTGGGGTATCAGATTACTGAACAGAAGAAAAAAAAACAATTATAATTACAACGTTCTGTTAAATCTCTACAGCTGGAGAGGGTGATCCTAAAAGCCGGAGTGTGCAACAAATGCTGGACGAGAAGCTTAGAGCACAGAGGTCTTTGGGGTTACAGGCTCAACAACTGCAACATATCAAATAGAGGATATTTCACCACTCTGTCCGGCCAAAGGAAAACCTGAATGTTTATGTGATCCCTCCTTGTATTCATCCCATCTCTTGTTTATGTGCAACCCTGAGCTTTGCCTGACTAATCATTGTTTGTGTTTTGTTCAAGGACAGACTAGCTGATGGCAATTGTTTGGGGATGCTGGAATCACAAATGCTGTTCATTTATATTTAAACAGTACTCAAGAAAGAAAAATGCGAGTACTGTAATTCTCAAAGTTCTTAATGTTCTTTTTCTTTACTTTTTTCATTTTTTAAGACACGCTTGTCTCAAAAATGTCATGATCTTCACTGCACTGGTAAAATATAGGTTTACTTGTTACTAATGCTTCTTTGTAACACTGAGGTCTAAGATTTTCATAGTTTAGGGAGGTTTAGTGGAAAATCTGACTGTGCTTATCAGTACAGTTGTATAATGCATACAACTTTTAATAGGATGTAATAACATAAACTCCTCAGGATTTGTGCCAACTTATCTCAGGAACACGAAAGTAACAATAACTTATTTTACCCTCCCCCTTCCTCCTTACCTCTGGTCTCTTGCATTACCAACCTAATCCTTGTTTAAGGATAGGTTCGCTCTCTTTCTCTCTTTAAAGCAGTTTATCTGGTCAGGCTGATTTTGCACATGAAGTAGACGCAGTTCGCGGGGGCTTTTAAGCACTTGGATGATTAAAGAAGCTGAAACAGCAGTTGTCAAAACGAAAGAAGACAGATAGAGAGAGAGAAAGAGTAGGCTGACTGGTGGGCCTGATCCCAAAGCATAATCAGCCCTGCTATTATTTGCCTGTCACCTCACCCTCTCATTCCAGACCTGAGAATTGGAATGTGAGGTGTGAATGTGTTTTGGTTCAATTTTTGTGCGAGTCCAGACACTATAAGCAAAGTTCACATACTGTGAGCACTAGCTTTTTATTCTACAGATGTCAAGCTTCTTTATCATCAACAATACAAATGTTACTGCACTTTTACTAAAGTACACAGTAATGTAGACTGTTGAACCCATGTAAAAACAATTACAAGGCAATGTTTTTACTGTATAAATACTTTTAAACTTTTTTATTTTTGCTGATTAGCATGTAGCAAATAACTGACATAAACTTGGTATTTAATCAGAAAAAAATCAAACTAGAGTTAGGCTATAACTTGTGGTAAACACTTTGGGTCTAAATGCTGCAGCGACTTTATTTATTTGAAAAACAATGAATCTAAGTTCCAAGTACAACCAGAAAGGACATTGTATTCTCCCTTCTTATGAAGAATGGACTTTAGTTTGTAATTATCCATTAATTCTATTTTGTATGCACAGCCAGTGTCTAGGGTGTTGGTTTGTTGCTGAAGAATGCTTTCAAAGCATGCAAGAATGTAATCTTTAACACACTTTAGTGATGGGCTAAGCCCCCTGGACACTGCTAAGCAATCAGCCAGCTTCCAAGACAGATAACTGTATATCTGGATCATACGCACACAGACACACACGCACACACACTCATGCACTCATCAGTCCAGTCGGTGGCTCTGGAGTGAACATCCTGGGGAGGCTAAGCTCTTAATTTGTTCTGACCGGAGCAAGTTGTGTCTCGGTAGGCCAATAGCCACGGCCTCTCCATCAATGTGAATGAGTGTTTGTCTGTGTATGTGTGTGTGCGTGAGAAAGGGAGGGAGTGAGGGCTCAGTGCCACTGCCACATTATGAGAAATCATTTGTGAGCAGGAGTCTCTCAGGGCACTCTGCTTATCGGAGCGCAGTCAGTGGATGACGTGAGTAATTACAGATGATTCACCTTGAGGACTTGATCATCAGCAATATCTCTGTGTGTGACTCTCTCTCCCTCATTCCTTCCTGTCCTTTCCTCTCCCTGCTTCCGTCTCCCTCTCCCCACCCCTCTCTCTTCATCCCTTTTGCCTCTATCAGTCTCCTTCTTTTTGATCCTCCCCCCATTCCCTTCTCTATCTCTCTGGAGTTATTCTCATTTAACAATGACATTGACTCACATTCCTGCAGCATTTTTATGAATTATATAACCACACGCTCTTCATCTGAACTTGGTCAAAGCAAAAAACTTGAAGTAAAACAGACATGGTTGCACAAATTGCCTAACCTCTGTCAAAAAGTCTGGTGTCCAGCGCTGGATCAAATAGCCGTATCAATGAGTATTTCCCTAGCTGCTCACATGTGAATAATGTCTATCAACACAACATCAATCTGGCCTGTCAGCTGGTCATGCAGTTGTTGTGTAGGTTGCAATTGTCTTTCGACTAAATACATTTTAAGGACCTGAAGTTTTTCCTTTGGGTAATTTTTTCATTGTGGTTGAACCTCATGAAAAAACCAAGTGCTCTGTTGGTGCCAGCTCTGTATATGGCCGAGAGAAACAAGGTTTGGCAGCTCAATGGAACAAATGACTGGATTACCTTAAGCCACTGCCAAGGAGTAATTCTAACACTTAATAAAGGAGAAAGAAGGAAGTGTGTGTGTGCGTGTGTGAATGAGTGTGTGTGTGTGTGTGAGAGAGAGACAGTGGGCTTGCTCAGAGGCACAGAAGTCTAACAAGTTGGAGAAATAAACACTGAACGAGAGCCCATTGGAGGATTTTAGAAGCAGAGACTGATATATGAGCTTTTTTTTTTTTTTTTACATCCAATGAAATAATACTAATACTAAAAACAATATTAATGTGATTCCTCCTTGTGCTCCTGTTAATTTCAATTGCATTAATGGATAAAACAAACTTGGAAAAATGCTTGATAAAAGGTTACAGTAGTTTCTGTAATATAATGAAAGACAGACAAAATGAAGTGTTGCATATTATGGATTAGCAAATCAAAGGTTTACTTGATATTGCCATGTGGGTGGGTGTTGTTTATACGACTATAAATTAATGTTGGTCCATGGCGACTGATTGAACTGACCTATCAGATTGCTGTGATGTCCTAGCTGTGCTATTCTGAGAATAAGGCCATAAAACACTAGCACCATTAGCCCTGTGGGGCAGAAGTATTATCAATAGAAGAAAATACATAGAGTTGACATTGTGGTAAACGAATAGATTAAAACACAGGACTATCACTAGATGTGTTTATGAAAGTCAAAGTTGAGTTAATATTTTTAGATGAAGTTAATGTTTTTGCTTGTTTTCAGTCACATTCTGTTAATTTTACACAAGACTTGTGTAGGCTTCAGCAACACAGGCCTAGAGGTTGATACATGACCCCTTTGTCAACCTGCAGGTCACTAGGGATAAATATATATTCCCCGACCGGATGGCAAGCAGTTGCTGACTGATTGAAATCGGTCGCAAAAAGAGTGCTCTAAAAACTTCCTTGCGATTGCTTTAGTGACTAGCAGTATGACACAACTGCGCATCGTTTGCAACAAAACTTGAAACTTGTCCACAAACACTCACTAAGTAACCACAGACATAAAAAAGTGCAACACAAACTGGAAACAGAGAACACCATCTCCATTTCCGATTAAGTTGCACTGTTCACAATTCCATAACCTCTCAGTAAGCAATTGGTGCATTTTTTGCAGACAACTCATCATCTTCCAAAGAAATTACTGGCATCCGCGCCAATGTGGTAGCGATCAAAGCAATCACAAGAACCTTTTCAGTGCATCACTGTTCATGATCAATTTCACAAAACAACACAAAGCTACATCTCACAACCATTCGCCAGTCAGTCAGGGAATGAACATTTTTTCCAAGTGACCGCTAGTTATCATGGGGTCATTGACCAGTGTTTAGGCCTGCATAACTGAGATGTAATTTGTTTGGTTTAATCACCAAAACTACTTGAGGTTAAGGAAACAAAAAACACGATTTGGGTTAATATAAACCCATTTGCAAGGTTAACAAATGTTATAAATGATTTCTGGTACAAAGGTAGCAAAAGTATGACATGAGAACAGTGTGTCTAGTCAGTGATGGCCATTTAACACCATTATTTAAGATACTGCAGGAACAATACTAACATGGCAATATCACATTGTGCAACAAGTCAGCTTTTGATGGAATTTCCTGTTAAACGCTATCTGAGTTGTTAATGGGAGGCTGGAAGTAAATCTGGAATTCTTTTGCAGATGTTTTTGGACAAAAAGTCCAAAATATATGCTTTTTTATGTTTAATCTTTATTTATACATACATATATTCAAAAACACAAACACATATACAGGCAGTATGATTGTATGGTAAGCTCTGAATACTTTAACCTGCTAGATAAAAAAAATGAACAAAATGCCTAAAAAAGTGGGTTAATCTTCATTGGATGATTGTTTCAACATGGCATAGTGAGAACCACAAAAATCTGAAAAAGCTGATTTCACCGTTGATGCTGACATTCAATTCATGCTATTGGATCTGTCTCCTAAATGCAAACATATTCAGGCATGATGTGGGTAAATATAGAGATGGAAGATACTCACCCCATGTGATGGGTAGGAAATCCATCCTAACTCCCCTTGGCTTGCTTTTGAGTCTAACAGGTTGACTGTGGTGAGGAAGAGAGAGAGGAAAAACAAAGAAAACATATGAGTGTCTAGCCCTTGTTAGCCCCAATTAGCCTTTATCTAATCCCACAGGAGGATTCACCAACCTCAAGCACTGATCATGACTCTATTTACTCAGCTGCCCCCCACGCACACACAGACATATGCACATACACACAACCACAAGTCCCTAAACCGATTTAACTCTAAAACTAAGTGTTAACACTTAAGGGGCTCTTGGAAGAGAGGAGAAAGTTAAGACTGGTCAAATTGTCCTCACTTTTCCAACACATCCTTGTTCTGAAGGTAAGTGAATAAACTAGGCTTTGTATCCTTGCTTTGTAAGGCATCAAATCAAAACTTCACTGGGCAAACAATGAAATATCCTGAAAAGGTACTGAACTAAAGTACAGTCAGTTTTTCAAAAGCCACCAGATGTCTTTTTTCCTTTTTTTTTTCTTTCTTTTTTTAAAGACTTTTCTTTTGACCCATCTGACCCCCATTCTACCGACCCACACACATATCCATGGAAAATAGAGTGTAACCAGGTGAAGCAAAACTCTATTGGATCTAAATTCAAATGCAATCACCGGTTTCAGAGGTGGTCCGAAATTCAATTGGCCACACTGAAATCAAAATATAAATCCAATCCAGAATGAATGGAAAAAAACAGTTTTAAGTGTGTCTCCTGCCAGAAATTCGTTCTTTTCAAACAGACATCAAGCAGCAGAAGGGGATCCATGTCTAATAGAGGAAATATGACTGAGGACAAATAAGACAAGGAGCTTCAGTGGTTTAATCATGCAAGTGCAGGCTTTGGCTTTGCAAAACAGGATTCAAATTATGGAATTTAACTAACAACTATGTCAGTTGTGCAGCAGTTTTGAAGTCACAAATTACTTGTGAAAGCGCTTTCATTGCCTACCTCCACAGAACATAATTAGAAGTACACTTGCGAATAGTAGATGTGATGGCCAAATTGACTCTGACACAGAGTATCTTAAAAGGAGCTGAAGCATTTTCTATTCTTAGTGTATACACTTGGCTGTGGAGTGAATAATTGTCATTGAATACAACTGTCAGCATGGGTCATGACACATGGAGTGAGGAATGTGAAGGCAGCTTTATGCTCAAAGGATGCCCCACTTCAGCAACCAAACTGTCACGAGCAATTTGGCAATAGATTCTGTCTAGCGACACAAAGCTCAGACAATAGTTAATAAAGCTTTTGAGTGCTCTCACCTCAAAAAACAATTTATGTAGTTAGAATAAAATACACAAAAAGATTTTGGTGGTGTTCATGACGTAAATTATTTACAGTTAATCCCTTTTAGTCCTGTTTTTCAAACAGTACTGAGGAAAAATAGGATGCTTAAATATAATGTTTCTGACAAGCAATGGTATGGTGGAGAAAAAAAGCACATAAACCTACAGTGGGCTTAATTGGGAGACATTATACTTTTAATATGTTACTGCGCAATAGAAAATGTAGCTTAGGATTATGTGAAATGGGTAAAAAAGTAAAGGACAGACAACCATTTATTATAAAGAAAAAAAGAGCAATACACTTCATCAGTTCCAGCAACACTGACTCAGCCTCTTTTTACTTATCCCGTTGAGAGCAAAGCAGTCGACAGCTCTGAACACTCAAACAAGTAGCAAACACTTAGCAACGCAAGTGGACACATACAGCAAAGTGAAGCAGCAGTGCAGTAGAGGCCCTGCAGCTGTAACTCTATTCACTGTGAGAATATGAAGAATGCATTCTTCCTTCATTCTCCTGTGCAAGGCTTCAGTAAGCAAGAATGTCCACATATCAAGTATGTATCAAGTCATGATGGACCGCTGGCTCACAGGGAAGCCTTTTAAGTCAAACACAATCTACCCCTGTCAAGCACCGGGATCTAAATTTGCAAGAAGAAGCGATCTCACTTCTCTGTGAATGGATCGTTGTTTTGTACTACAGAAAAAGTTGGAGAAGGAAGTGATTCTTTGTTTCAGACTTATCAGGTAAACATCAACCAATGTGGCATAAAAGGACCTTAAAAATGAAGCATAGAAAGGCAGACACAAACACCTAGATTTATTATTCTGGACTCAAAACACAATAGATGTTCACCTGAGCTGCAGTCATGCTAAACCGCTGAGCCAGTTGAGTGGCAGTGGACACATTCATATTAGAGTCTAATGAAGCTATCTGTTCATGTCAGATAATAGCAGCTCAGCATCCAGGGCCATTGCTTCCAATTTACATTTCTCAACGAGCCGAGCCCAACACTCAAATTGAGCCGAGTGAGGGAATTTGAGAGCAGAAAATTAGACAGCTCTCATATCGCAGGAGTAAAAAGCCCCCTCCAGCTGCACTTGGCTGAAGAAATCAGCACCCACACATGCGCACAAATGCATGTACACTCACAAATACATGCAAAGCACAACAAACACAAAGGACGCATCCTCAACTAAGAAGCAAGAAGAACTGAAATACTCTGAAACACAAAAAACGCTATATACTGAGAGGTAGTCAAATGATGCCAACACATGAAATCCTCCAAAGGAAAGCGTTTGCAAGCATATGATGTAATTGGACATGGACACGCACATCTACTGTATGCATTCATTTTTTGTAGAACCTGACCAAAACGTGCAGTTTTTCTCACACATGCGCATTCAAGCAAACACAAGTGCACACATCAACATTTGCTGACAGTCTTCTTACTCTCTCGCTCAATCTCTCTCTCTCTCTCTCACACACACACACACACACACACAGTCAGTTAGCAAGCTAGCGTCAGCCAAGCATATAGCCCCTGCCCCAACAGGGAGTGCCTCTAAACGGGAACTACGAGTATTAATAGCAAACTCAGCCAGCCTGTCTGGGAGGGAGCAAAACATCACAGAGGTAGAAACAGGTGAATCAATATATAAAGCAAACTAAGGTCACCATCAAACGCCCACACTCATAACCCTAGCCCCAAGGAATGGAAGACATCCTTTTTTCACTTGCTGGTGACCTATATCGTTTGGCATATTATGTGTTGAACACTGTAGCAAACAAAGCAAGAAAGGGTACTTTTTCTGATGCCAGTGTTACCATGAGTAACTGCTCAGATGAAAATAATAACTGTACAATACAAAATCTCATGAAATAGTTCTCCACTGCAGGCACATATTTCACAGCTGATGTTAGAGGGGAGAAAGAAGAGTCAGTCAGTCAGAGACTAAAGAGAGGGGCATGACCAAAGAATCAGCTTCCTCCATAATAGAATAGCATAGAACACATGTCCTTATCTATCAATATCTGCTATTTGACAGAGTGGATGATGCTTTGCAGCCTGGTTCCATGCATCTGAAGGTTGGCAGGCCGCAGTGCAGGCAAAGCAAGCGACTTGTGTCTGTGTTAAAGGGTGAAGTGTTCACCTCCCATTATGAATTATTCAAGAGCAGAGTCGCTCTGTCTGATGTTGCTGCTGCTTGCCCAGCCCCTCTGCTCCCATTTCTCTCTTTCTTTCTTTCGTTTCTTTCTTTCTTTCTCATATAATTTACACAGACATAAAGGCATAGAGCATTCCTGCACACCATGACCACGTACTGTATATCTACACATGTAGCCTCCCTAAATACGGATTTTTTTCGCCTAACTCTGAAGATGAAACGTTAAAATGAGGATGACACCCTTCGGTCAGCATACACATATAAATATAGGCATTTAGAATACATGGGGACGGGAGTGAGGGGTATTTTGCGTCTGCGCACATTTCCATCCCCTCTGAAAAGTACCATCGCTCTGAGACGCACATCATTCCCAGCGGGACTGCTGAGCCGGGCTCTCCGGGCCAAGCCTCCCTAACGCCGACTAAAAATACCAGAGGCCTCCGGACGTCCCGCAGCGAACCAGCATTACACCACCTAGAAGGACATGCTGCACCACATCATAGAAACTAATGACTTTCGAAACTTTAGATATTTTTTTCTTCTAATTATGGGGAATTTAAACGATATCGGATAGCTAATGTCAGCACAAAGTCTCCTCAAAGGCTTCTCGAAGTGAAAATGGATCCTCTCTGCTGAAATCTATTACCGAGGCGTTTCTCTGTATTTATTTAAACTTTCCCTAAAGTTTTACGGGATCATTAAGACATAATGAAAACCACACAGTAAAATTAAATAAAAATGCTTGCTGAGGTGCGGTGCGGAGACGGAAAATTGAACGAAGTACAGACGCGAGGAAAACATCATAAGTTTGTCGTCATCCTTTTAAACTTGAGGTTTCTTTTCTACTGATGCTTTTTTTTTTCTTTACTTGTTATAACGCACTTGATTCATTTCCTAATTTACTGATAGCTTATATAAACTACAGTAAGACGTCAGCGAAGTCACAGAAGATGTTTTTATGGCCATCGAGTTTTAAACGTACAAACAGCCCCCCACGGTCAAGTGGACTGTTTTATAATCTCTGCGCCAGGGTAGATTTTATCATCTTCAACTTATTGGCGTGAAATAAAAAATAAAGCCAGTAAAAGTGACGTTATGTTTCGGTCGTGTAAACAGTGACCTACAGTTCAACGTAAAAGATCATGAAAAAAGCGTGTCTTCGAATTCGTCACATTATGTTTATGCAAATCAGTATTTTTAAAATTGGTACAGCTTTCCAGCGTGTTTATTGTCTGCTTTATTTTTAAAGCAAAAGTTTATGATCTAAATAAAGATTAAGAAAGATCCAAGATAGCCCTTTAAGTGCACATATACTCTGTGATTATACCTCTGATTTTCTTTTGTGTCACGGGAAAAAAAATGTGTGTGGACCTCATTCTAAGGTTTGTAGTAAATTACTATGTTTTTTCTACTTTGTTACTTGTAGAAATTAATGCCGGTGAAGGATCGATATGAGTTCTCTTTCATCGTGAGGACTGTCAAAGTCGACCAAAACAGTCGTGTGTTTCCATCTGTTTAACTTTTAACCCGAACCGGAGAAACAGCGCTTATGTGATTCAAAACGTCTTTGTCGTCTTCATATTTGTGGTGTACAAGTCTATATGAATTTCTATACAATGTGCTGTATAGACGAGGCAGCTCGATACTGACACTCTCTGGCTGATTTATGACTCTGGAGGGCGAACGTAATTGCCTGATTTCTTCATTGTATTGACACTTTTCCTGTTCCAGCTAACATGCAAACTGTTTAGTTAGTTTATCTGTTTGTGTATGTGTGTGTGTGTGTGTGTGTGTGTCTTCTCATCGTTTCTTTTCTCTCTGATATTCACTCGTATAAATTACACGTTTATCCTAAACTCTTAAATTATCCCCCCCGCCCCACTCACTCCGCGTTCTGTATCGTCTCACTTTCTCCCTTTCCTCCAAACGCAAAATAAAATACTAACACACTCCTACCAGTGGAATTGTGTGTATTTTTTTAGGGTCAGTGTGTATTTGCTTATTTTTTACCATCGTGAGCCAAACTAAAACTTCACCAGTCTTATTTTTCAATCAAATGCTTATATGTGGATTTGCATTAGGCCTGGGTGGCTTTGACTCTTTTCTAGTTTTTTTTGCTTCACCACAGAACTGCACATTTTCCCGACCCGTGCCTTCGTGTCAAACACCATAAATTAAATCGTATGCTCTCTTGCATTGCGTTAACAACTAAGGAGATATATTTCCCAGACAACAAATGCTGTGCGTAAAAAAGGGAGACAGTCTCTTTTTTAGCATTAAATGAATGGTTTACATTCCACAAACATTTTTCGTTAAGAAAACATTGATTTTAGGCTTGATGGCTTAAAAGAAATCACAAAACTTATAGGGTCAGAAGAAAATCCACTGAAATGTGACTGGTCTGATTAATTAATTCATTTATTAAGTGCGCGACAAGTGAAACTTTTAGTTTGATAATTGTTGGATTATAAAAGAGATCCTTTGGCGTGACCTACAAACTAACGTCCAAAACTTTCCAAACTTCTCCAACAACATCAGCCTTAATCTGGAAGTTTACACGGGGTGGGTTTGTCTCTGAACATTCAATTACTGTGGTGTAAACTGCAACATCTACAATATACGGACGGATTCCATTACTTTCTCGCCATTAAGGTTTAAACTGTTGGGAATCCTAAACTGAGACCTTTGAGCCGGCGTGTGCTGATAATTCACATAAAGCACCATTTAGATGGCTATCGTGTTAATAGGTTCTATTCACATTTACAGACTCATTTTTCATTTTTCTTTCGGACTTTTACCCAGAATAACTTTAAACATTATTCCTTACTTTATGTGACATAAACCACAGAGAACTGGACATTAAAAATAAACTCAGTTACATTTTTTCTGTCTCTTGTGGAGTGCTAAGGGTTGGAGCTCATCCTCAGAGTGCATTTGCATTTACTGCCCCTGCTTAACACACACACATACACACACTTTGACCCGAACATGTTAAAGTTTTAAAGATGTCAGGATGTAAACCAATAATTTACAAAGTTCAAACCAAACCTCCCTCTGTTGTGTAAAGTTTTTTCCCCTTCCTTTATTGTTTGTAGTTTAGTTTCATATGTTTGAATAAATGACTGTGCTGAGAGTGGACGTGCCTACCGTAGCCTGTTTTTGCCCCGGCTTCAAAATACTGCCACAAGCTTATATTCGCCTAAAAAGCGACCAAGACCTAAAGAGAGATAAAGTGCAACGTCTTTGTCGCTCATTTATCATGAAATCGGCTTTAAATGCAACTTTTAAAAAAGTCGTGAAACTGCAATTTACATGATCACAACGATAGACTTTAATCTTTATTCGAGTCGAACCCATTAAAAAAGCAGCCACGTTTTTACGCACTATGCGAATATTCTCATATTCTATTTATTGCCTTAAAACTGAGTTAAGCTCACAGTTACCCGGTAACTGGGGCGTCTACCCCAAATGGATTCTTGGGTAAAACAGACAGACAAGCACATCTCATATAAACACAAATATCGGAGTTTCTTCACGTCCATTCGTCCCATAATCACGCTTCTTTGGGAGCTGTCTCGACATCACGTAGTTTATTCATCTCTATTTGGAAACTATTAAGTCCTCTTAGCCAAATTATCGGAAATCGCGCTACCTTGTCTGGCTTGTTCGGATCTGGATTCAAGTTTACTCTCTGATTATTACTATCTGCTGGCGATCTGATCCAGTTTGTCGGTGATGTCCAGTGTCACCGTGATTCGCTCTGGATAGTCCTTTGATTTTTGAGACTATAATTTAGACAGTAAGCCCTCGACGAGCGCACAGCTCTGACCGCGATACGTGCCGTAGCGCACCATTCATACATAAACACAAGTGCGCACATACACACAAACACACATGTCCGCAGCCTGAGTTCCCTTACCTTCATTGGGGGGATAGAAGACGGGAAACGCGGGGATAACGCAGGACAACAAAAGAAGTAAAACGAAAAGGAGTGATCGCGGATTGCAATCCATGGCGGCGGATCAGAGACACATAACTCCATGAAGCCACTGACTAATCTGGGAACGTCTTCTCCCCACTCAGCTTTCTCACTCTCTCTTGCTCCGTCTCCCTCCGGTTGGAGGAGTTTTCCGCTGGGTCCTACAGAGTCTTAACATACATCAAAACAGCGTTCAAGTTCATCACAGGTCATTTTAAAATTTCTACCACAGGCGTCTTTAAAAAAGAAAAAAAAAAGAAAAAAAAGAATGACGAATTCAGCAGTTTAGCGTATTTTATCGTCTATTTCACCGAAATCTGTAACATGAATCACTTCGAATGGAGAGCAGGGGCTGAGATGAACGTAATGGGTTTATCTAGAAACAACAGTCTGCACTATGTTTTCTTTTACCAAACCTTTCCTTACACTTAAAGGGTGTTTATTCTCTCCCAAAATATCTGATCATAATGGATTACATTTGGCTCAGTTACTATTATGAATGAAAATGCAGTGTGAGCCCGTGTTTAAACAAAGCCACATAAGCACCATGAGAAACTTTATTTATTTATTAAATATATAAATAACATAAAGTCTGTGGTTAAAGGCCATACTTTATTTGTTCGTTTTGGTTTAAGCTTTGACTTTTAGTGTCCTCTTGTTTTTAAACTGGAAACTGGGGCAGACAACAGTATGATGTTATGGTGTCAATCCTGCTTTGGCAAAAACTGTAAAGCACTGCAAAAGTGCAAAAGAAAAGTGAGTCACACAGGATTATTAAATAAGGGTACAAAAACAATTGTTTTGTCATATTATGCGGCTGTTTTGTAATATAACATTGACAAATTTATATTATATTTAAGCTTATAGCTATGTTTAACCTATAATTCATACTATATAAACATATAATTCTGAAATACCTATTTGTTTATACTGTTTTCCATGTTGTAATACTCACCCACAGCAGGATGAAGTTTTATTTATCTTTGTGCTGAAGGACATATGTTGTATGTGTATTTCGTTCTACTGTCTGCATTTTACTTTGAAGGCCATTAGGGGCCCCTGACACCACAATACTTGACGTATACTGAAAGGCTGGGGTGGCAGTGTAACGTCATGGCACTTGCTGAGACGCCAGCTGTTGTGGTGGGGGGTTGAAGGCTTGTGATGTATGGGAAAAGTTAAAGGACATAGCACACACAGAGAAACAATGCTGCTTCACTTGGATTTGAAATATCTGCTCCTGAATATAAATCATTTTATCAGTTTACTGATGAAATATCTTTTATCCTGTCATACATCCATCTTAAATCAAATAAAAATAAATATTGTTTTAGCCTCTATTGAAGGTTTAATTTACAAATAAGGCTGCTAAGGAATATAGTACCCAGTTGAAGTAATGATAATAATATGAAGTCACTGAATTAAACTAAACTTTAAAACAAACCACTGAACACACAGCTAAATGTGATGTGAACAAACCTATAGATTTCACAGCTTTAGAATAACATTTACTCTGTTAAATTATTGCATATATAACACAATCCTGCAAATCAAGGACAGTAGTTTTAATTTCGCCATCTGTCGAGCTCAGTGAGTTATGTAGCTTGTAGGATGTTAAACCATCCTTCAGTAAATCAGTTGTTAGTTTGCAGTATATTTAACCTAAATATTAGAAACAATAATAACTTAGCAGTCAGCTTAAAAAACCACCAGAGAAATTTACGAGCTTCAGGTTGTCAATGGATACAGTGAAGAATGATGCCAGGAGGTCTCTGACTGCATTATTAAGTGACTGTGGCATGTGGATTTACAGCAGGTTTTAGACATGCCAGCCTTTGTCATACATCATCTTCTACATCCCACTAATTCACTTATTACACACTGAAAGAGATTAATACAAGAGGCCCCACAGCTAGCAATCAATTCAAAGGATGGTCATTCTGGGCTCACAGTTTACAGGCTTTAGCTTCACGGCAGAATCTCCTTTTATTTTTTTCATTCTGCATGTTTGTAGAATATTAGAAGAATTATACTCAAATCTGGAAAGGATTTTATTTCTTTTAGACACCAAAGTCACTGCTGCCACAAAAGAGCACAATTAAAAATGGCAAGCTCCCATTAGAATGAAAAGAATGTGAACAAATTCAAGTTCTCAATATACGTGACTAAGATTATAACTTGGCATTTAAAGGATCTTCATTCTGACAGTCAAACATGATTAGTAGTTATCGTTTTCATTTGGTCGTCTGAGAGGCACTGTCACTATGTTTTTAGTCAATAAACCTGCAAGTTAGTTCAGACTAATTGCTGGAAATCTGTTTCTGATTGTGGTGAATTGAAAGAATGCAATGGGTGCCTCCCATCTATCCACTCCAGCACCCCCCCCCCCCCCGCCCACCCCCCTTCTCAATGAGCGCTTGTCCATCTTGAACTCTTGCCAGTGGAACAATCCAGTATGAGATGGAGGAAAATATTGATTTAAAGCCGCAATTGTAAGTCATCATGTGCTCTGACAAGGCTGTTTTAGCGTTCCAAACTCATAGAACAGATGTTTTTTAGAAGCAGCTTTGAAGCCTCCAAGACTTGGCCTTCTTATGCAGTAACATACATGCAAACAAACAAACAAACAGAAAAGCTGACTGTGATTATTGCTTGCTGTCAGTACTCTCTTCCTCCCTATGGTTCTCAGACGGCACATTCCTCCATACGCACAGCGTACAGCAGGAGGAGAAGCCAGCAGGCTGCTGGTATGTAACACTATCCCCCCCACACCAAACATCATACCACGGAGGCTTTCTTACCATTGCCAGCACCACAACTTTTCACCCTTTCCCCCCATCCTTTTATTTTCTTAGAAGGATTATTTACAATATTATACTCATGTGGACTAGAAGAACACAACTAACATTTTTTATGCTTCCATTAAAGATAAATACTAATATATTTTTTTTAAAGTAACATTTGTTTGACAGCACCATGTGTCAGCTTGCTACCAGAAATTGAATGGAGGTGCAATATTTCTTGGAATGTACTGAAAACAACATAGTATAGACAGGATTAGATATTCCCCGTCTTGAATTTGCTGATGGTGTCAAATTGATTAAAAGTTGATTAAAGGGAGTCGAAGCATCTGATTACAAAAACCTTCGTGTTTTTCACAGATGCAACCAATTCCCCGTGAACGTCTGTGATCTAAGATCAAGGAAAGGAAATCTTTATGCTGGGAAAAGACGTTAATTACAGCATCACACATGAAGCATTCACTCTTATCGTATGAAGAATGTGTTCAGTTGAGTGTGTCTAACTACACAACTAAACAAAAACCCAACTGCCCCTCCATTTCCTGGATTTGCACCAATGAATAATTGGGTTATGGTTCATGTGGTAAATCCCCCCACTCTTACCCTTAGAGAGAGATGGCTCTGATAAGTCTGAATGACCAGCCATGACAGAGTGAAGCAGAGCAAGGCGTCTTTCCACATCCACTCATGATCATGTCCTCTACTGTCACACTTTAGTGGGTGGGGGTGACAAGGCCAAATTTATAAATCATGTTGGGGCAGATTTTTCAGTTGTTTTGTGAGTTTGTTTTGATATAAATAGGAAAAAGACTGGTTGTTAAATGTGACTATTGTTCTCTGTTAACACTGTCAATAAACAGTTCCCATCAACAAAACCTCAAACTACATGGAGCTGCTGCAGAAATCGGCATGCTCTTCAGTTTATCATTAATTTCCTATGTTTTCCTGCATGACTCTTGACTGGCTTGTTTCTGCTTTGGCGCAAGTATCGGTTAAATCTGTGTCCACTCATGTAGCGCAAAACCAGTGTTAGACAAAAAGTCTTTAACTAAAATCAAAGGACCAATACTGCAGTGCAACGCTATGTTGCTCTATTCAAAGTATTGCTTAAGACATATAAACAATTTCCAGCCCAATCTAGTAAAATTGCTGCAAGCGAATGCTTTGGACTGTCCAGGGGATGTTCCTGGTTTGAGATCAGTTACAGAATGATGCCAAAAAAAAAAAAAAAAAAAAGAAAGAAGACAGAAAAAACTGGTGTGTTTAACCCTCTGAAGCACTTATGCATTTTTTAATCCCATATAAAGTAAACATGTGCAAAAGTTTCCTTCCTTTCTGTCTTTCCTTCGGTATTTTGAGACATGACATTTCAATTACCTTTTATTGAGACAAGGAATTTCTGCTAGTTTTTAACTTTTTTAATTAAAAAAAAACAGTTACTTGTAAATGAAACCGTGTGGAAATGGTTTATTTTTATTTCCCGCCTCTCTCTGTCTTTCCTCTTCTTTCTCACCTCTTTTCTCTGACTACTTAGCCAAAGTGGGTATTGTTGTTCAAACCTGTTCCCTACTTTTTCTTTTTTTTTCCACTTATGATTACATTTGGTTGCAACATAATTGCTGGCTGGTTAACCTTGTTATGTGAATGAATGAATTGGCATGGTTTATGTTGTCAGCAGGGGGTGATAAGGAGTGGATGTCAGGTGTGCACAAGTTGCACAACTCTCACCAAACAAGGAAACCTGGGAGTTCCCTCAGTGGTTAGATTTGCGAGACAAAAACACTTCATGTTTAAGAAAATAAATGTAATCTTAAATATCAAATAAATAAGACATGCCTTGGGCCAATATAAACATCTTTCTCACAGCTTAACCAAGCCGAAAGATGACAAAAGATTTCAAATATATTCCGTTTTTCTTAAGTTGCTACAAATGTAAAAAGAGATATTGTCAATGAATATATTACTAATGCATATGTGTGGCTTTATGAAAATGTTAGTTAAAAGCATTTTGTTATTGGATTCATTAAAAAAGTAATTGGTTTTCCTCAAAATAATTTGCTGATGCAATTAAGTTTTATACAGACGTAAACTGTCAGAGAGCGGCTTGTGTTGCTGTTGCGTACAGACCATTTCAAACTAATTAACTAGCAAAATGACAAACACATAACTTCCCACATGCCTGAGGATTCTCCCTTGGGAAAGCAAATCCGTCATGAATTTGCTACAGCTAACAGCCTTACACAAGTATGTATACCGTATACGTTAGCAACAAGGAACACAGTGACATAGATGTGGATACTTTTTTCCTCTAAAAGAATGTACACAAAAATTCAGTCCCACCTGGCAGCATATTTAGCTAAAGAATTGCTCGAAACTAAACAGTCTGACATAAGGGTTTATTTACTGTAGGACAACTAAACAAGGCTAGACCATAAGAGCCGGTAATTAGAGAGCGAGGAAACAACATGGTCTCCTTGATGGCATTGAGGTTTTGTCACGAGGAGACACAAAAATCCAAGCATGCTGACAGAAACTTTCTTTCTGAAACTCAGAAAGAAAGTTTCCTCTCTCTCCTTTTACTTTTTTCTTTCTGCTCTCACACACACATGCATATGCACACACACACACACACGGCCTCACTGTGTTTTGGAGACATTCAAGGAGTTGGCTGTAAATGTTTAAAACTGCCCCGATGATTCATGTACTTGAAATTTAATGAATATGAATCCATAACTAATCTAATTATATTTACTTCTGCACTCCTTTATGATTTTATAATACGCAAAATAAATAAATATGTAAAATAATGATCATATGCATGTTATCTCCAACTCAACTCAAACTGAAAAGCTGTTTTGGCTTCATATGTGAAAAATCTATTGTTTCCACAGGCGAAAAAAAGAAAAGAAAAACCTCCTGTGAAGCACTTGATCACTAATTTTACTGTAATAATAAACTCATTTCATGGTGTTGCAACATAAGAGTCCAGGCCAAATACTGTTTGAGATAATTAGCTCAAGTGAATGAAAGGGTTGTGTTTTGTGGGCTACGCGGAGACGGCTCTGTCCTGATACAACAATGTGTTCATATTAGAATCAGTTTTATTCAACCTTTGAAGGACAGCGTCCTTACTCCCATCTCACTCCCTATAGCGTTCCTTCTGCCAGTATTGTCTTGGATACCAATCCTCCTCCATCTGCTAGGATTAAACTTCTGCACACCCCAACACACATGCCTCCCACCCCCCCAAGACAGGTTTTATAACTATGCCAAATGAGACCTGGATGGCAGTGCACTCCACTTCCTAAACAAATCCACTCTTTTTAAAGTTCTTTACTTGAAAAGTTTAGCATTTTGCATCTCTGGTATTTAGTTTTAATAAACAATAACTATTCAGAAGGAATCAGTAATAAAACTCTGTATTTCCACTGATTATTCTTTCAGAGTGAAGTTAGATTGCATTTTAAATCTCAGTGTAAAAATGTTCAATGTGAAGGTCTAACCAACATAATGTTATCGAATGAATAATTGTAATCACACCTGTGTAGTCTGTGTGATTTCTAATGGTTTCACTCTGAGAGCAGCATACTTCAGTGAGAAGACAGCTCAAAGAAGGCTTGTTGCTGCACTGTTGCAGAGACACTTAACTAAAATATTCAGGAGAAAAGCACCTTAATTATACAGATGATAGAGTATAGGCCCTGAAGTTGTGTGCCTGAGTGTGTATCAGCATTGCACAGCTTCCATAATAGCTGCTAATTGGCTAATGGCTCTACAGACTTGTCACTTTCATTGGTGCATCTTTGTTGCTGTTGTTGTCTAGACCAGTGGTTCCCAAACTTTTTTTTCTAGGCCCCCCTTTGTTTTACAAGAAAAATGTTGCCCCCCCCAGCGCGCGCGCACACACGTACAAACACATCCTCCAACCACATACACCCATATTTTGCTCCATTGCGGTTTATTTCACACCTCAAACAGTAAACAATTAAGCAAATACAAGTAATCTGCAATAAATTACAGGTAGTAGTAAAATAAACTACTAACTCTTTTACGCTACGTCCACACCTACACGGGTATTTTTGAAAACGCAGCTGTTTCGTCCACACGTAAACGGCGTTTCGAATCACCAAAAACGGAGATTTTTTAAAACTCCTTTTTTGCGTTTACGTGTGGACGAGGAATACAGAGTTCATCATGCAAGGTCAAAGGTATGTGGCTTTTTTTCACGTCACACTGTGCGCCACGTTATTGTTTACATGAGATGAATTGCAGAATGGCAGATAGTCAGATTAACAGTATTTTGTCTCTATCTTCAGGTTTTACACGCTTATATAAACACACGCAGTTACTGTCCCTCTATGTAGAAAGGCTGAGGCATCACGATGTAATTATTTTAGGTGCAATTGTTTTTTTCCCCTGTGTAATAATATTCAACATTGCTATCAATACATTTTTCAAAAAATGCTTCTCTGTGCAAAATGGGTTTAAAAACATAAACAGCTGTGGGATACTGTTTGTCTGTGATGTGAAGCGGGGGAACAAATCGTGGCGGGATCAGCCTGATATCATTTGTATCCCGCTGTAACTTTACTGTATAAAGAGCTAAAATCTCCAAAATGTCAGGAGTAGTTAGTCATTACAAGTGTTTGTGACCTAAAAATCAAGAATGTGGGATACTGTTTACCCGTGATTTGGAGAGCCCAGCGCGTGCTCCCGACCAAGGGAAAACCAATTATGCAGAAGAGACCTACCTCGGCACTTGTGCAGGTGAAACCAAAGGGAAAATATGCTTCACCATATTTTCTAGTCTTTGGCATAGAATGAAGTTGGTTTGGAAACATATTCAGCTATGCTTCATCTCCTGCTTTGCGTTTGTGTGGGCGCCCGTGCTAGCAGTGTCCAAGCCTTGTTTTTTCCCTTTTCATACCGTGCCCGCCCCCCCTAGCCATTGCGGGGGGCGGGGGGGGGGCACTCCCCACACTTTGGGAAGGTGTGGTCTAGACTGTTGCTGCACTTTTCATTTTTGATACTCAAACATGCGTGTATGTATATATAAATGCAAAGGCACAAAGTGTCTCTGAATATTTGCACACCATAAACATGTAAAAGACACAGTGATCCACAGTTAAAGTAAACATTTCACATCAGTAAAAACAAAGATGGGTGAATTGTGCAAGTCTATTGGGTTTAAGTCTTGTGAAGATACACACACACACACACACACACACACACACACACACACACACACACACACTTGTTGCTTGAATCCTGCCAAAGCTACAAAATGAGGTGTTCCTTTCTAATTAATCATGGCTGCTTATAAGGTTACCTGAACAACAGTTCAAGCTGTTGAGCCAAAAAGCAAGACAGCTGGAGCACTGAGTGACACTGAACAGTGTCACGTGAGTCCTAATTACATCAAATTAATATGATTATTTCAGCACTTATTCATCAAATTACACTCTTGCAGACTGAACATTTACACTGAAGGTTGATTTAGGCATGTAAAGAAAATGAACAGGGGTCTGACACAGAAGAAAGTGCTGCAGATACAGAATGGCATCAAAATTAATGTGCCCTTTGACAGATGATGCAAAACAAGTCCTAGCCAAAGCTAAAACAGAACAGAATGTAAAGTGAAAAGCCTAATAATAACACCTTTTTCCAAGACCGTAGACCTAAACTACCCTAGTTTCTGTCATCTGCTTCTAGTCTTGCCTGTGGAGCTGTAACAATTTGGCACGCCTGGTGAAAACCAAGCCTATGGGTGTGGTGCACAGCTACAAATTTAATCCCAACTGCGTTACTAAGACCCTGTGTTGAAACATTATGAATGTCCGGGCTAAGTTCTTACTCGAGGTCTCACGGGAATGTTGTTTTGTTTGTGGCAACACTCTTGAGTGTGCTACTATGCATAAAATGCAAATTACAAGCCCACTGGAAACCCAGCTAGACATTTCGTACAATATAGTTATTCATTAGTCAAACTTCTCAACCACAATATATTTCAACTACTTTAACAGTGAATCAGTATGTATGGTATTTCACAGAAGCAAAGATAAACTTTTCTTATCATCTAAAAACTTTAACAAGCTATGAGATTTAATACTGCCTTTGGCTACACTGTTGACCGAAAAAGTGCAAAACCTCCACCTTTTACATACTGGATGGGGCTTTGAATGCAGCTATAAACACACATTTACAGGGCAGTTATGGATCATTAAAAGCTTTATAGAAACTGCAGTTGTTCATGCGTAAGCAAGCAAAACTCTGCCACAGAACTCAAAAGTAAAACGTTTGAGGGAAAGTGATGCTGAGCTGCTGATGTGAGCAAGTGAATAATTGGTGTGCTTCTCAGACTGGGGGTGATTGTGTTTGTTCGGTTGAAAATAATCACCTCAACTCATAATAAGAGGTTGTCACATCCATGATTACACATTGCTGATGACGCTCAAACTGCTTACTCATCAAATTAAGTTGCACACTCAGATAAAAACAGCCATGTATGATTATTAACACATCGTATCACTTTCCCACAGCAAGTGAGTTGAATGTTTTCATGCTTTTCTAGCTATACAAATGAATACAATAACACTTCTAAGATATTAAGTACAACCAGTTCAATGTGCCTGCACTAAGAATTTCTAAGCTTAAGCTCTTGAAAACAAAGCCCAATCATTGTATTTTCGTTTCTCAAAATTTGAACCAATTTGTTTGCCAGATTTGTGTTTTGAAGAAATAAATGATCTGCCAAAGGTTCTGACACATGAAAGCATTTAGGAATTATTGAAAGCTACAGTAAAGTATAGGCAAAGGCTCTTAGCTTTGCTGATCATAACCGAGCCTGTTCCCGTAAAACCCACATGGCACTTCATCATGGAACAGGTATGCTGGCAAGCATTAGTGTATTATTTGTCAGCACAGTCAAAGTATGTATGTCCTCTGGAAACACATGGTTACCATCAGCACAACTCAAACCACAAAACCACAGTGTTAGTCTAATCTCTAAATACCGTGTGTAATGGACTCTGTGTCATTATGCTCCTTTGCTTTATGACACACACGAAATAGCGCAATGTATTTGTAGCACATTTAACCAGAGCACTGAGTGGGAAAACCTTCATCAGTCATCAGTCGCAACTCTTTCATGTAAAACATGTCTGATGCTCTTCCTGTCTTGTTTAAGTTGTTTTGAAATGATTCTGGGGAAGGATTCGCAAGCTTTTGCTAACAAGCACACTCAGTTTGAGCAAGTCTTTGTGATTTAGCGTCTGGTTTCTGGCCTGGCTTGAGGTGTGGCCTGACTGTCTTTAGCCTACACCGCTTCTCTGACTAAGTGTCTCCGGCTCATCTTTTCCTCTACAAAGAAAAAACTGAGATTACATCAATTTGCCTGGATTTGAGTATTTTGCAGGACATTGCTTCAAGATAGCTTCAAGCTAAACCACTGAAGGAATCCATGTATGGACTTTGGAGAACTTCAACTTGCCTCTCTTGTCTTGTTCGCCTCTCTTCTGCATCATATCTATGTGTGTGTGTAAGAGTGAGCGTGTGCACGTTCACCTCATGTGAGAGAGTGCGGGAAGTATTGAGAAGACAACAAACCAGAAAATTACCCTGCGCAGCCAGCTGTTTCTGAATCTCATCATAGGAATTTATCAACACGCATATTTCTGGCTCCAACCTCCTACGGTGCTACAAATATTTCTGTGAAAAGAATAATCATTCAACTTTCTCTCTCTTTCTTGAGAGCTAGCTGCTTATAATGGGTATTTTGAGTTTTTCATTTCATTCGGATGAATGCATAAATGAATTATTCTTGCATATCTGAAATTCTAGGGAGGAGAGGGTGTTTGATCCATTCTAATATATGGATGATTGCAATACACTGTGATTCAAATTATGAAGCATGTACTCATCCTCAAAAACACAGTATACAGTCCAACTGGCAGCTGAAATGCTCCTAATTGCAAAGCACAAACAAACATGAAAAATGAAGCAACTGTGCCCAATTAGGAGATATTTTTTGCTTTGCATTCTATGGTTCTATGGATGATTAGATGCCTGTATAGGTAAGCAGTTAGAAAGGAGTGCTTTTGAAATGCGAATAGTCAGGTCAGAAGTGAGGATCCAAAATCTGGAGTTATGCTATACCATGATGTATTCTTGGCATGTTAATTATACTCAAATGTTAATTGAAATGTGAGGAGTTAATTGTGTTGTAACATACTTGTTTTCTCTTGTCCAAATGTCTTACTGAACATGCACAGGGATAGGAAACTGACAATGACTAAAGGTGGTTTCCGTTGGAAGACAGCTTTCCACTCCTCTTCTTCTTTGAAAAAATATCACAAGTGATTTGTTTAGTGACTTAAAATTTTAGAATTTGATCCCTTTTTGTGATGGTCAAATCCAAGCACTACTGGTGTCCACAGTAAATTAAATTACATTAAATTAAGAGCAACTTCAGTGTAAAAGGTATTTGGATCTTTGCTGCGTACGCCTATGACCAAGAAACTGCTACTGATGTAGCGCTTTAAGAAGTCTAAGCACTTTTTTAGCACAAGCCTCATTTACACACACATTCATACACCCACCTTTCTATGCCCAAGCCATTTTTTAACTCAACACTCACACATTCAAACTCCGATGGATACATTAGGGGCAACTTTGGATTCAGTATCTTGCCCAAGGACACTTTAGCAAGTGGACTAGGCAACCTCCTGAGCCACAACTGCCCAGTATTTTGCCCAGTAAAAAATAATCAATTATGAATATATAAAAAACACTCTGACAGCTTTCCACAGATTTCAATATGGTGACTAAAATCTTGATGTTTTTTTTATGCAACACAAAAATAATATAAAGAACTATTTGTGTCATTAAAACGTGACAACACTGACCATTTGTGTGTGGTTGCTGGAGGTTGATGTCACCTTATAAAGAATGATGGAATCAGTTGCAAAGAGGCGCTACATCAAAAACCTTCTCATGATTGCTTTATTTGTGACCAAATGCATCTCTTTGCAACTAGTTTCATGCTAATGACTCCTAGCACTCACCAACTTTTCACGGGCTAGACGCTTTTCCCTAGGTACTAATGATTGCCATGGGTCACTATGCCTGTGTGAATGGGGCTTTAGCAGTTGATTTTGACTGCCAGCAACCTCTCAAAAGTGCACAGACATTCCTGGTTGTCAGTTGGTTGCAGATAGGTCACTAGGCCTGTGTGACTGAGGCCACATTCAGAACTAGTGAGGTAATGTTTGTTAGGCTTGTTGTAGGCTTGAAATTCAGTGGCTACAGTTAATTAGCTTACTTCCAAACCAGTGCACAGGTTAGATGTTTAGATTTGGTAAGAGGTTATATAAACATTAGTGGGTAAATAAACTTTACTTAAATATGGATAAAAATTCAGCCTCAGCATTAAATGATTCAAATTCAGATTTATTAAGGCCTGTGTTTAAGTCTTATGTGCTCAGTACACACACATAAATCTACTTTGTCAAAGTAATTTAAGTAATTGTACTTCCAACTTTTGCTTCCAATTTTGCTTGACAAGCAGCAAGTCTTTATGGACTTGGCCCAATAATCATTGCACTATTCCCATCACACAAATTATTTGCACACTTTTCCCATGTGAAAATTGTGCAAGAACCTTCCTTGTGTATAGCATACCTAGTTTGCTTAAGTGAACATACTGTAAAAATCCTGTTATAATCCCAAAGGGCAACATTGCATCACTGTTGGTTCAGAGGGTAACAACAGAGAAGGGCAAGCACTAAAACAAAAACATGCAGAATGCTGAATGTATCTCGTGTCAGTGTCAGGACACAGTGCACTGAATTTGCATGATGTCTCTGGCTTGCGTGTATACACAAGCTAATATACACACACATGCATGTTAGACAGACTTAAGCGTTGTGACACAGGCCCAGTGGCACAGTTTCTCTGACACACAAGCTTAGCATCATCGCATCCATTACTTTGCTTCCAAATTACTATTTTCTTGTAACTTCTCAGCAGACCTGCTGTCATTAATTGGGGCTGGCCTTAAGCCAAATGTGCTCTTTTCTTTCGCAATCTGTGCAACAATGCACACGACTATTGGTGCCTTTCTTTAGTCATTATCTCAGGTCAGTGGAGTGTCTAACAAGGGATGGCATTAACACATAAAACAATGTTTCGCTAATTTCAAATGAGTTGACATGCCAACAAAGATGTTGTTTCACAAAGTTACAACTACTCTCACAAGATTTTTTTTTAAACTTAAGATAGTCCTCTGATTGCTATCAGCTGGACTAATAGACTAATAGTGTATGAGATACATTCTTACAGGGAGATGTCATTTGTGAGACGCACTTACCAGGGTTTGTTTATAACTGAAAGGTTTACAATCCAAACACCTTGATTTTTGGCAAAAAGAAATAGGATTCACACAATAAAAGGAAACCATAAAAGTAGGTCTGCTATTCAAAAATGTGTTACTTACCATATAAATATAATATAAAATCCGTTATAAAATGTGAACGCTACAACAACTGAAAACATTGTTGTACATGGAACACAGTGTGCTTATTCTAACAAAGTCAAAAGATTTGAATACCATTATAGCATAATCAAAACATTAGTAACCAGTTTTGAGCTTTGGAGGCTGTGATGATCACAACTTTAGATGGGCCTGCAGTAAGAGAAGAGAGAAAAGAAGGACATAAAGAGACAAAGACTAGATGCACACTATGGGAGAGAGAAGAAAATGCAGTAATGGCATGCAATAGTGGCATATAAATGCATGGAGAGTGAAAAATGGGGCAGTCCTTACTGTATCATGGGAAGTCCCACAGCAGCCTGAAGCTATAGCAACAGAACCCAGGGATGATTCAAGGTCAACTGATTGAGTCCTAGCGCTGTTATAAACCTAATCTTAAAAGTCGAGAGGATGTCTGTCCAAACTGGGAGCAGCACTTTTAATGTTGGAAGAAGAATTTAAATTTAAATTCTAGAATTAATAAGGAGTGCTTGAAGAATACCCAGTATGGGAGAAATATAATTTGTCCTTCCAGTTCCCGCTACTACTTTCACCATGATTTTAGAATTGCGTGTTAATACAGAATTACAATTGTCTAGCCTAAAAGTAACAAATGTTTGAGCTAGGTTTTCAGCATCACTCTGAGTTAAGATGTTTCTGCTAAATAGTCTTGGGTCAGAGCACAGCTATCTTCAAATTTAGCTTCAACTAGCCCTCTCATGCACAACACTGGTGAGAGACTGGTGGAGTTTGGTAGTGATGTTGACTTGGGCTTTCTACAGAGGATTGATTCAATGTGATTAGAGGTGCCATGCTGTCTGCCAGAGTACTCAGGCACCACTTAGATTCTGCTCAATTTGCCAACCCAGTGTTATACTTCCACGGTCCTCCCATCCTTTATTTCCTCCCATCCATTGGAGAGTATGCCAGGGCCAGAACCACATGGGCAGTTTCACAGAGAACAGCATTGTAATTGCACTGAGCGAAAAAAAAAAAAGTCCTCAGTTGACCTGTGTGGTTAAACGAAGAAGGGTAATACCATCCCCTTTTTCCACACATGGTTTGTCCTGTCTTTCTTCACTTCCTTCCCTCACTGCCTCATATCCTTCAAAGGCAAGGCCATTCCAAGCCTTGCCAGGTTGAAGAATTCAGCTGCACGTCAGAGATCTCACTTTAATACACTACTGCTCCATTTTATTTTATTTTTCTGCCAGCCTCCCACCTCATCATTCCTCAAGCTTTCATGGAAAATCACGCCCTTTGTTTTGCCAAAAGTTGCATCCTAACACCCTATCCCTTCTTCTTTCAAGGTATTGAGTGGGAGCCGAGAACTTCAAGAAGGATTATTTTGCTTCTTAACAAAGTAATAAATCATACCGTGGGCCATCCAAGGAAGGGCATTGCCATTTTTTCCCATTCCAAAATAACAGCAATCAGGACAGCCAGAGTGTTGCCTGTTCAAGGATAAACAGCCACAGAGTTACTCTGATATCTTCTTCGGGTTTCACACAAATATTGGATCAATCCAAGTAAACTTGAAGTTCTGAAAAAAATATGCTTGAATATGTTAGTTAGATTTTTTAGTTTCAGCAGGAGTAATTTTCAGTGCTTATATTGACGTTAGAGTAGAAATCTGACACTCAATTTACAACTCCACATCACCACTATAGTAATAATTATATTAGTAAATGTCTAACAAGTTTATAGACACATTTTTTAATCAATTCCTGTTTAGCTCATCAGATGACAGTCACTGTAATACCAATCAATGACAGCCTCTTAGATATAGCTGGCTGGTATTTAGCTTAACATATGGAAAAACTGACATGCTGGCTGAAATCTTGCAGGCTCAAACATATGCAGGCATACTGCCAGAACAGTGGGCAAAAATTTAGACATCTTTCCACTAAGAACACACAGACTCCCACCTTCACCCCTCATAGCCATTTATGTTCTGTTTGTTTCTCTCTGATCACCTATAGATTTACACCAGACCACCAGCGCGGTTACAAACCAAGCATATACACAGACATGCACAGACAGATTCACACACGAAATATAACCAGAATCTCTGCTGCTGGGAGGCAGCCGAGATTACTGAATCTCAGGAAAGGAAGTGCTGTGATTGATGTCTAAACACCGAGGAACAAATGAAACCAATCAGAACTAATCAGGACTGGCAGCTCTATACAGCGGAAGCTGAGCAAACATAAGGAAAATGTCCGCAGGTTGACAAGGATGCAGCTACATCCTCTGATTACAATACCAGCGTGCCGTATTTTGTACAGTTTGCTTCAGCGTGAGTCTCACTTCAGTGAACAAATGTTTACTTTGAGCAGCGGATGATGAACAATGACTTTCGTGGGAAATGCTGCAAATAAACATTGTTTTACTGACAGTTACTTGCAACATTCAAGAGGTGTTTTGGCCAGAGACGGTGCAGAAGTAAACAGACTGATCCACATTCGTCCTCACATTGCAAAGCTATAGGGAGGCAGATTAAAACTGTAGAATGTGAAGTGCCATTTGATGCTTTTAACTCCAGACTGTTAAATTATAAATGTGAACGATGGTCTGTACATCATATTGTTTATTATGATAAGACCTTGGGATAAGCAATTAAAAAGGAAATAGTATGATAATGGTTGCAGTACAGCACTGTCAATGTATGCTAATATCCTTGAAAGTCTTAGAGTTATGAGCACTGTTTTTACAATATATTTAGAATTGTTACTTGAATCTTGTAGAGGCCTTCTCTAACTCAGTGTTATGCTGTCCTGCACAACTTCACCGTTTTGGTTTTTCACTTCTTTTAGAGTGTCCATTATAGATAAAACAAGCACCTGTTGAAAAATAAAATAAAATAAAATAAACTGCTCCCATAAACCATAGCATATGCTAACATAAATGCTAACATTATTCCACAGGTGCTTTGTAAGCAGATGTTAAATCAATTTCACAACTATCCCTAAACTGGCTTACCATATTAATATTTTTTTTGAATAACAAAAAACTGCTATTTTGTTTTATAACTCATGCATTCACTGATGCTGTTGGGATATAGGGATTCATGAAATTCATTTCAAAAACATAAAAGGTATTAAAAGATACCTGATATTTTTTTCACTGTACGCAACATGAAATAACATACGGAAAGCATTCATACATCGGAAAATCACTTTGCATGTTATCGCATTGCATTACATATTTTGTGTGAAGTTACACCAATATGTAAAGTGACACATTTAATCCTCCTGCTTACATTTAATTCAACATAATAAAATAATAGGCAGATGGTTAAAAGTGTATGTATGACTCCATCACTAAAAAAGAAATAATTCCCTACTTTTTGGTCAGGAAGGGGTTTTAGCCACTTTATTTGTGCACAAAATGGAACATCTGGGGGCTGTTTTTGGCTTCAAAGCTCAGAAATGTATGAAATCAACAAATAATGGATAAACGACGAGAAAGAAATTTTCAATAAAACAGGGTGGGTATCTTTTAATGGTTTCAAAGAAATGAACAGAATACAGTAATTGAGTGTTGCCAGAATTACAGTCACAAAACTGCAGAAATCCTTTGATTTTAATTAGAAACAGGGGATTGGAGCCATATTAATGACTTTGACTTTGAATGACTTTCTCCAGTCTGAAGGTTATTCATGAATCCTTCATTGTTATTATTGTTCTGCATGTTGATGACAGATGTCTCTCGTGTCAGCCAGTTACTGGCATTGCAAACTGCTTGTAATAAAGTGTAGTAACAGTAACTGTACTATTGACCACGTGTCTGTGGTGAACTTACTCACCCCTCACAGCAAACACACATATATAAACACATTAGCACATAACGGTGGTGCAGTTATTCATTCTTAATAAAAAGAACCTTGTTTACTTAAGCAACCGCTACAAGTAATGAAGTTAAACTCTACATACAAGGCATACAGTGCACGAAAAAGCACAAATCACTTCAAGGGAGACACAAACATGACTTGTACGACGAGATGCTATTTTTGGGGAGGGTTTACAATTATTATGGCTTTATCTTGGACCTCAGGAGGAAAAAATTTGGAAGAAAGCCACGTCTTACTGCTGCATGCAAGTTTAAATGAGGAGTAACCCATCAACTCACCTAACTGAGTTATCAGACAATATCAGCTATTCAGCTGATATTGTCTTAAATATTAGTAGAGTTACAGTGTTTTGTTCTGCTCACTCTACTTCCAAACATACAAAAAAACATATTAAATATTAAATTTAATTAAATATTAAATTATTATTACTATTACATTTATTTTAAAATAATGAAAATATTAACATGAAAAGCCCCAGCTTTAATGTAAACATTTAAATTGCATTTTGTTTTACCCCAAATTGTTCAAATTTCCAAGATGGGAACACATGGCTCATAGCTTTACATGTTTGAAGAAATAGTAAAACCAAAAAAAAGTCACCAACTCAACCAAAGCATAACCTTATCAATCAAACATGTTTGGATTCTGTTATGGCTTAAACATTTACTGCTGGCAGTGGAACTGTAACTGGCATTTATGGCTATTTACATGAAAAGTCTATGTGCTCAAATGCAGATAAATGCATCAAAACATATTTGTGCTGTAGACATTTCACCAGGCAGCAGTTCAAAGGCATACAGTGCTTAAAAAAAAATTATTAGACAATGTAAGGGGTGCAAGCCTAAAATAACACGGACTTATTAAATGGTGTGATTGATTAATTTCTGACATTTCCAGTGTGCTGGCTCAAATCGTGAAAAATGTGATTTCTGTTTAGTGAATTCAATAATTTAAAGTTTTGAAAAAAATTTGTCTTCTTGTTTTTATGACAGGTGATCTTATAACTTTCTTTAGCACTGTACATCAGTAAAAAAAAAAAAATACGTGCAATGCAATCAAAGTACTTTTCAGACTGATGAGTTGGAATCTGGTTGAGAAAATCATGTGATCTCAACCCAAAGAGGCTAATGAGAAAAATGTTTCCTGTTCCTATATATTACAATAATTTGATTAGCTATTATACATATTAAAGCCTTATAAAATCCGTCCCAATCTATATTTTATCCTCTAAATTTAATTTTAAAGTGAAATTCTAAGTAGTGAGAGTATTTGCTTGTATAAGCCAAGTTTTGTTGGCCTCATTCTTACTTTTGTGTTGTGATGCCCTGCTTGTGCTCATTAGTATTCTTGTTGCTTACCCGTCTCAATAGCCCATTAGATTTTATGCTGGAAGAGCACCCATTATATTATAATGCTGGTACTGTATCCAGTTAGCTGACTCTACATAATTTGGCAGTTGTTAGTACAGGGATCATGCAACATTGTCTACACAACATGGCCAAAGCACAGCAACAATGCTGTGTGAGGAAAGAAACAATGACTCATGTCACCCAGTAACAGCCTTAGGCCATGTTTTAAGCAGACTTTGGTGTGTGCATCAAAGGCACATGCCCGGTGCAACTTCATTATTACAGATTTTTATGTTATTGCCTTTGTACTTATTTCAAGAAATAATTAACTGAAAAAGCTAAAACCTCTTAGACTCGATAAATATCACAATAAGAATCATATGGACAAACATGCACCAAACCAATAATTTCTGCAGATATAAAGTAGTGGATAAACAATGACTGACGTGTTTATATTTATTTTTCTTTCTTTTTCTTTGATCACTTTTCAAAAAATCAAAAGCAGTGCTGTGACTTCTTGACCTTAGGTTGTATTTTACAATTGCACCTTCTCACACAGCCAGTCAAAGCTACTCTAAAAGGATCAATATTTGTAAAACTTTCAATCCTAACCGGCTAGTCTTCGCTTCAACTAAAGTCATTAAGGCCACATGCCATCAGTGAACCACCTTGGAAAGGAGTACATCCTGTTTTCCAGACAATCACAGTATTGAGTTGTTCTCCCAACAGGCCTTTCCTCTGCTCCAGACACGTTAAGTCATTACACAGCGTGAGGACGATGAAGTCTCCCCTGGAGGTGGTGAAGAAGTAAATTGGAACTGAAGTGAGGGGTTCTGTGTCCACGGTGCAGAGCAGGGTCCGGAGAAACCCTGGGGTCTTCGGGCCCTTCGTTAGCAGACTGGCCTACATGTTTTCATTTGCTGGCAGACTGCATGAGGTCAATTGCTGCTAAATTACAAGCTTTGGCTGGGAAAACAGCATGCAGATAATTAGTTCACTCTGCCTGTCCACACGATTAGGTTTTCTGAAAAACATTCTAAGAGATGATTCAGGGCTCCAGTGCTGCAATTAGATCTACATTAGTCCAGCTTTCGTGCCTGCATGTGGATCTGTTGCTGAGGGGCAAGTGGGAAGCATGAGAGATGAACACTGCTCAGTGTTTAACACATAAAAGCATCTTGTGTCTGATGCAGCTGCAAATATGAGAACCTGTGTTGGCTGAATTCTGTTGAAATTACATGTATTTTTGACAGTTCAAACATACACTACTGAATATGGTAAATAACATGTTGTTTACTATTTTAAAATCTAAACAAAATACAACCTAAACTTGATTTAAGTGATAAATCTCATTTTTTTAGAGTGAAAATTACAGATAAATTAGCTTTATTTTTTGCCAGTTTCCAAGTACTTCTCTAACTTTTAAAAGCACTTTGTGCAAACCCTTAAAGTTCATGTAAACAGTCTTTACATCCATGCTGAATATTGCAGTTTAATTTCATATTTTATTATTGTTGTTGTTACTTTACGCCTGTCTAACTACTTCTTTAACAGGAGATTGCACATCCAAGTAAGTATGTGTGTCCACTTGTCTTTCTTTATTCTTTAGAGACACCGCTGAGACTTTTAATTAGCAGGCAAACCAAAGAGAATTCGAAAGAATATATTGTTTAAAATGAATGGAACTGGTGTAAGCACTTAAGTAAAAAATATATATATAATATTTTTTCTTGAGTTTCCCATTTTTGTCTAAGACAAAAACAAATATTCACATTTGAAATGGAAAGGTTAATGGCACCATTGCCCGGTGATAGAAGCAACACTGACAGACTCTATAAGCAAGCTTGTTATCTCTAATTATCTACAGTTTATAATCCATAGGATAAACAGAAAGCAATATTTGGGTTGTGGACACAAGGATTTCCTCTCTTATGTGCAGAATCAGGGATGCAAACACAATTATCTGTGACACATCCATCCAGCCGCAGGAGAACTGCTCAGTTTTAAATGCAAGATTCATGCAAGCTAACAGACAAAGCAAACGTAAGCTTACACTAATTACTTGCATGCATGCTTTAAATGGGCAAACATAGTGAATGGGAGAATTCATGCATGTGTGCAGGCTGTGCACAAGGGCATATAAAACACAAGACATAATATATATTGTTATTCTATTATCTGACCCTCTCGGGTATCTCCATCATACAGGCCTCCTGTGACCTCAGGGGTCAAAGCAGGGTGTGTGTCCTCCCCCACAATCAATGACCTTTGTTGAGATTTGCTGAGGAGACCCCCAGGGATGCTCTGCAGCAAGGACACATGCACACGTGCACACAGACGCACACACACTTCACACACGCTTCATACTGTGAAATAAAGATATAAAAAATATATAACAGCATCACCAAGTTATGTGCTGATGTTCAGAAATAAGTCAGTTTATTATTGTTTGGTTACTTGGACATCTAGTTAATGGTTCATTCTATTCAGCAGTGAAACATAAGACTTGAGATTTCCTTGTTAGAAATTATAGTGCAGTCTCAGTCTCCCACAACTGAACATTTCTCAGATGTGCATAACTGCATTAAATTTTAATTAAACTTGTGGTAGTGAAAGGATGTAATTATGGACTTACCCTACTATATGTGACCATTTGTGTGTGTGTGGCTATGTTGCAGAGTAAGAAAGTGTGTATTCCATTGTCCCAACAATACTTCTTTTTGTTTTGCAAAATTACTTTTAGGTGTGAGATATCAGTCCAGAGAATCAGTTTGGTTAAAAACTCAAAAATAAGGCCATCTTCCAGTCTGTATGACATCATTACCACCATTTTCAATGTGCAAATCTGAGAGGTCATTACTGGCCAAATCTCCCCCCATCAAGGATTGGCTTCCAGTTAATCCAGCAATTGTTATTCATTAGGCCTGTCTCGTATCTGAGCTTCATCGGTGACCTTTGACTCTTCTGTCGAAACAGATTAGCTCATCATCTTTAGTTAGGACATCATCTGCCCCACCTCAGGGGTCAAGTTCATTATGCACCATCCTAATTACAGATTTACCTTGCTTAATTGGATGTTTGTGGCTGAGGAACACAGGGTCATTTGAAGATGGATTAAGAGTTGAAGTTAAACTTTATCATATAACAGGAAATTTAGGAATTAGATTATATGGGCCAGAATTAGGTGCTGATTTTGAATATATTATGCTGAGTGAGTAAGGATAATGTAAGTGAGTCTCCACAGAGCACTACTGGGAATAAATGAGTGTCATCATAAAAAATGTCCTGAGACCAACCATCAAAATAATTGAACCTTCCATTGAAGTGCTTCACCCTGGTTCTTTCATCTATTTCCAATTCATGTTGCAAAAGTCACCTTTATCTGGCTGGTATATGCGATTGCTGGCCATAACTCAAGGAGATGGAGTGAAAGGAATGAGAAAAGGAAAGGAGTGTGAACAGTAAAGTGAAATATACACCTGACGCTCAGAAAGGAGCTTTTTTTTGTCCTTTTTTTCTCTTTCTGAATCATACTGGTAGAAATGGAATATGTAATGAGGTTATATTTAGGGCCTGATAACATGACTCCAATGAGTAATGGAACTGCAAAGGTGAAGATTCATTACCTGCCACATTATGATTTAATCAAACTGCATAGAATTATATTCATTTTTCTCTCACAAAGGGCTCCTTCTTATGTGGCCTTTCCCCCGTGTGCATGCATTAGGAAGGTGGTTTTACAGGAGAAATCTTGGGCCTATAGCTTAAGGTCTGCAGCAGAGAAGAAGAAAAATCCTTTAATTTCACAAGCAGTAAAGAAAATAAAAGGATTGAATTTTTAAGATACTTGCTGTTTTATATATTAAATGGTCCCTTTAATTAACCGAATCTGCAGAATTTAATTAATAATTGAATAATGTGTTGTAATAATGTGCAGTCCTATGGTTGAAACGCATACATCACCAGTAGGCTGAATATGCAAGTGTGTAAAGACCCACCATAGGCAGCCTTTCTGGAAGGAAGGCCATTTACCATTATGCACTAAAGGGAAACTCCCCTGACTATGGTTGTTTTTTTTCCAGAATTGTGACTCATTAATTGCAATGTTTCTCCAGGAACATTAAGAATGTGTGTGCGTGTTTTTTTTCTTCCGAATACCTTCAATATGGCAATATCAGATACATCTGCAAAGCATACCTCCTAACTTAACTAAGCATACCTCAAAAAAACTATACTGCCGTCACACAAATTCGAATGCTTTGCAGAAGTCTTGAGCCATCCCTTATTTCTTTATATTTTAATAGGACAATGGGAAACATGTGCAGCAATTTATTGAAACTTGTGCAAACACACATGGTAATACAGTATAAGCAGAAAAACAGAGTCTGCACAATGTTATGAGGCTTGAAAGTCAATATTTATGTAGTATATTATATGACCAGATCTTCTCTTCAACACAGTCTGAACTCTCTTAAACAAGCATTCTTGTAATTTCTTTAAGTAGTCTTCAGGAACAGTTCTATAGGCTTGCAACAAGCTCATTTTTGAATGTTGGTTCCTTTTTGTTCTGTTCTCTGTCAAGATAATCCAACAATGCTTCAATAATGTTAAGGTCTCAGTCTGGGGAGGTGAATCCATGACTTACAATGTTCCACCGTGTGATTTTCTATCCAGGTATTCTTTTAGTAAATGTTAAAAAAAAGACAGTATTTTATGGTGGATCTAAATCTGAATTCATAATTCCACCTATTTTTCTGACAAGATCCCCAACACCTTGGCTGAAATGTAGTCCCAAACCACAACAAAGCTGATACCATATTTTACAGATGGCTATTGACAATGTTTCCACTGATTTCCAGTCCAGATCTTTTGGATCCCTTTGGTTTCCCTTTTCTAAAAAAATGTTTGGTTTTTTTGTTTCATTCCATTCATCCATCACTGCATCTTTCAGTCCATTTTCCTCTGCTATGTGTATCCAGGTTGTGGGAGCAGCAGCCTAAGCACAGAAGCCCACACCTTCCGCTCCCTAGGCACCACCTCCAGTTTTTCCAGGGGAACACTGAGGCGTTTCCAGGCCAGCAGAGAGATATAATCTCTCTAGCATGTCCTGGGTCTCCCGTATGACATGCCCAGAACACCTCATCCAGGAGGCGTCCTTGTCGGATGCCCCAACCACCTCAACTGTCGCCTTTTGACATGGAGGAGTAGTGGCTCTACTCTGAGCCCCTCTTGGATGGCTGAGCTCCTCAACCCCTATTTCTACAGTCTCATTCTTTCAGTCACTACCCAGAGCTCGTGACTACAGGTGGAGATAGAGACATAGATCGACCGGTAAATCGAGAGTTTCGCTTTCATGCTCAGCTCTCTCTTCGCCAAGATGGACCGGTACAGCATCAACATCAGTGCAGAGCAGCCCCAATCTGTTTGTTGATCTGCTGCTCCCTCACTCCTACTTAGGGTAGAAATTTGTCTCTGATCGGGATTGGATTCTCCACCCTTTTCTGTATGTGTGTGTGTGTACACAACCATTCCATTCACTGAACAGTAAATGGATCAACTGAAGGACCAGATGGGTCTCTTGTGTCCTGTATGAGTGTAAAAGTTTTAAATAAGATATTTTTTCCTATTTCTTAAGGACATTACTTTCAGATACTCTTAATCTATTTTTATGCACAAGAACACCTGGGTCTTTCAGATCAAAGCATAAAGAAACGAGGGGTGGATCATAAATTTTACACACCGCTGTATGTAAAGACCAAATTTATAATATTACATCCATTTTCATTTTTAGGTGAAAAAACAACAACATTTTTTTAAGGAGTTGTCTTTTTCTGCTTAAAAGGTGGTCACATTAATGTTGAAAAACATTCTATTCTGAGAACTGTTTTGAGAATTTACAGTGAAAGAGATCAGGAGTTTGTATCTTTGTGTATTTCCTGCTCTCAATCCATCTTTCGATATAATCATAGTTCTCGGCTCCAGGAAAAGTGATGAGAGCCTCAAAGAAAAACTTGCTTTGGGTCCTGTGTTGTCTAGAGCCAGCCCTGCACATTCCACAATGCAGCGTCAACAGTTTGATTCCTGACCCAGAGATCCTTGTTGCCATTATAACAATGGCCCTTGTTTTCTTTCCCTTCAAATCTGTTGACTGTTACATACTGTCACAACCCGGCTCATAGGAAGTGACAATCAAGAGGGAGACCACACACAGGCTTTTAAAGATTTCTTTTCCGGTGATCTGGGGTAGCAATCAGATAATTCTGTTCAGACCGTTTCTGTACCACGGTGTAAGGCCCAGCAAACCGTGCCTGGAATGGTGACCCTGCAATCGGCAGTAAAGCCAAAACCTGGTCACCCGCACTAAACTGCTGCTCTTCAGAACGCCGGTCATGAAAATATTTCATCTTGACCTGAGCCTTTTCAAGGTTCTGTTCTGCCAACCGACCTGCCACATACAGTCTGTGCCGAAAATCATTAACATAATCTATCAAGTTCACTGGTGGTTCACCTGACAACCACTTATCACACAGCACTTTCAAGGGTCCCCGAACTTTGTGGCCAAAGACCAAGTCATTTGGGCTAAACCCAGTACTCTCCTGGCACACTTCTCGCGCTGCCAACAGAAGCCACGGTAAACCTTCCTCCCAGTCACTCCTCATTTCGGTGCAATAAGCACGTAACAAGGACTTCAGTGTTTGATGGGAGCGCTCTAAAGCACCTTGGCTCTGTGGATGATAAGGAGAGGCTTTATTATGTGTGATGTTCAACAGCTTGAGAACTTGCGCAAATTGATTTGACGAAAAGTTTGATCCCTGGTCACTCTGAATAATCTTTGGTATGCCAAATATAGAAATAAACCGTGTCAAAGCCTTCACCACAGACTTGGCTGTGATGGTACGCAGTGGATATGCAGCAGGATAACGCGTAACCTGGCACATCACAGTCAAAATCAGATTTTGATCTAGGAAGAGGGCCCACACAGTCAATGAGCAAATGTTCAAATGGGTTACTCACAGCAGGGATGGGACAAAGTGGAGCAGGTTTAATAGACTTATTGAAACATCACGCTTAAAATGTGGCCAAAAGAAGTAGCGCAAGATGTAATTGTAAGTCTTCGTCACTCCCAAATGCCCAGATTTGTCATGAGAACACTTCAACACCTCGTCTCGGTATTTAGTCGGAACCACAATCTGGACAACTGGACTTCCAACACAGTCCAACCCTTGCAGAATCCACCTACGGACTAGTGCATCCTTCTGCAGAAAATAACCAGAGGCCGCACTTCTAGCATCAACACTAGGTTGCACTTTGTGAAACAGCTCAGTCAGTGAAGCATCAGCACGCTGTGCTTGAATTAACTCTTGCTGGGAAACTGACAAATGTTCAGGAACAATCAAATCTGGTTCAACCTGACACTCTTCTGCTTGAGTTACAGGCTCTGCATCCCTTTTAGCTGCAGCCCTAGTAACAGCACAAGCTGCAAAGTCAGAAAAACCCTGTTCACACTCAGGGGACTCATTCAGAACTCTAGATTCAACAGGTAAAGAACTGTCAGCCCAGACTCTATTTCCAGCCAAATCATTCCCCACGCCCTCAAGTAGCAAAGCAGGACGAACACCAAGGCAGATATCATCATCCACAAAACTGCTTGACAGCCTGACTTTATGCAATGGGGCACAGATAGTGGTTAAACCCATGCCTTGAACAAGTACACACTCACCAGTACCAGTAACCTGTGAAAATGGCAACACGGAGGCTAAGACAAAAGAATCCTTCGCTCCTGTGTCACGCAAAATCTTTACAGGAACTTTATGAACATCACCTGGGAGTGATACAAACGCATCTGACACAAAATCCTCAAACCCCGAATAGCTCTCTGAGTCAGACTTAGGCGAAACTAGCGTTTCCCGAGAGACTACTGAAACTTCCCGTGCAGGAATGGTAAGAGCCGCAGGCTTAACCTGTTTGCCTGTACGCGCCAACTTGCTTTTCAACAAGGGACATTCTGCTTTCCAGTGTCCATCGCCATGGCAGTAGTTGCAAGCTTGACCAAACTTACTGGGCTTCACACCACCATTGGAACCGATGACATAACTTAGTTTGACCAATAGCTCTAGCAGGAGCACCAACTGAAAAACAGTTTCTACCAACCTGCCCCTTATGTGCCAAGATATATTCATCTGCCAATTTAGCAGCGTCAGAAACTGTTGTCACTTCCCGTTCGGCAATGTAAGTGGCAACCACAGGAGGAACACAATCTTTAAACTGCTCCAATACCATTAACTCACATAAATCCTGAAAAGTAATCACTCCCAGTGCAGAACACCATCTGTTGAAGTGCTTAGTTAAATCCCTCGCAAACTCTACATGCGACTGCTTATCAGACTTCCTCCATGATCTGAAACGTTGACGGTAAGCTTCCGGTACCAACTCATACGCTTTCAGAACTGCATCTTTAACAGTAGCAAAACTCTGACAATCAACTGCACTGAGTGCTGAATAAGCTTCCTGAGCCTTTCCAGTCAAAACAGACTGTAACATAATCACACAGTCAGCTTCTGGCCATCCTCTCAATTCGGCAATGCGTTCAAAAAGGGAGAAAAGGGCATCTGGCTCTCTTTCATCAAATTTTGGCACCAAACGCAAATTACACACAATATCAAAAATTTCAAATCCTTGTGGAGAAGACTCTTCAGCCTCAACACCACCTGATAACTTGCCCGCCTTGATTAGGTCTAGCCGATACTGCTCTAGCTCCATCTTTTCCTTTTCTAAAGAAGGCCTCACATGTTCTTTCTCAATGCTCAGCTTGTCCCTTTCCATTTGTAAGAGTAACAACTCCTTTTCCTGCTCAAAAGACAAAGCAACTGTAGTCGAGACCACAGACTGATCAACATCAGCCACTAAAGTCTTCATTTTACCTGGCAACACGCCTTTCTTTACTAATGCAGCCTTTAACACTCCTTTAACCTCATCTTTCAACCGTTTATCCCCAACATCGACATCATAATGTTCAACAAGTTTCAACAGTTGTTCTTTAGTACAACTATTCAAGAGTTCCTCCGATGGAGACTGAACAAAAGCATCAACTGTAGCCATAACAAAGTATTGATCCTTGACATACAATTGAAAACAGCACTTTCCCACTAACTGCCTAACCAAAATCTAGTTAACTATAGCCTAGTCTTCATGCAGTTACTTACAGTGGGTACTTATGCACTAAAAACCGCCAGAAAGAGAAAAGCAACTGCACAAACAGCGACCTCCTCAATTCTGGGGACGTGCTCCCGAGACAACTGCTCTAACCGTGTTCACCGCAACAGAAATTTCATGAATGATTCTCAAGAGAGAAACACTCCTTCAACCTAACAGGGAAAGCACTGATTTTAACTTATGCATATTCAATCATCAATACAGCTCATACTGCATTTCACACAAAGTTCACACAAGACAGCACACCAACAGTAGCGCCAGGAAACTTAAGTCTATAGCAAAACAACAGTATTAACATGACTGCCGCCACTTAATCTTCCTAACCATGTGGCCTCCCAAAAACAATACACAGCAAACCCAGAATATCAAATCACCACAAATAACCAAACTCATCAGCAATTAACTCAACAATTGCCTACAAGTCCTAGCCAAGACACAACTAGACAAAGTCACCTAAACAGATGACATCAAACAGCACTAGTTGCAATCAGCTGCAAACAGACCAGCTCTCAATCAAATGTTAGAAAGCTTACCAAACCAGGATAATTGCACAGACAAGCCCCCATTTGTCACAACCCGGCTCATAGGAAGTGACAATCAAGAGGGAGACCACACACAGGCTTTTAAAGGCTGTAAGACATATTTAATGAAAATAAGGTAAAGCAACTTAAACACAATTTAAAGGACATAACAGCCATAACTGAAACTTCCAAATGAACATGATGGGTGCCAGACAGAGAGAGCCAGAGCCAGAGCAAGACAGCTGGTTCAGTCAAGGTGTCTTTATACACTGGGACTGGCCTTCTCAGGTGTGCTGCATCTATAATTGGGTCAGCTCCACCTACCTGCAAGAAACAGGTAACAGAAAAAGCAAAACACAAGGCCAGCCCACTGGCCATCACAATACGCACGATCTGATATTGTCGTGTTGGTGTTGTTCCCAGATCAACATAGTAAATGTTGTTCCAGGATCAACATTGCAAGTGACCAATCAGAATGTTGTGACGTCATACTTTTGCAACTTCGGGAAAATCCACCGTAAAACAAAAAACTGTACTTAAGCTGCGAGAAACCGCCTCTGTCCGCCGATCAACGGACCCTGACCCTGACCCTAACCCTTTAATAAACGCTAAGCAGAATTGATATTGTCCTTGCAACATTGGAATTTCATAAATGCACGAATGGCTTGGCGCGCCAAAGAATAACGTCACAAGAATGTGATTGGTCACTTGCAATGTTGATCCTGGAACAACATTTACTATGTTGTTCCAGGAACAACACCAACACGACGATATCAGATCATCCTCACAATACAGACATAAATGTCAAAAAATTAAATAGGGTTTTGCATATGAAATCTTTCACTTTCTTTTTGATCTGACTTACACAAGCATGTAAGAAAGATCCTCTCACCCTTCTGGCACAACTGGTGCTTTCAAAATCCAGTACTGGTCAAAGCTCTCCTGGCTGTAAGCCAAAATCGAATAAGCAATGTCTACTTTGTTTTACATCAGCCACACAGACTTACATTAGATATGTATAGACATGAACAACATGAACCTAGCATCCCAGTAGCTCCATGAACAGGTCAGCAGGGCACACAAAGGGAAATGGCAGGAAAATGGGACTCACCTGTGAATATAGTTCACATTTGGTAGTAGAATTAGTTGCTTTATACAATAACTAAAATTTAGTTTGATGATTAATTACATGAGACTTTATTACCATTTTCTTTTACACTGTTAATATAATAATTACTAACCAATACCTTGTTTTATTTTACTTTTCCCATCAACTCCAGCCTCTGGTCTATGCTTTGTGGGTGAAAAACAATACGAAAGTTACAAATACCCAATATATTAATAATAACCAAAACTTGTAACTACATGCTAACTTAATCCCTAACATTTTGGTGTAATGATATAATTGAAACTTTTGCTTGTTTGACTTTGCTTGTATGTATGAATGGTTGTTTGTGTGCTGTCCCTTCAATAGACTGGTGACCTGTCCAGGGTGTAACCCACCTCTCACCCCTCGGCAGCTGGGACAGGCCCCAGCCCTCCAGCAATCCTGGATTGTGCAATCTTGGATAAGTTGATAAGAAATGAATGGACTGATGGATGTTTTAATTAATGATCTACTCTCAAATAAAATGAAATGTCCAGTTCACTTCTTGCTAAAGCCAACTTTTTTATAGGGTTCTGTGTATCTTTCCACTTAAAGTTGCAGTGCAATATCATAATTGTTTTGAAATACAGTTTGTTTCAGTATGGCCTATATTGAGGACTAAATGTTGTCATAGTGTCATTTCACGAGTTACCCATGACTCTCAGCCTTATATCCATGTCTCCTGGTGCCAAGTAAAATCATTCGCTCAAGAAGATTGTTTGTTAATACCATTGACCCTGTTATGCTTGCTGCCACTGCAATACCTCATTGAGATGCACACTTTGCAAGGTAAACAGTGTTCTAAAGGATTCTAAATGAGGTAATCCAGCTGTGGCCTCTCCTCCTCTTGCCTCAGGCAGGGTTTTCAATGCAAGAACTGTTACACACCCTCTTTTATGTTAATCTGCTGCGCTGGCTGCAAAATAGGAACCACATGTCTGGCACAAAGTGCTTGAGAGAGCAATGACAGACTGGTCTTTCACAGGGTGGATGCTGTAGGACCTGGCAGAGACACAAGCGGACTGCCTGAAAGACAGAGGCATGCAATCTTGGAAGGATCTTACCACATCTTAGAAGATTAGATAAAATTATTTAATAAGCCTCACACTGATAAATCTTGATTGAGGGACACCAACTTCATAGATTTCATTGCAGATCTGTTAGAACTAATAGCTTCATAATACTCAATACACTGCTACCCGTTTCTCTCTGTGACATACTGTCATACTTGTACACAGCTATTTCTGTCATACTTGTATCCACCTATTTCATTGATTTGTAAAATGGCAAAATGTGGGTTAAGTGCTGAGAGGGGAGCAGGACGTGAACATTTTAGTCAGGCGTTCCTCAATGACATCCCCAGGCCAGAGAAAATGGAGGATGACAGTAAGCACCTATACCATAAAGGGCTGTTTTGAGAAGGATGACTTCCCTGCTGTTAAAATGCTGAATGCCCTGAGCTCTACCAGGTTGAGTTACTGACTCCAGCCCAATAATTCCTGAAGCTGGAGAAGTAAAAGTGTGAGAGAGGAAGATAAGATTTGGATTTGGTAAATTTTTTTGCTACAGCAATAAATAACAACAGCAACAACAGCAACCACAAGAGCTGGCCCTAACAATACTAGCACTACAGCAGGAAATTGTGCAGGTAAGAGGGAAACAGAGGTTACACTCAGCCAGAGTTCCAGAATTGATCTTAATTTTAGAAGGAAGTGGAGTTGGTGGGTTACTTGGTTATCTTTATTAACAGACTGCGGAGAACATACTAAATGGCCAGAGGACTGCAGAGTAGACTGGGAGAGAGCAGTGGAGGATGGGCAGGCAGATAATTCCGACTTTTACTGCAAGTATTCCTGAGGTAACTGCTAGCCGACTTGTAATAACAGGTTGAAGCAGTAGCAGCTTTGGACTCTTGAATGACCACAACAATACAGGAATAGCAAAGGAAAACATCAACCATCCTTTCACACGAGCCAATCAAGAGAGCACAGTTAAACAGGGCACAAAGCAAAAATCAGCTCGGAGTATGAGGGAGCCAAAAATACTTCCATCAATGTGCAAAAACCTAGGGGAGAATGAAAACATAAGTTGGTCCTTAAGTACTGCTCACTGATGAGAAGATGAGAGACAGGTGTGACAGCTGAAGCCTGGAAACAGAGGCTCCACCAGCAGGTGGGCCCGGGGAGAACAGTCGCCCGCAACTGCACCTGAAAAGAGAAAAAGAGCAAGAGTCAGAAAAAGGGGGGAGGGGGGGGGGACAGACTACCCAGACCATGACAAACAATAAGATAAGTAAATAAAATATCTCAGACTCAGTGAAGATTCAAATTTCTTCATTGTCATAAGGTCAATGCACGGAAAAAAACAAGAAAAACGCAATAAAAAATAAATGAAAAATAAAAAAACAAGCTATAGAGACAAATAAAATAAGGTATATAAAAAGATTTATGAAGCAAAGAACTAAATAAACAATTTATTTAAAAAAAAAACGTGCAAAGTAAAAACTGCCGCTGTTATTTGTGCTCAGCTATTGCACTGTATAGCAAAATAAAACTTTAAATATCAATAAAATGTTAGACTTAAAGAGTGGGTGACTCCCTGTCAGACAGATGTAGTGTATTATAAAGCTTTATTGCATGTGGTATGAATGATTTCCTGTATCTGGCCTTCTGGCAGCAGAGCTAAATCAGTCTGTTAGAGAAAGTGCTCGGCTGCCTGTCCAGTAAGTGGTGCAAAGGGTGGTAATGAATATCTATAATGGATAACATTGTTCAGTGACCTCCTCTCCACCACAGCTTCAAAAGTGTGCAGTTTGCAGCCAATCTCATAGCCAGACTTCCTAATCAGTTTATTCAGTCTGTTGGTGCTGCACCTCCAGCTCTGATTCTGGTCCCCCAGCAGACCACAAACACTGCGCTCACCACACATGACTGACCTCCAACATTTTGTTGCACATGTAGAAGAATCTCAGCCTCCTTGGGAAAGCCAGACTGCTCAACCATTTTTTATTTATTTAATTTTTATTTATAAAGCCTCAGTGTTGGTTAGATTTTTGTCAGTTTTGACATTAAGGTACTCCAGCACATCAAGACCCTGCCTGGGGATTGCCATGGACTGTGCAGCTGTCCTCATGCTCGAAGTAGATAACCATCTCTCTAGTCCAGGCCTATGTGGAGGTCTTTTAATGCACATCACCAAGTTTGACAACCCAGTCTCACACACTGGAGCCCGTCGCTTATATGGTCAATATCCATGAGATAGTTGTTGTTTTCACTGGCATTTCCTGCCACTTCTCTCTCAGTAGAAGGTTTGGGATCTAAATCCTGGCCAGGGCATGCATTTAGTACGCAAGCCTACCTGGTAACATGACTGAGAGATATGTAACTGAAGACTGCCATATGTGACAAGTTGGGAGTGACAGACCTGTCTCACTATTAACTAAAGGGATATCAGGGACAGATATCAAAGGAAGCTTTGAAATATGACGACATAAGTTGTTTTTATTAAACTTTCACAGCATGTCTTTTATCCTGTCTTCCTTCTCTAACCCCAACTGGTCGCGGCAGATGATCACTGACATTCATTCGCACTGGTTCACGTGGACTACAAACTTTCACAACTAAGAAAAATGTGTAATTGTGCACTGCCTCTTAAAGTACCTTCCTTTGATTAAACTGACAAATGTGACTCTAAGTTTCTCCTTGTAACTCCATCTTACTTTATCTCTTAGGGTTTTTATATGAATCCTCTGGCCAACACATCGATTTGCCGTCCAACTGTCTGTTACGACGCAGCGTTCTTCAAGCTGCTGTAAGCTCCCAGATGTGTTACTCTAATTAAATCTATAGTGTAGTTTACTTCATTGACAGCTCATTCTAAAAGTTATCCATCATTCCCTTGAAGCACGCTGGTACTCACTCTGTGTAATTGAAAGATTTCCCTGGAAATCTTCCAGGCTTAATGTGTCGGATATTTGCAGCCCATGGCTCTTTGCCTTTTTCTTTTACACTTCTAATACATTAGCCATCTTGTTGTGATTTATAAAAGAAGTAGATCTTTCAAAAGGCCAAACGATTGGCAATTACAGTTATTGGTTTCCTGAATGCTTTTTACTTGTGGTATGAACTTAAATGCTAAAAAGTGAATATATTATAGGGATTGTATGCTAAATGAGTTAGCAATATTTCTTTTAAAAACAACAGAGTTAGTTATTATTCAGCAAAAACCAACATAGCTATGGCTAAGAGTCTATATTTTGAACTGTTTCCTGGTCATGTCAAACAGAAGCATTAAAAATTGTGACCCAAGTAATTATTACAAATTATACAATGTTCTATATTTCAGCATCTAACCACTCAATGATGCACATGGGAGGCCAGCAGACTGCAACCCGATCTCTGCTCTAGGTTTACTTTACCAGCACTATAAGTGTGGTGCAATTATACCAATTTTCAGGTGATAACACCATGTGTAATATTCATATAGGTTTACTGTTCAGTCTCAGTCTTCTCACGTTAAATTATTAACAGACCCAACTGACCAATTGAAGGAAGAAAGGCAATATTCTTTGTTTAGCAAGAAACCTACTGTGGCCAACTGTACGTGCAGACATGTACGAAAAGAGAGGGCAGCAGTGGGTTGAGAGTATACATGTGTAAGCCATTTCATAGACCCACACCATGGGAAATAATCTGCCTTATACACTCAGCTCCAGTTTCCATAAGATTAATTCAGGGAGAAATAATAACAAAACTGGAGCACTTGTTAATTGGGTCATATTTCAACACTTACACAAGCCCGTCTATTAATGAAACTAAAACACACAAAACTGAAATGTTTTTCTTATACCTAGGAAAGGTAGGGACTGCCCCATGTGCACAGAGAAGTTAGAAAAGGTATTTACTTCTTTGTGGGAATGTACAGTAAAAAGTGGAGTGGATCACTTTTCTCATTTCCTCTTCCTGTTTCTACTCCTCAGGTGTATGTGTCTATGTGTGTCAGACTATGTCTCTAAACCTGAGCGGCGATCATTAACTATGAAAGGCTGTTACAGAATGTCTCAGTGGTCATTTCCCCTCCTAATACCGGCATTTACCACTTGAGCCTTTAATTTCCAGTTCTTAGGTAGAAGAACTGCGAGAGAGAAAGAGAGGAGCACTAGTGTTGCTAAATTTCCACGATTCAGAGAATGGATAGATATGCATAGTCAGTAATACAAATTACAAATTAGTTAGTAAAAGAAATGACAAACTATTTGAATAACCATTGTTTTTTTTTCTTTTCTTTTGTTTGTTTCTTTCGTGGATGAATATTACTAGATGCATGTTTTCACACACTTTTGTAACCTCGCAGTAGTTAGACTCCCACTCTTTACCCCCATGGGTAACAGTTGTGGTCAGAAGTTTACATACACTCAATATGGAAATGAACATCATGGTAATTTGCGGCTTTTAATGATTTATCAGAACTGTTCTTTTTCCGTGGTGGAATGATTGTACAGCATGCATCATTATACACCCCCATTAATATTTGGTTAAATGTCCCTGAGTAAGTTACACCTTGACCAGATGTCTTTAGTAGCCATTAACAAGTTTCTGACATACTTTTGGCTGGATATTTGACCACTGTTCTAGACAGAATTGGTAGAGTTTCATGTAAATTGGTTGGTTTCCTGGCATGGCCCTGATTTTTAAGCATACTTTGCAAATTGGGGTTGAGGTCAGTTCTTTGGGAAGCCTATTCCAGAAGCTTGAACTGATGATCTTGGAATCTGCAGTTGTTTAGAAATGGGTCCAAGAGACCTTCCCAACTTGTGTAAATCTGCAATTCTCCTTCTTAGATCTTCAGTGAGTTCCTTGGACATTCCCATTGTTCAGAGTATTGGTCGATCCAACGAGTGCTGTCAGACAATTCCATTTTTTCTGCCAATGAGAAACTACCACTTGCGGTCAAGAAGGTAATAAGCTTTGGCGCTGTCAAGTTGAAAGACACTGTAGCACCCTGAGGACCACTTATTAAAAGGTTTAAGTGAGTGTGTTTATGTATTATAGCCTGTGTGTGTACTTTCAAACATGTGCACACAATACTTTTTATAGAGTCATTAAAGATGTATGCTGGAGAACCATTTCACACTGGAGAAAGACTAGTCCAAAGAAATCATTAAAAGCCCAGAATTAGCATGACATTCATGTCTATGATGAGTTTCTAAAAACTGCAAGTGTATGTAAAAATTGCTATGTTAAAATTATTCTTCATGTTTATGCCATTGATAGTCTTCTTATAAATACTGAAGATATTTACAATCATCTTTACAACTGTCAGTAACATGCACCACCATGAAGAAGCCCTTAAAAGGAAACGCTGCATGAACATACTAAATAAACCATTAAAGAGAAGAGCTTCTCTCATCATTAAAATCTGCACATTTGCTCAAAATGGAACAAAATACAGTCCCATACTTGTGCAAGAGATTAGCAACACAGGGGTCAGCCCAATCTGAACCCCCTTCACATAAATAACATCTCAAAAACTCCATTAACCACCCAAATCCCATCTGCAAGTGTTTATTATCTAATGGAGAGCAAGAATCCGGAAGTTTTAACCGAGATTCAATTCAGCCTTTATCCTTTCTTCACCCGTCTTTTCCTCCACCTCTCCGTCACCCTGTGTTGCTCATCTCCTACACTGCGGATGTGCTTGAGCATGTCTCCCTTCACTGTAGCCCGGTTTATCCAAAGACATTGTCCTGGCTCCTTAAGTAATTTCTCTCTCTGCCACCATTGCACAATGCCCTCTTACCAACAACTGTGTTACGGCCGCTCAACTGTACACGCATTACTATGGGAGCATAGATTGAGACCATGCTACAGGAATTAGGTGCACACAAACACATAACAACAAGTGCCACAATGCGCACACACAAGATGCACACATATACACACAAAGAGAAAAGCACACCATAACTGCCAAGTGAATCATCGGATTTGCATCTCATTTCTCTATGTGTGTATTAGTTTTAGTGTGTGTGCGTGTGTGTTTTTAGCTCTCTGAATACCTTGGTGCCATAAAAAGGCTCCCCCCTTCTTTCTCTCTCTCTCTCACTCGCTTGCTTTTTCTTTTTTCTTTTTTTTTGCTCTCTTTCTCTTTCTCTCTCCAAAAAGGCCTGTACTATTGCAATAGGGAACAGATTTAGATGTGCAGTGACAGCTTAATAAACGGAATGTCTTTGGATGCCTCCGTCTGTAGGGGGAGGCGTCTAGGTGGTTCGGGGAGCCGCTCAAGATTCATCAATAGGAGGAGGATCTTTCTATGGTGCTGCTAAGGTCTTTACAAAGCCTGCAGTGGCTGACCTACAAAATGGTGGTCAAGATGGGGCTTTATGTTTAAGGGCTGAAAGGGAGGAGAGGTCTGATTAGTAGGTTAGGGAGAGTTCAGTGGCTCTGTAAGGCTCTGGAAGACCTGCTGACTGGGGTTTGAATAGCCCCGGTGGCATGGTAAACAAGCTGAATAGGAATCCAAGGCAAAGGGAGTGGAGCTGTAGTGCTAGGTGGGAGGGGTAACACTTGTCTGGGTTCAGGGAGCCCTCACAGGAGCTGTGTTGAGGGCACTGGCCCTGATTATAGAACCCACTGAGGCTGGCGCTCTGCAAAAATGGGGCTCCATGCAAGGTGTTAAACCAATCCTACTTCACAGCTAACCTCTCATTTATTCATCATCAAAGGAGCCTCCTGATCATAAAAGCCTCAGGGCAAACTTGGCAAAGTGGGGAACACTCTCCATATCAAATCTGAACACCTTTTCTCATTTTTCTAATATGTTTTACATGCTTAAAGAGAGAAAATAAAATAAAACAAATCAAATTATATATATCACAATTTAAGTTCCTTTTGTTCATGAAGCCAATTCCCAGACTTTCATTCATTGATCTGTCTGCTTTTCATAATGCACTCATCTGTTTTTTGTCTTGCTTTTTGTTTTTATTTGTTTGTTTGTTTGTTTGTTTTTAGTATCCAAAAAATCAAGCCTCTCCAATGCTGTTTTTCATTATTGTTATTGAGTTCAAAATGGAACCCACAATAGGACTAGGGGGATTGTGTGCACATGAGTGTTTTGAGACATGGAGAGAGAATGAGAGAGAAAAGTGAGAGTGTCGATGTCAGCTACAATAAGATCTCTTTCTTTATGCAGTCAGACTTACTGTAAAGCAGACGTGTGTAGCAGATATGTCCTTGGTCTCTCGCAACTTACCAACAATTCCAGCAACTGCACTACAGCTTTACTACTACATATTACAGACTGCGTACTTCATGCAGTACTATATCTTCTATAATCCCTCTATCAAGAGATCCACCAATCCTCTTCCCCCATCCCAGGGCAATTCATGGAGTTCAACACCAGTCCTCCCAGCTCAATCAGAGTGAATTAGGTGAGCTGGAATGGAAAATGCTCGGTAACTTCTGCTGTGCTTCAGTGTCCAGCAATTATGCTAATACTAATCAGTGACCCTGTGTGTCTAGCCCCAGGCCAGAGAAAGTGGACCACTCCCCATTCAGGCATTTATCCCCAATCTAATGCTCCATTAGACCCACAGTACTATACCTTTCAGTTTGAATGGAAACTGGCTGCTTTTTTGGGGGGGAAGACCAGCTGTGTGTAATCCACCCTTTTGCTTTCAACATGTGTTTGTTTGAAAGGATTTTTGTGAGACTAGAATGAACAATAGTATGGTAACCATTCACATTCTAGTTTTATGCAAATGAGTGAATAAACAATGTGATTCTGATGGAAAAACTTTATTTTTCCTATCCTTTCCTTTCCTATCCTGCACATTAGATAGTGTCTGATTAGTCCAATATATGTTTTGCTCCATGATAACGACCTGTAATACCTGATGAAAGAACTACCAAGAACAAGAAGTCTTCAGACATAATAATAGAGATTACTGACACTCAAATAATCCTGAATCTCTACAGGAGAATTCCATCATGTCAGTGATGGAAGTAATGGTTTACTCAAAGACAATCAACAGAAGAACAGGGAGTAACATGAGCCAATCGTATTGTTCCACTAAGGCTTGCCCAGAGTGGAGATTCAAGACAGTTATAGCTGTGTCGTATAGAGATAAGTGTACTTATCATATTTTCTACTTTAAAGGATAACATAAAGCCACCAAACCTTTGCATGATATAATATGTTTTGCTTTGATGGTGAAGTGACTGTTTAGAAAATCACTTTTTGAAATTCTAAATACATCTACATATTTTTGCTTGACTGTGTGTATCGCTCTGTTGCTCTGGTGAGAATAGAAGTATTCGTCCTGATAATGGGAATCATGCTTGTCTATTCAGAGTTGTTTGACGGTGCACGGCTAGCTTTTCACTCTTTACTGGAACAACTGAATCAGTCAAAACAATTCAGTGTCCTGAAACTGTATGAAAAGTGCTCCCTTCAATACAGAGCATCCATTATTCAAGTGAAATCTTACCCACACAGCTAGCATATTAGCATTGTCATGAATTTAATATCTCAGCCCGTGTGGACATCTCCTAATGAGTCTGTCTAGGCCTGTTTTCCCATAATATGACTGGATGCTACCTAACACTATGACAACATTAGTCGGGATCCTTAGATTTTTCTGCAGAGCGAGACAGAGGGGGAAACCATTATTAAATTCCAACAGCGATCCTCATTCTGAGCCAGACCTAGCTCATTAAATTAAAATGACGAGGCTCTTTGTTTGCTGCAACAACAGAAGAATCTGCTAATTGCCTTTTTGATATGAGGAGCTTTCGACTCCAAAATAAATCAATTCAACTTCTTAAATAAGCCAAAGGAGCTGTGAGACGCAGATGATTTTGGATAGTGTGGAAAAAAAAGAAAAATATATTCTCATTTCTCACCAGTGCAAGTCTGATAATATAAATTCTTTTGCTAGTTGGTAGAAGAAGAAAAAAAAAACACCCTTCAGCATTCAGAAAAGGGTAAACGATAATCCTTTATTTTACACCAATGGAATATGTAAGTCTGATCAAGCCTGTTAAAAGCCTTATCCTTGCCTGGCCTTCATTTGTTTTGGATGAACCAGAGTTCACCATGGTTAAGCTGAACCCGCTAGCCCACATCTCTTGGCTCACACCGTGCCGCTGACTATGTGTGCGTGTGTGTGCACGTGTGAGTGCGTGTGTGCGTGCAAACAGGATTTATCTAGCATGTCGTACAAAAGGCTGTGGTAACTGGCAATCTGGATGACCACAGTGGGAAACTGAGCCTCACAGTATTGAGTGGACTCCCTCTCTATGCACGCACACACACACACAGAGACTGAGAGAGAAAAGAAAAAAAAATACTGAGAGACAGATGCTTGAAAATCCCATTTGCTTTGTGCCTGGACATGGTATCCTAGAGCCACACAACTACACTCCTAAAAACTCCTGAAAACACCAAGCTTAGTCCTTAGTCCTATATCTGCCATTCCCATATAATAATATCCTTCACATATACACACACAAAAAGAACACATATACCACAAATTATGTTCATTCATTCATTCATTGTAATGAATGATATATGATGATTTCTTTTGTGTTATTCTTATGTTTCTCTGATCTATCTGATGTAACACTGTGAAGCCAAGCATTTTTAATTTTTACTGTTAAAGTGATGTCATAGTTGGCTAGACTGGCACATATCCACCCAATTAGAAAGTTCCTAATAAGCCTTTTTTTTTAGTTTTGTTTTTCTTCTTTTTTTATGGCTGAATTTAAAATTTTCAAGCGTTTCCTCGCTGCTCCTTTACATCTCCTCTTGTATAGGAGAGCAGCTCAAAACAACAGACATCAATTACCTCTTGAGTCTTCTTTTTCCTAGCTCACTGTCTTGCCTTCCAGTGTGCGATCCCTCTCACTTCCTCTCTCTCTCTCTCACACACACACACACACACACACACACACACACACACACACACACACACACAGCCATAGGGTTTTGGCCAACGCAAGCAGAAACACACTTCTGCACAAGGACAAAGTAGTTGTTTTCCACCCTTTCCTGTTCTAGTCAGCAGCGAAATATTTCTCTCACGTCAAGCTGCACTGGAGGAACAAGTGAAAGGAGAAAGGTGTATTTATAGTGACTGCTTTGACATGCAACCTTTTCTTTCATCCGCTTACTAGTATTCCACATTCCATACACCTCCACTGTCTCCACTGCCTTTAAATCCAGCGCTGTGTCAAATGACCTGTCAGTTAAAAAATTTAATTTGCTAATTGATTGATTACTATGTGTTAGCTTCTATTACTGCCGGAAATGTATTATTTTCTTTCTTCACAAGTTTAAACATATGACATATTAGCAGTAAGGATACAATTACACGGGTGGAAGTGCTCATTGTAGTGGGATTCAAGTGAATTTAGTCTGCAAGTAAAATTTATGTTACTCCTGTGTTTCATATAACCGTATCATTATATTTGTATAAAGTTTGCTATAATTATAAAAGTGCTCTCCCAAACAACCATACACCACCATCCTAAATAATTATTTGCAAATGCAAATAAAACTTCACCAGTATGCAGGGGTTTTGTCCCAGCAAAATAAGCTGTTAAACCACAGGTGGTAACAGTCAATGTCAAACACTGCACTGTCCCATCTTATTACTTTCAGGTTTATTTAAACAGAGGAATCGAGAATACTCAAGAGCTTTGCGTAAACTTTGGGTCTTGTAATCTTCTCATTAGTTGTTGAAGGAACACTTATTACTCCAACCCAAATGTAAAACTTCACTTTTGACATGTCTGAAAAGATACAGTTACAGATATATTATTATGACTATGATTCTGATTATTATGAGCAGTGACAGGAGCAGTATTAGCTGTACGCTGTGTAATAGTAACAGATCGATAAACATATCTCTGTTTATAGAGAACTGAGCAAGAGTAATGATATATGAATGATGAATTAAACACTTGCTTTTATACCTTACTAATGCTTAATAGTGTGACATTATTCTACAGTGATACTAAGTAGCTTTAAAGTAGTGAGCTTTCATTCTCTGAGCTAGGGTGACAGTAACTTTCATGGGTTTTATTAAAGTATACTGAGAGCACTGGATCTATCTATCTATCTATCTATCTATCTATCGAAAAAGAGTGAGACTGTCAGGCATAGCAGTGGTGCGAATAAGAAGGTATTCTAGTGTCATCAAAACAAGACGGGGAGCACAGAGAAATAAACTTACAACGGGAGCACAACTGTTGATTGCAATTTGCTTTTATTGTTCAGGCTTCAAAGTGAATCATGTCTGCTGTGTCCTTGCCTTGCTCCCTCCACCGTATATGGAGATGGAGACACAAAGAACCAAAGAAAACATTTCTCTTTCCCCATTTCTCACCCTCCATTTATTCCTCCCTTCCGTAATTCTCCCAAAAGATGGGGCCATTACAAATGTCACATTGACAGGTGGGAACTATCCATCACCCTATTAGAGCTCCAGTTTGTGGGATTTGTAGCCACCCATTTCACAGCGCTGCTAAAGTGTGGGTGGGCTAAACAAGTGGCACAATTAGTTCCACTCAGATATAGTCAAATGTAAAGGTAAAAGTATCTTTCAAGAAACAACTCAAAATATTACTTTAAAAGAGAGGCCAGTAGATAATGAGTAAGAGGAGAAAATAAATGTGAGTAAAATATCTATAAAATATACCACTTTAGATCCATTTGATCATTTATCATGGTTTAAAGAATTATCACAACTTTTACATCTAGATAATATATACTATATACTTTAATATGTATACACATTAAAGAAAAAGAAGAAGTTAGATTTTTATCAGAAAACAGCATGTCAAGTAGCTAGTCCACTGCACAAAATTTTAAGATAGTTTTTAAAAGAAAAACTTCGTTTGTGAGAAGGCTGCATTTTTAGCAGTGTATTAAAAAATTGTGTATTGTGCAAAAGTCTTGACCCAGCCTCATTTCTTTATATCTTGCTTCTAACGAGACAGACGTTTTTGTAATTTTTATTTAAAGTGGTCTTGAGCAGTAGCGCTCTGGGATTTCTTAAGGGCTGTCAAAGTTACTATTATTACTATTATTATTACTATAGCACTATAGTTTGTTACTATAGCACCCTGTCATTAAAAAAAAACATATTTTTTTCCCATTTCTTGAATTATATCTATAAAAAAATCAATGATAGCACAGCTTGACAGGCAAAAAAAAAGAACTTTTGCACCAAGAAGGTGATTCCCAAAGAGTGGAAACTTGGCTTGCTGTGAAGAGTTGTGAAGAGTGCCCTTAAAAATATGAGTAAACTGGACAAATGCTGGACAAAAGAAGTGGTATGTCTAAAACAAACAAATAAAAAAAATCCCTACAGCAGTTGAACTGTTTCTGAAAGTCATGTCATAAAGAAATAGGAGAAATTCATCAAAGACCTGACACAGGACCTGAGAGATGCATCTGGCCCTTGAGTTGATCCATCTACTGTTCACTGAAGCTTCACCAGAAATGATCTCAGTGGAAGGACGGCTGTCAGGAATCCATTCTTAAAGAAGGGAAACAGGAAGAAAAGGCTGTGTTATGCCAAATTACACAAGAATTGGACTGAAAATTAGTCGTAACAAGTCTTATGCAGTGACGTTTAAATATTATGGCTCAAATGTTGTGCATGTGTGCCATACATAAGTACAGAGGAGGTCATGAGGGAAGTGTCTATAGAACACAGTTGAGGCTCTGTCAACATTTTGGACGGCATTTCAGCTAGTGGTGTTAGAGATCATGGAAAAAACTGAATTATGAATAGAGAAATGTACCCTTAGAGTTTGATCCACCATGCAAAATATGGAATGGCTTCATTTTTCAGCATGACAATAATCCCAAACACACTGCCAGACACAATGGCCTCCATCCATGTCCGACACTATCAGTCATGGATTGGTCTCCTCAGAGCCTGGACCTCAGCATATAGCGGGGTGGGATTATCTCAACTGAAGATGGCACAAAGAGCGCTTTGAATGTCCTTCAAGGATACTGGAGAACTATTTCTGAAAACTACTTAAAGAAATAACAGAAAGCTTGCTGAAGAGAGTTCAGGTGTTTCTAGAGTAAAGGTGGTCACAGGAAATATTTACTTTCAAGCTCACTACATTGCATTTTCATGTATTTTTGCACCAATTTCAGTAAATGACTGCACTGATTTCCCATTTTCCTAACTAAATATAAAGAAATGAAGAGTGGTTTGAGAGTTTTGACAGTACTTTCTTATAAAAGAAGTAGGATAATACCGAATAAATTAAAATTAAACAAAATAAAGTCTTAATAGAACATGGAAAAAGATCAAAGTCCTGTCTCCTATGAGAAAGTCCTACACCACTTGACACCACTCACCTTCTCATGAACATTTTTTACTAGTCTTTCTTTTTCTAAAAAGAAAGAAAACTGATTTTCATATGATGTTTATTCAATCCTACAGAAAAGAACAGGCAAAAAAACACTTTCCATTTTTATGCATTTCTTGTAATATTAATTCTTCATATGCTGTCTTCTAATTTAGCTGTTAGGCATTTTAACATGAGTTAAATGGTTTTGGGAGCTTTTGCTAACAAATATTGCTCACAAAGAGAGACAAATGAACAGATGCAGTCGGAAAGGAAATAAGGAATAAGGAAAAGAATAATATTACAACAGATATTAAACACATATTCACTCCAATATTGTTAACGAAGAATGGACTGCAGACACTCAAAGCATTGTTCACAGTAATGTAAATACCAATGCAGCATAGATCTGCAAAAATAAGTTTAAATGTGTAATAAAGCCCAACCGCCACAAGGGAAAGCTTAAAAATGCACATTTAGTGACGGTCAATAAAGATAATAAATTGACTGGCAGCTATCTATCTTATACACAAAATGTTGCACTCCAAACTAATTCCTACAGCTCCAATCCTCTCAAAGGAGAAACAAGAACAATTGGTATTCAAGGTCACAATGGTCTGATTAAAATCAGCCAAATAGCACGAGCACAAGATGAAAGCTAAATGACCCTGGGTGATGGAGTGAGCGAAACAAACAGCAGAAGATGGTCAACTAACTGAGTACTAATGAAACTCTCTGTGGTCACGGTGAACACTTGAGGGTTGCAGGATTTATGCATAATGCATAATTTATGATTTATAAACTGTCATATGAATTTGCACAAATCTACATGTGTACACACGTCCCGGCAGAATGGCTGTTGTCATTTACTTTGTTTGTGGAAAGTGTTGAGAGTAGTCCAGCTCATTTTCTCTGTGTTTGCGTGTGTTCATCTGTCTGCGCACTTACTAAAATACTCCAAGGATCTAATACAGAGACAAAATGTTTGGCGCTAAGACTGACAAATAACACGTCTCCACGCTCCTGTCAAAACGCTGCATTTAGATGAACAGAATCGACTTTCTGGGAATTTCCTAACCTGGATTATTAAGCATGGATATTTCACTTTTTAAAGAATGAAAGCTTGAGTGAGTGCTACGCTTACAGTTTCACTTCATCCTGAATGAAACTTGATTTGTTTAATTTAAAATTCAGGGCATAAATGTGGAATTTGTCCTTGGTGTGGAACTAAAAACCAGCTGTTTTATCCTCCCCAAAGCACCGGAGTGGTCATGAATCTCGGATTTTGATACGACCTTTGTTCCAAGCTGTCTTGTCCTTGTGAAGCATGACCTCAGACTCCCTTTTTTCCATCACTTTTGAGAAATCCAAGGACTTGAGATTTTCCATTTTCGAATCCTTGGGAGCTTATATTTGAAATTTGTAGATGATGGAGCTTTATCTGTTTTTTCTCCCCTTTTTTTATATATATATTTTTGAAATATTTTTCTTGCCATATACTGTTGCTTAATATTTTTATATCACTCTATACTTACTGTATATTTACTTTATTGCATTTTCTATGCCCGATCAGATTAAGTGTTGTCTGGCTGAACTGTATTTTATTTTAATGATCTATATACCATTCTTATCTTGTTCATCCCCAACCTGAAATGGATCATGAAATAAGAGTATAGTATATAAAGTATGTGAAGAACTTACAGTTTTTCTCTATTGGTTTGGCTCATTTCTTGAAACAGAAATTACATTCTCAAAACCATAAGGTCATTTGGCCAAACAGTCTTACAGTCCTGTCCAACATTATAGCTCACTAGCAAAATCAAATATCTTTCCCCAAACTCTTCGTCCATGCTTCAAAAGCAGATTCCTTTCCCATATAAAAGGTCAGTACAGTCAAAATAGCACAGATCCTTCTCAATTGCCTTGGCACATGTGCATTCATTTAGTGCTTTTGTCAAAATAACCTGGATGGTTTAGCACAACACCATGGATCCCCTGCAAAAGCTCATATCTCTCCCAAAAGAGTTTATCCATGTGTCAAAACTAAATATCCTTCTCATATAAATAGTCAATGCCCCCAAAATGCATTATACCTTCGGCATTGTTTAAGCACTGCAAGTCAAAATGCTTAGACGTTTTGTCACTGAGGCACAGGTCTAGCAACAGAATACCACTATGAATAAAACTAAAAGATTTTACAGTAAAATCAGCCTCCAATAAACCACTCATACTCAAGGAAACTGTAAACATTTTTATTCGTACAAAGAAATGTTAACATTAGAGAACATACTGTGAAAAGAAAACATATACAGGATTCTGTAAATGTGAACAGTTATAAACACAAACAAAAAACAAAAAAAACAAAAAAAACTCTAGCCTATCATACTGTAAATAAAGTTTCAGAACTATAGTACAGTAATATTTTCAGTGGTTGCCATTGTCACCCTCTCTTTCCTGGCCACCATCCTCATCCCCCTGGCCATCGACGCGCTGCTCTCTGTCAGGCCATAAATTCTCATCCACATCGCAACGGATATTTTCTCTTGCGATGCAGCGAGGGAAGAAACGGCGTGAATGTCTCAACCATCCCCTACATTGATCCCCTGTGATGTCCTCACATGCAGCATCCATTGCATGCAGCAGGGCCCTCTGGTCTTGAGCCTGATGCTCATACACCCTCCACCTCCAAGCTGAAAAAAATTCCTCAATTGGATTTAGGAAAGGAGAGTAAGGTGGAAGAAACTCCATTAGCATCCGGGGATGGGTGGTGAACCAGGTTCTGATGCGTGGGCCGCGGTGGAAGTTCACATTATCCCACACAATGACATAATGTGGTAGCTGAGGTCCTTCTTCACCTCTCTCATTTTCTGGGATCAGATCAGTATAAAGGTGGTCCAAAAAATTGAGGAGCTTTTGTGTATTGTAGGGCCCTAAACTGGGAATGTGTGTGGCCACACCTCTTTCTGATATAGCGGCACACATTGTTATATTTGCTCCTCGCTGGCCTGGGACATCCACAGTGGCTCGGTGGCCAATGATGTTACGGCCATGCCTTCGACCTTTGGCCAGGTTGAAGCCAGCTTCATCAACGAACACTAGGATGTGAGGGGTTTCGTTGCCTTCTAATGCCATTATTCTCTACAATAGAATAGAAATATATCTAATCAGTCAAGTAGAGACAGATACTGCAGGGAGGATCTAAAGTACTGTAAAAACAGGGAGTGGAAAACTGAAGACAATTTCTAGGCAAAATGCTCTAGTCACACAAAGCTGGATTCTGAAGGTAAAAAGGATAACGCAAAACAAAAAAACAGTGGTAACCATGTCTTACTGTAATAGTGTTACAATGATAGACAACCAGTAGTTGACTTACATGCACATACTGGTACCGCAGCCCTTTCACTCTGTCAGAGTTTCTCTCAAATGGTACCCTGTAAATCTGTTTCATGGTCATCTGATGTTTCTTCAATACCCGGTCTATTGTGGAGATGCTGATAGAGTTTATATTTTGGAACATTACATTGTCTAGCAGGATTGCATTACGAATCTGTCTCAGTGTGATGGCATTATTTGCAATGACCATGTTGCATATTTCTCGTTCTTGTTGTTCATTTAGAAGTTTTCTTCTGCCACCCACTTGAGGCTGTCGTCCAATCCTAGACATACAAGTCAAAGGTCAACACTGTAAATTTGTTACAAAATGAGTTACCAAAGTAATTGTACTGCTGTTTTATGGTACTAAAAGTGTGATGCACTGCACAGTGACTGGAATACTATTCACAGTATTTTCTCCATTTTTTTTTCTTTGTCATTTTTATAGTATCATATAACATCACATGAAGATATTACAGTACTCTAGGCCTACACACACACCAACACTGAATAGTTCAATAGCATAGTTCTGTACCTGTTTTCCCTGCGAAAGGTTTGGATGATGGAGGAGACTGTAGACCGAGGCACATTAGGCTGCACTCGGCGACCTGCCTCTGCCATTGTGAGGCGATGGTTTATAACGTAGTCAATAAGGGTGGCCCGGATTTCATCTGGGACATCATGGTGCCTCCGTGCTCCTCGGCCTCTTCCCCCTATTCCTCCATGCATTCTCACTCCTCCTCTTCCTCTTCTTCTTCCTCCTCTTCCTCGAGCAGGAAGTTGCTGTTGTACTTGGCGAGGTGCTTCCATGTTCACACTGCAAATGAAACTGGCCCCGGGCCAAGCTCTGTCTATATACTTTTGGCAGCAGTCATAATCATAGACTACACCTGTCAGGTATCTAAACAACCTGTTTGATTGGTCATCTGAGATGTGGGAAACTGCTCCTTCGTTAGTTCTAATTTCACCTGATTGATTGTCAAGTACTGTCATAACTTTATCAAATGTTCCAAGATATTCTTTCATGGTATTATATCTTTGACTAATTTTGACAGTTGAACAGACAATTGTGCATATGATGACTTACACAATGAAACCATGCTGATATGTTTTGGAGTGAGTAACCATTTCACTGAAAAATCAACTAATCAGTTTAGATCGCCAAGATCTATTTATTTGGAAAATGTGCTAAATGTGGGCTCATTGTGCTAACTGTAGCTACTTGTACATAATCATTTGAAAAGAAGCACAGAGTCACTTGAGACATGTACTAAAGCATTTGCAATTTGATAAAACCAATGAAAAATGACATTCTGTTGTGAACAATTGCAAGGCGGTTTGGAGATTTGTCCATGTTATTTTGGGAATGTCATCTCGGTTTCAAGAAATGAGCCAAACCAATGGAGAAAAACTATAAAACAGTCACCACATGGTCCATGGTAAGTAGTCAGAATGGCATCTGGATGCCAAGTAAACAACGAAAGGTGTGAAGGAGGTATGCGATGAAGACCGTCAATGATATTGTAGTGAAAGTTTAACAGTTACTTGGAGACAAAAGAAAATCTTAAACACGCATTCAGTCATAATGCTCCGTCTGCCTATGATACAATTATTAACAGTAATTTATTTTCCACCCTGAGATACAATAACAGCAATCTGTGTGTCAGCATGACTATGAAGCAGCTACTTTCAGCTGCTCCCTTATTCTTAAGGAGTCACCACAGCAGGAAGCTCTGCATGTTTGATTTGACAGATTTTAGGTGAAGAGAGAACCCATTAAATTTGGGTCCAGTGTGGTTTGAAATCATAGAATAGCATATTATTCCTGGAGGATGCTGAGTGTAAATTAGTATTGCTTCATGAAATATGTTAATAACCCTTTTCTTTTTTGTTCTTTCTTAGCCTTTGATGAACATAATGGTTCTGTGACCTTTTTACTTAAGGCTACATATACTGTCTTCTCTCTAACGAGGTCTTTAAAACCCTTTAATTGTTCTAAGGTTTAACTAGACTGTGTCTGCTTTTCACTGCATGTCGGTCACCCAGCTTGCAAAGGCGAGGTCACTGCAGGGTCTTGTTTCCAGGGATGTGATTCTTCACCACAGATGAGGATCGCTAAGCTTCCCTCTGGAGCCTGAGACAACAGATAGGAAAGGGCACTGGGAGATTGGAACGTAATGAGTCTATTAATTAAAAGCTTTTTCAAAACCAGCTGCAAACTCAGCCACACACACACTCAGATGCACCCACACATAAAACCTATTGTCTAAGGCTGTCAGAAGCAGGTGATCAGTCTATTGGTGTTCTCCTCTTTCCATTACACATCAGATTGGTGACCTCCGATTCAGATGAGGCGCATGAATTAAAATCTCGCTTTCTATGTGCACACATTCACAATAGAGACAGGTGTTCCAGCTCATATTGCCCCATGAAGGAGGGTATTAGAAAGCAGCAGTAGTCACACATATATTTTTATGCTAGTCTGCACATGATCCTTATTAGGTCTTTGATCATAATGTGAAAAACTAGCAATGTCCAGCCACCGTACACACACCATAGTCCCTAAGGTTTGCAGATATAGCAGGAGGGATCTGTCATTTCCATTTCTTCTCTCCTTTTTTAGTGTCTCATCACTGAACTTCAATTTATCTGCCAGCGATGGGTGTGTGTTCATGTGTGATGTGCTTGTATCTTGGGGTAAGAAAAGGATAGACTATTAGACCCTACAGTCATTGATTAGGCTCAAACAGACCTGACCCTCTTATATCCACCAAGTGAAAATCAGCAAGGTGGCTCCACTACTGTCACACACACACACACACACACAGAAAAACACACACTCCATCGATCAGCATGACATACACTGAAGATGACAGATACACTGACAGTAATCAGCGCTGAATGTGAAGAAAGACTTTTTGGAGTATGGACCAATTTATTACTGACTGTGTCTGAGTGATAGACCGATGGACACACTGATGCATGGTGACAGCTGAAAAGATGAAAGGATAGTAGGGGGAAGAGGAAAAAGATCAGAAGAGCCAAATGGAGACATGTTTGTTGGGCCGACAAAGCTAGCAGACAGAGGAGTAAGAAAGTGATGCCTGTTAGAGGTCAGACAGGAGCATTTCCCCCTATTGGTGGCCTCTATCAGTGGTGTACAGTTACACACACACACACACACACACACATACATACACACATGTTTTATGCACTTATGTGATCTTCTGGCACAAGGAGACTGAGATTGTATTATTGATTGCATTGGAACAGATCTCGAAGGACAGCAGAGGTCTCTTTATTGAAGGTCTTGTCTGATGATAGTCATTCTTAAGAGGAAAACAATAGGTGACCTTAACTCAGGAATAATCAATGCAACCATCATTTTTAGTAAAACATCAGCACTTCTCAACATCATATGAGAGATTTCATGTTTCAATACATCACACCTGCGCCTCCTTGTATTTCAGAGGAAATGTAACTACATTTTTCAGACAATGTTCATAACAAGTCATTTTACATGTTAATTAATGAAGTATGTTTACACAACAATATTTATATTTACAGTATGCAACTGAACTGTACACTATACACTTAAATGCAAGTGATTTGACCATTTGAATTGTATTTTTTTTACCTTTGAAATATTGTTTTAAGTAAAGTGTTTTGTCTTATGGACAATTAGAAATGAATACTTTTAAAAGACTACAATACTGATATAACCTATGGTTTCTAATTAGCTTTACTATACAGTCATGTGTGTAAATGACCTGTAAAAACCAAAACTTTCTTAGGCATCAGAACCAGGAAGTCTAGAAGCAGTCATAGTACCATTTAGCAGAGCCACAGTAGCTGTCCTCCTACAATAACACCCTGGAAAATGCAGTACTTGCACAATCTAACTCTGGAAAGCAAACTGCCATGTAAATCAAACTCAGCACAAGGGTTAGCAATGTTTCATCTTACACAACTGCAAGATGAAACTACAAATCATGAAAAGAAGCCTAATGAATAATGAGAGAATACAGTTTGAGCAGATGAGACTAAAATACATCTGTTTGACTTATGTGGGGCCAACATTTTTGGCATTAACCTGACCAGGACACTCAATGCATATTCATGACAGAGAGGAAAGGAGGCGGAAGTGTGATTAAATGTATCTAAAATTTAAAACTTCTGATCGGGTACCAAAATTACAAACCAGGTCTCCTGGTTGGAAACTGACAACATACTGCTAAATACACTGGACAGATGCATTGTCATTCTTAAGGGAGAACCATTATCTCTTTGTGATTGCTTCCTGTGTGCCGAGGTACCAACCAACAGGAAAAAAAGTCCATATCTGCGAGAGGCCAGTAGCATTTGCCACAACACCAGCATATTTGATTTCCCAGAATGGAACCATGTTGGTAGAAATTAAAAAATCAGGAAAGGAGAAAAAAATAATAATAAAGGGGGGCGGGGGTCATCATGCAAGAAAGATATGTTAATGGAATTTTTCTTTTATTGGATAACATGGATGAGACATTAATATGTTTTTCTCTGAAGTACAATAAGATTATCTGCACAAGTTATATAGTTTCAGTTTCACAGTTGTGAATTTAATTACAATCCAATTAAATCCAATACGAATCACAAAGGCTACTTTTTTCAAAATGAAAAAGTTCAACTTTAAGGCTAATATAGTGTGGTATAGGAACAGAAAACCAGTTATTTTATTAAAATAAATAAAAATTAAAACAGGAAAAGATAAAGAAACCATATCCCCTGTAAAGCATGCCTGTAGGCATTTAGGTTATGAGGACTATTCACCCATATCATGTAACACACATGTACACAAACGTGGCACAGACACACAGTTTGCAGCCAGCTTCCACTGAGACCTGCAGACTAACCTTTGTGATCCATAACCAATTGAGAGTGATTACAGACTTCTGAGAAATATAATCTGAAAGCCTAATAATTACTAAAAGGAAAGCAGGTTAGCGGCATAATAGATCAAAAACCTGCTACATTAACTTAAAAAGAAACTAAACAGTACTTGGTGCTTACTTGTAAATCTGTTAAACACCTGTGTTGGCATTTACATTGGCTTCATAGTATTCATTATTAACAGACACATTCCATGGGGACAGTATTAAGTAGGGAGCTGCAAATACCCGAGCAACAGGAGGTCTCTATTTGGACATTTCAAGGTGAGTTAGAGCCCCTGACCTTAGTCGCCTTTCCCATGAAGGGGTCTGATCACTTTTTAAGGTCTTAGCATTCACGAATGTCCCACATTCACATGTGAAGTCTGTAAGAATGGAAAAGGGTAGATTTAAGGCCAAGCTATAGTTATTGGTTGGTGTGTTTCAAATGACAATTACCAGTTGCTAATTTTAGCGGCTTTACAGTTAGGAAGCTTATTAAGCGATTATTTGAGACAGGTTATTTTTTAGATAGATAGATAGATAGATAGATAGATAGATAGATAGATAGATAGATAGATAGATAGATAGATAGATAGATAGATAGATAGATAGATAGATGAAACTTTATTAATCCCTCGGGTGGGTTCCTCCAGGAAATTCAGTTTCCAGTAGCAAAGCACCGAAAGAAGTTGCATGTTACAGATACATTAAGGGGAAAGAGAGTAAGGATACAAGCATAAATAAATACACCATATATACACATATACACATATATAGATACAGAATATACAATATGGATAAATAGGATTGCTCATTTGAGTGAGTATATTGCACAGTCAAATATAAGAAAAAAAGACAAAACAAAAAACAAATATTGCAAATATTGCACAGTGTAGAAAAGCACCTACAACTCAGTTGTTCCCGCCCTCCCTTGTCCCCCTGTTTCCCCTCCCTCTCCCCTCCAGTGAGGAGTTAAACAGTCTGATGGCGTGTGGGACAAAGGAGTTTTTAAGTCTGTTGGTTTTTGACTTGGGGAGAAGCAGCCTGTCGCTGAATAGGCTCCTCTGGTTGTTTACGACCGTGTGCAGAGGATGCCCGGCATTGTTCATAATGTCCATCAGTTTCTTTAAGGTCCTCTTCTCTGCCACTGTCACCAGAGTGTCCAGCTTCATGCCGACCACAGAGCCAGCCTTCCTGATTAGTTTCTCCAGTCTGGATGAGTCCCTCTTTGCTGTGCTGCTCCCCCAGCACACCACGCCATTTAAAATTCATTTTTCCAGTTTTTGATTTTGCAAAAGAGAGGTAATTTTTATTTTGAAGGCTAAATTATTGATAAATGGTAGGAAAAGGAATCAGTAATGTAGGAATAATGTAGGAATGTTAGAATAGTATGCACCAATTCAGAGCTAGCTGTTTCCTCATAAGTTAAATTGAAAGCTTATGGAATAACATAAGGAGAAGAGAAAACAAGTCAGAGAACAAAGAAAAATGAAAATGACAACTAACTAACAAATAGAAAACAGACACATGTCTCCAAATTCAATAAGGAGGAGGAACTAGACCTTAAACGCTGTTATGTTAGCATCTAGGACGTGCACGCAGGGATTTATAGAAATAGCCACTTTTGAAAACACGTGAAAAAAACAACAAAATACTCAAAACATCTGCCAATTCACTGTCATTTGCTTTAACCTGGATTTATTATATCAACACTTTAAGTCTATCTCTCTGATTATCTGATGTTAATAAGGGTATTCGTCATCATTTACTGATTATGATTAATGCACCATTTATCAGAGTGTCATATTTGCTTTCTTTCAGTCTCCTAACAAATCAGATGGAATCTACAGAATCTCATTCTTCCCTTTAAATCTGTTTCACATCACTGGGTGCTGTAAAGATGCCGTAAAGGATGTGGAGATGCAAAGGAATCAGACATGCATTCCTGGATTGAAGCCATGGCAGGTCTGTGCAAACATGCTCCATGTGGTAGGATTGATTAGCTTGGGAGAGGTCACTGTTTTCCTCTTATCCCTCTGTTTGGACAGGACTCTAACAATCACACTGATCTCAGCTCACCAAGACATTTAAACAAGTGCCCTGAATGACAAACCTTCAACTCACATTTGTTAGGTATTAACTTGCCATGCAGCGATCCCCAACCCCATGCTATCTAAATATTTAGGAGAGCTTTAAGACAACTGGTGATCTCAAGGAACATATTGGATGAGTTTGAGAGTGTGTATTTTGTTTAGAAAGTATTGACCAAAGATCACGGAAAGGCTAACAATGACAAAATCTTTAGGGCTATGACAGACACCAGTTATTACATTCTGATCACTTCATCTTCTTATCCAAGGTAAGAGGAAAATTAATAGGAAAGAGACTGGTTTTCATTATTTTTAGAATTAACACATGATGGAAACCAATGTGTTATTTTGTCCAAGTAAGAAAGTTTTTTGGTATAATATTGCATCTAATAATGGAGAATATTCTGAAAATCAAATTTTAATGCTAACTATTTAGAAGATACACTTGATCTCATTACATATCTATTGTATTAAAACCATGCAGTAGTTTATGAGTACAGTCTTACTGTGAACTGAATGCACTGTAACCATTTTTGAAAAGTTTTTGTGAAGTAGAAAAATATAAAACACATAATATCATATCTCAAAGACCTTGCAGGACCATAATATCCCAATAGATGACTTTAGTCTCAAACTGCAGGCTTGCCTGTGGTTCATAAAATTTCCAAAAGTAGAATGGGAGACAAAGCCTTCAGCTATCAGCACCCTCCCAGTTTGGATTTGGGAGACAAGCACCCACTCTACTTTTAAGATTAGATTTAAAAACTTAACTTTTGATAACGCTTACAGTTACGGCTGGATCAGCTGACCCTGAAGCATCCCTTAACTATAGTCTATAGTCTCAGAATGCTGACCCCATAGCAGCGTCAGACGTCTTTTCACTCCCTAGGTGTTTAAATGCTGGCATGTTATAATTTATTTTCTTCTTTTTCCCATAGTTTGCATTTTATCCTGTTCCTTTTCTTTTTCCCCTCACCCCCAACCTCTGCTAGAGGTAGTTTTTCCCTTCCGGCCACTGCCTAGTGCTTCCTCATAGGGGATTGCCTGATTGTTGGATTTTTTCGCTAGGATCTTTACCTTCAAGTATCAAGCGCTTTGAGGGAACTGTTGTAATTTGGCACTCTATGAACAATAACTGAATTGAACTGAACTCATTGTTAAAGTCTTTATTAATGTTCACTGAAAGCACATTATGTGAAAGTTTTTTGATATCATCAGCTTATGGCTATGGTTAGTCAGTCAAACTGTATACAAACACTGGTTCTAATACCAGATTTTCCCCATCACTGTTTACTATAGCACTTGTCCTCAGTATTAGTCTGCACCCCCTCTTTTCACATTTCTCATCGGTTTCTGTCTGCTCTCGGCCAATCACAGTCCTCGAATGGTGCCAGGTGCTGGCACAATGTCAGCCAAGCCTTTGGAAGGGAAAGCTCAAGAATCTATTTCAGTGTTCCATCCACAGACAAAAAGGTGGGGGTGGGCAGGGGGATTGGGAACCCTCTGAGTGTCCTTATTCAGCCATTCACTGGTGCCCAGCAGCACCCACTACCCTCAGCCTGAAGAAAGATGATGCATGCTCGCTGACTATCACCAAAAAGAAAATCCCCATGTGAAGGAGCAGATGAAAAAAATGGAATATCCTCTCTTGCAGCAGACACTGTGACATCAGTGTTTAGCTAGGAAGATGGAATAACACCAAAACAGACAGCTAGGCAGCAAATTGAGAATAAGATTGTCAGGAAATGAAATGCAGTCCTTTTTGGCCAGAGTGGATAGAGGAATTTTTAATTAGAATGTGTTGAGAGATCATAGTTTCCCTTAGAGCTATCGGAGCTTTTCATGTTTATATAATGCATATGCATGTGCTGGAGCAATCATCTGAAACCAGATACCCAATTCCATGAAGTGAAACAGAAAAAGGGGCTTTACTGAGCAATACATTTTTGGACACAAGACCTCGCACTGAAAGGTAAAGGCTGGGATTTGAAACAAACATGTGGTCAGCATTTTAGGTTTGAGACATGCAATATCTATAAAATATGAACAATGCGTCTTCCCAGAAAACACTGACATCCAGATCATAGAAAATCGAGTCATGGCAGGATGCATTATGGGATAAGGGTAATTCACACAACTGTGCTTCATCTTCTGAAAGATGAGCAAATACTGTACCACTGGTGTGAAAGCATGTCATCTCACGGCCCCAAGTCTAAGAGCTTTGACGTCTGCCAGCATCGTCAGAATCAGAGCAGATCCCCGAAGACGATCCGACAACCATCACAGCGAATAACTCCCCCACCCTCTTACCTCATCTGAACCAGCAATAATATGATGCTGGATTAATTTTTGTTCCTCTCAGTAAGCTCTGAAGGAGAAGAAAAAAAATGCTTAGTGTCCAAAATAATGAAACATTCCATGACACGTTCTTATCAGCCAAATGAAAAAATCACATTATCTTCAAAAGGGGTTTTAAATGCCTGCCTGCCCGTTTTTTTCACTACCTCAAGCTGCAAGGGGAATATCAACTGTGAGACAGTAATTCGCTCAAGCTCTTAATATTCAGTTCTCAGCTATGTAATATGCAAATTCATTGGGGTCATGGAGAAGTCAAATTGAAAAAAAAAAATCCCTTAAACTTAATATGAGAGGCAGTTGGAGATTTTTCTAAGAAAACCAGTCAGTTATGGATAGGGTTCAGTAGAAGTCAAACTGACAAACTGCTCCAGGGAGCAGAGAGGTCCCTGCAGTCCTGACACAAGTTGATCTCTTCAGATTTACTGTGCCTGCACTTTTTAAACCTCACGTCTACCACATTAACACTGAGCATCTCCATCAATTTCCTCATAGGAATCTAGTGCAGTAGTGTATAGCTTGTCCTACAAATGAGATTGTGGAACCTGTGAGGCCTGCAGAAGGAAAACACATGTGCAGTGTGCACAAGGACAGCCTGCAGTATCCACATATGTCAACTCATCTGAGGACACTAAATCTCTCCTCTCTGGTTTGTACTTGTATAAGCATTTACATAGAGCTCCACATAAGAGCAAACAAATGATGGTCCACACCATTCTGGTCAGTGGCAACATAAATCCAAAATTCAAATGGATTCATTTGCACTTGTATACAATTTCGTCTTACTATCAAGCTGTCAATAAAGAGAAATAAAGTAGCTTTCCGAGTGTGATCTGTTGGCTGTTAAGAGGGAGCGGTCTGTTACGAACCCTGATACCTCTGAGAATGGGATATCGATCTATTTCCGACGGCTCCAGATGTGTCATTTTGTTGTGTCTGCACACTTTGTAAAATCTATTCTGGTCTGATATCGTATATCCGGTAACAAGCTGGGATTGCTGTCCTGATGGTGGCCCTGATGATGCTGAAAAGGGACAGGGAAGGCTGCGGCACAGGCCTTGCTATCGCTGCCAGAGAGGAAGAATTAGCCATTTGAAGATGGGCAGGACAGATAGAGGGATCATGAAGCTATTAACCTCCAAACAAGCTGCTGAGAACCCAGCAGATGGCGGGGCTGATGGTGACTGTGTTGCCAGATTGGGCAGCAAGCAAAACAAGGGACCAGACTTCTCATAGATGCTGAGAAAAGGGTCCTTCCACAGCATGTGTTCTACGGTGTGACCATGTGTGCATTTGTGTATGTGTAAAGGAGTACAAATATTTTAAAGGTCTCACTGCCTGGATAAATATCATGAAGAGAGTCCTAAAAACTTAAAGTCTTCATAAAAACATACTGAGCAGACAATGATCCACTATTCAGTTTGAGTCCTAATATGCTTCTGTCTTTGACACTGGAATAATATATTGTAGCATCAAATCCCAATGCCTTTGCACATTCAGTAATGTCACAGAGCGCTTGCAACATCCTAAATCCCACCATAATCTTAATAAAACTTCAAGCAGCACACTAATGAACTTTGTTCATGCTACAACTCAACTCAATACAATATTTAATGTGTATTTGTCTTCTGCCAGTCATTTGTATACTCTTTATTTATTTGCATAATCTCATTATTTTAAAAAGAAGCTTAATGTGACAGTTAATCAAACAAGACAGAGAAGGACAACTTGTGCAAGAAAGACCTAAGTTTAGTCCAGGCTGTTTGGAAGAAGAACTTTAAGCGTGGAAGCGGTACATGTGTGTTTTGAGCACAATGGTGCTAAGTTATGTTTGTTATGGAGAATCTTCTGACAGTTGACAGAACTGTAAAGCAAAGTGCCGAAAATTTAATTGCACAACTGAATACAAGATGGGAATTGTGTTTGATGTCTGGCAAAGGTTTGAAGCTGGGAATAAAATAATTTCACACACTCACATACACTTCATACACACCACTTCACTAGGTATAACTCGATGCATTTAGGCATGTAGACATGGTCAAGACAACCTGCTGAAGTTCAAACCAAGCATCAGAAAGGGGAAGAAAAGGGATTTAGCTGGCTTTGAACGTGGCATGGTTGTTGGTGCCAGATGGGCTGGCCTGAGTATTTCAGAAACTGCTGATCTACTGGGATTTTCTAACAAAACCATCTCTAGGGTTTACAGAGAATAGTCCAAAAAAGAGAAAATATCCAGTAAACAGCAATTCTCCAGGCCAGAATGCATTGTTGATGCCAGAGGTCAGAGGAGAAAGGCCACTTCTCCACACAAATAACCACTTCTCGCAATCAAGGTATGCAGAAGAGCATTTCTGAATGCACAACATGTTAAACCTTAAAGCAGATGGGCTACAGTGCACTGGGTGCCACTACTGCCAGCTAAGAACAGTAAACTTGGGCTAAAAAAACAACTGGAAAAATGCTGTATGATAAGTTTGATTTCTGCTGACTGAATCTGGCATAAACAACATGGAAGCATGGACTCATCTTAACTTATATCAAAGGTTCAGGCTAGTGGTAGTGTAATTTTGTGGCTCTTTAGTACTAACAGAGCATCATTTAAATGCCACAGCTTTCCCTTATGACCACAGTGTACTCATTTTCTGATGGCTGCTTCCACTGGGACAATGCAACACATCATGAAGCTCAAACCCTCTCAAACTGGTTTCTTGAACATGGCAATGAGTTCATTGTACTCAAATGGCCTTCACAGTCACCAGATCTCAATCAATCAATAGAGCACGTTTGGGATGTGCAATGCGAGATTCACATCATTGATGAGCTCTGGGCAGACTCAAATTCTCAAATTCAAAGTGTTCTTTAGAAAATTACTAGTTTCGACATTTGATTATAGAGAAGACTGACGTAACGTAACAGTCATATAACTATTGCAGTCATTGAGACTTGCAGGTTGTAACACTGCTCAGCGCATCTTGTGGCAGAATGAGAAACCATGTATATCAGTGGTGAACAGAATATTTTAGCAGAACACCGAATCTATGTGTAAGAGCCAATTAAAGGTTCATTTTATTGGTACTGATAAAATGATTAGAGGAGAAATATACATGTTTGATGTTAAGAATATAATTTCTAGTTGATTTCAAAATACTGTTTGTTAAATGTATAGAATATAGAAGTGCGACATTCTAATGCGCTTTTTAGTATTTTGGGCTTCCGGCGCACTGTAATTACGTAGTTGGGGAGTCGGATAAGCTGGAAGCAACACAGTTTTTTGACCGAGTCTTGCCATGTAAATTAAAAGTTTCAATAAACATCTTTTTTGCAAGAAAAGTACCTGGACTTGCTCGCGTTTCAAATGCATGTTGCCGGACTGACTCCTAAAGGTGGTACAGAAGAGTGAAATAGAGACGGAGTGCCGCCACTACACTATGTACTGGGGGGAATTTGTACATAGTATGAAAATCCTGCTTGTCATGTTTTATTCAAATGTGCTTAACAAGTACCTCCTATTAAAAGTGCAATGACTTTAACAAAAATAGTGACAGGTGAGGCTGATTGTAGGTTAGGGTTTTAAAAGAGCTGCAGTTGTAAGGTGAAAGGAAAAACCAAAGTGAAGTTCAAGGAAAACAAGTATGGTGTTAAGACAGTGGACTGAGCCTCGACTAACTATATGACACAGCTATGCTCCTACACAGAGGCTGCTGCTTTTAGCGATACCTCCAGGTGATTAAGTGGTAGTTAGGGAAATTACTAGAGTCCCACTTTTTATATCACTCACATGCTTTCTTGACCGGTGGCAGCGTTGGTGCAGCTCAGTAGGATTTCTAAAAGGTCATGCAGTGTGTGAATGGGTTACAAGAGGAGTTGTCAGTTAATTAGCTCATACCTCTGTAATGACATGTGGTGCTCTTATCCATATAGATCCCTATAGAGCTCTGGGTAGCACATGTAATCCTCACAGCTGAAAAGTGAGTCATCATACATACACGTGAGTACACACATATACACAGGCAAACTCTGCTGAGGACTTTCTAATGCATTTCATAACCCCTTCTCCCAAATCCTTGCTACTTGTGTGGGCATTGTGAAAATAATGACAGGACTGCACAGATGGTAGCTTCATCAAAAAACTTAAAACATTTGTGTTGATTGGTTTTTCCATTGCTTAGAAATATCAGTATTCTTTCAACGCTAATCATACACATCACTGGTAGTCTCTATTAATTAAAAAAACATTATGGATTATGTCTGTGAAGCGAGATCATCTTACATTCTTACATTATAACTGGCATTGCTGACCTCAAAAAATGTGAGACTTCATGACGTCATGCTGAAAAGCTCCAACATGAGGATAATGTTACATTTCGGGGTAAGATGTTTCAGTGTTACCAGAAAGTCACTGGGACTGGAAAGGCAAACAAAAGCAACTGAAAGAGTATTAATAATTAACAGAAGAAATATTTTAAAATGTACTAAATTTATTTTATTTGTAACTGAATTTCTGCTTGAAACAATCTTTCCCTGATATTTTGTATGTGTTTATTGCAGCACCATATATGTGGAAATCCCATTCTTTTGACAAGCTGCAGATATGTTGATATCAGTAAAATGTTTCCCGACAATCCAAAAATCTGATCTTGCAGTACATTATCTACTATATTACAGAATAGATTTATAATGTTTTGCATTGCAGTGTATCTTTGAAGAAAAACAAAATCCTTCCCTGTCCTTACTCATAGTCCTTTATAGCATAGACCCAACCACAGACATGAATCTACCTCAGTCTCTGGTGTGAAAGCCAAGCATTTTTCATCAGGCCAAACGGAGCCTCGCAGACTCCTTTGCAGTTTAGATTGTAGATGTGGCACTTCATTCATTCATTCGTAAAATTATTTACCTCTGTCACATCTATTTATATTTGAGAAAACAAGTCGTGTTCACATGGAATTTGACAGAATTGAACTAAATCCTGCTTAATGGATTGCTATTGTGACAACATTTACAGGGGCAAGAACTGAAAATTATGTTTGCCTATGATGAATGAGAAGTATATGATATCCTTATAAAAACAATGTATCAGAATACAAAAATGTAAATGGTTCACTTGCAGTTACAAACTAGAATATCCACATAATTGCATCTGTTAATTTTTTGTTTATGGACACTAATAATAGGCTTTGAGCAATCAAATCCAATTTTTCAGTCTTACTTTTGATTTTTTTAAAAAGCTCTAAAAAGTCACAGTAAACTTGTGTAAGACAGCAGAGGAACAAATGTAACAATTTGCTGGTGAACGTTGTGAACTATTTAGCAGCTAAAGAGCCAAATATTTCCCGTGGGTAATGATGTTACACATTATAGTCTCTTAAATATTTCATTGTGTTTAACCTAGCCATATCACCCTCTTTAAGGGAGAAGGCCCAACAAAAATATTTCCCCACTGTTCCCACACCCACTCTATCAACGGAACAATTTTCATATCTAAGTTAGCTTCAAACATATGTCTGGATAAACTGGATAAGCACTGCCAGTGCCAATAACCCCCCCCCCAACCTCCAAACACACACACACACACATACATATATATATATATATATATATATATATATGCATGTGGCCTGCAGCTAAGGAAATTAAAGTGTGCTTGGGGTCCTGTATGTTGTTAACAAGGTAAACAGTGCTGGGGGTCACTGTGGGGTAATAGTGCTGTTTATCGGGGTAGACCAAGCAGGTTGGCCATTGAGTTCTGTAATGAGATTAAAGCAGCTGAGGAGGAACGGGTGAAACAGATAAAGCAAGTTGGAAGAAGCGGATGAGTTTGCATCAACATGAAGGTTAATCTTGAAATGCAAAGGCAAACAATATAGGATGATTCTTACTGCTCACCAGAAAGCTCAGTCAATTTCAAAATTTATTCTGCAGGCATCTTGATTTTGTCAGCAAAGCATGAGCAGGACATTAATGAACATTACTTTATTGTGCCGTTTCAAGCCAGCTGGCATCATGTCATTTTAATTAAATAATGTCAGTTTAAGGAATAATCCAGGTTGAAGACTCACCTGTTCTCAGCTGCATTTGAATAAAGCGCCAAATCCGCACTGTTTTACTTTTAAACTTAACTACTGATTTTATCTACTGTTCCTTTCTTTCTTTCTTTCTTTTTTTCCCATTTTAAATCATGCTTTTTATTTGTTTTTGTTTTTTAATGTCTCTGTAAAGCACTTTGAATCACCTTGCTGTTGAATTGTGCTATATAAATAAACTTGCCTTGCCTTGCCTTGCCTAATCCCCCCACCCAGCCACCCAAAAAAAGACAGAACACTCTAGTAGTCTATTTAACCTTCACAGGAAGACCAATAAAATAACTGCTGTTAGAGAAAATACAAGAATTGAAATCTGCTAAACAGAAGCTGCCTCAAGGACTATGGTTCTCTAATTGCCCATGTACAGTGTACTGGCCCTTTATTTGGTATTGAGGCTGTGAAACTGTGGCAGCCCGTCCATCTATATAATTCAGTTTCTCCTCTACAGCACACTCTCCCTGTGGTGGTAATAAAAAGTTAATAGAGTAGTATATTAAAACATTTACAGTGAAGTGTGATCAACACAAACAGCTTTGCCTGTAAAAGTGCAATATATTAATAGCTGCATAGTGTTATGCCAAGTTTAAATGAATTATATGTCAAATTAATCAACACCTTGTCAAGCTGAAGGATGAAAATAACAATGGACAAAGTGTTATTGAATTCTTGTGAACTAACTATGTGTAGCAGAGTTGATATGTAGCGGATTCCTAACATTTCAGGTCTGTATCGCCATGCTTTTGTTCTTTTTTAATTAACTGCCGATCACCCACCTAAGCATACTGTAGGAACCCTTAGCTGACAGTTACTAAACACCTTGTTTTATGTTCTGTAAATGTCACAAATATGAGTAGTGTTATGTTGATTTTCAAAAAAGCAATGCATTAATCTCTTGGAATAAGTTCTCATAACACTTGATGTGTGTTCTGTGTTAGAAGCTTCAAATCAGGTAGTGTAAAGAGACTTAGCACCAGATTATAATCAAGTGCAAGAACATTTTAAACATTTTCTAAATCACCAAATTAATCCATAGACTTTCCTATGAAAGTGCAGAACACAGTTACACAGTTTGCACTTTTTTCAGTGTTTTCTTCCTTGTAAAATGATCTATGTTGTTTCTTTGGTGTAAATTCCCTATGTGCCCATGTCATGCCACCAATATTAATGTGTATTTATTCTTTTGTTTTGCTTGGATCAGAATTGCTAATTTATTTCATACATTTGCTGGTGTTTTGTATAGTTTCAACAGCTGTTTTGTTTGTTTGCTGGGTGTATGCACCCACTAATTAAATTGGTCACTGTGCAAAAGCAGTGGGTGGGTTCTTCAAGGGGCTGTCTTTGTGCTGTCTTCACCTTGTCTCCCTGCACCTGGTTTAACTCTTCAGTGGATATCTGTGTAGATGTGTGCTTTGAAGTGGCTCCTTGAAGGTTGACCTTCCTGTTCTCAATAGTAAATCTCTTCCTTTTTAAGCCTCATCTGGTGTATTGATTTATGGGGTTTTAATTATTATTTTGTTACTGTTATTCAATTTATTAATTACTGACAAATAGAATCTTGTTTTCCTGCCTCTTACTATGACAAACCTTCGTTACTTTTGCATCTGAAGTTGCGATTCCTTGGGTAAAAATCCTAGCTTCACACTGGTTAATGCCTTCCAACGCAAGCCTTACTTCCCACGTATTGTTCAACCTTCTTTATTATGGGTCATGGCTCACGCTGTAATTAAGATCTTTTTCATCTTGGCAAAGATGACAAAGCTTTATTCAACCTTATAAAAACACAAAAAACACAAAGACTCGACTCCTCAGTGTTCACCCATGAACCATTAAAACCACAGGATCCCAGTTTAGATAATGTCACTGTGTTCACATTAATGTAACACGTGCTAAAGTCTTTTTAAAGAGCTTTTTCTCTTTATGCAAAAGCACCACTTAACCCATTTTAGGTCTTTTATCTTAAATTTACTCCAAAATGCTCAAGAAATGAAGTGCAGATTAGAATGAAAACATGCTGAAGAAACAACAGATGAGCCTTCCTTTCATTTTCATTGTCTCACCACCTTTACGTCTCATTCTCTCTCTTCTTTTGCCGTCTCAGGTTTTTTTTTTTTTATGCATCCTTTTCCTTTCTAGCATCCCTCGTATCTCTCAGCCTCCAGCATGGTTGTATGTTAATCTGTTGAAGGAGTGGAAGGTGTGTTGGGTTTAATCATCCTGAGGGCTGGCTGGGTGGCTGTCTACTTGTCTGCTGGGACTAATTGGAACAAAACCCTTGTTCTCAAAGAAAAACCAGAGCGAAATAGCGGGTTAAAAGCAGAATCATGTCTGCAACTGCAGGTAATTAGAGTCGTGTGGTAACAAGAGATCTAAAAGAGTTTAAGTGTGCATCAGTGTGTGTGCAAGAGTGTTTACATGCATTTAAGTGTATATATCACTGTAAACATGACAGAAAAAAAGTTTTCAGCTTCTCTATATATGCCAAAGCTGGTTTATATATTCATGTCCAACAATAAAATACAACAGAAAGCACAAATATTCAAATAGACCTTGGATCACTAAGGGTTTACAAAATGCATGTAAAAAGAAAAATACACTCTATAGGGAATTCCTAAAACAAAGAACAAAAGATGCTGAAAATAAATATAAAAAATACAAAAATAAGTTGACCAATATTATACGTGTATGTAGAAAGGAGTATTATAGTAAAATATTGAACAACAATAAACATAATATGAAGGGAATATGGGATGTTTTAAACGGTATCATTAAAAATAATTCTGGACAACAAAGTTATCCTCAATACTTTATCGACAATGGTAATATTATGGAAAACACTGCTGATAAGGTCAACAGCTTTAATCATTATTTTGTAAATATTGGACCAAAACTGGCAGAACAAATTCCTGAGTCACTGCCATCAGTAGACTGTAGTGAAAACCTGATTGATAGGAACCCTAACTCAATGTTCCTCACATCAGTGGAGGAAAAAGAAATAATTGACATTGTACACATGTGTAAATATAAAACATCTACTGATTGTAATGATATTGACATGAAAATCGTCAAGAAGGTCATTGAAGGAATTGTAGGACCTCTAACATATATTTGCAACTTATCATTTCAGACGGGAAAAGTGCCAAACAAAATGAAAATAGCTAAAGTTGTGTCGCTGTATAAAACCGGGGATAGACGCCACTTCACAAATTACAGGCCTGTTTCTTTACTACCACAATTCTCCAAAATCCTAGAAAACCTGTTTAATAAACGATTAGACAAATTCTTAGATAAATATAAATTACTCTCTGACAGTCAATATGGATTCAGATCAAAAAGATCAACATCTCTGGCATTAATCGAATCAATTGAGGAGATTACAAATGCTATAGATCAGAAACAGTATGCAGCTGGAGTATTTCTGGATCTCAAGAAAGCATTCGACACAATCAATCATGACATATTAATTAATAAACTGGAACGGTACGGGATCAGGGGGGTTGTACTGCAATGGGTGAAAAATTATTTAAGTGACAGGAAACAATTTGTGAAGCTGGGTGTCCATTCCTCATCATGCTTGGACATTGCTTGTGGTGTTCCACAAGGCTCTGTACTGGGTCCAAAGTTATTTATTATTTATATAAATGATATTTGTAAGGCATCTGATATATTAAAATTAGTATTATTTGCAGATGACACAAATATTTTTTGTTCTGGGGGGAATCTAAAGGAGCTGCTGGATACAATTACTTCAGAAATGTGCAAAATTAAAAAATGGTTTAACAGGAACAAACTATCGCTAAATCTAAGTAAAACTAAAATTATCTTATTTGGGAATTCCCTTAGAAATGCACAAGTGCAGATTCATTTAGATGGTGTGGAAATTGAAAGAGTACTTGAACATAAGTTTCTTGGTGTGATTATAGATGATAAATTAAACTGGAAGTCTCATATAAATCATATACATAACAAAATTTCAAGAAGTGTCTCAATCTTGAGTAAAGTAAAACACATTCTGGACCACAAATCACTCCACATTCTGTATTGTTCCCTGATTGCAATTTGAATTACTGTGCAGAGGTTTGGGGCAATACTTACAAATGTTCGCTATCATCAATCTTTATATTACGAAAAAGGGCCATAAGGATAATCCATAAAACTGGTTACAGAGATCATACAAATCCACTATTCTTAAAATCAAAAATTCTAAAATTCACAGATCTGGTTCATTTTCTCACTGCACAAATTATATATAAAGCAATAAATAACCTGCTTCCTGACAATATTCTAAAAATGTTTTCTAAAAGGGAACGGGGATACAATTTGAGGGGGGAATTAAATTTAAAACATCCTCGTATCCGTACAACATTAAAAAGTTTTTGCATCTCTGTGTGTGGAGTGAAGCTGTGGAACAGACTAAGTAAAGATATGAAGCAATGTCCAAGCATGGCGCAGTTTAAAAAGCGGTTTAAGGATATGGTTTTTACAGGGTACAGGGAAAAGGTAGAGATTTGATAGGGTGTTCTTGTCTAACATTTTCATGTGTGTGCGGGTGCACGGGTATGTTGGTATGGGTATATATATATATTTGTAGGTTGTGTATCCTTGAGGTGTTAATGGGGTTATTGAAAATGTGTATATGTGCGTATGTGTATATACGTATGTATGGATAGATAGAAACATATATGTATATATATATATAAAAAAAAAAATTACACATAACATATAATGTAATTGCAAGGAGGTATTCTATTGATACTAGATAGTGGAAAAGGGGTGGGATTAAATAAGCTTATGCTTCTTCCTGCTCCTTTTTGAACATGAACGTTATTTGGAGTTGTGGTTGCTCGTTTTCCTTTTGTTTTGCTTTGTTCATTTGTCTCTTTTAATTCTATTTTGTTGTACTTTTTCAACATGTTCAAAATAAAGATTCAATCAATCAATCAATCAATCAAAAATATACTTATTTTGGTGTATTTGTAATTTCTGTACGCATACTTGGGCATGCGGTACACCGTCACACATTGTCAAACTCTCAGCTGGCAGATGTGATTGATGGAGAAGTGCAATTCTATCTGTCCCATAGTAACAACAGCTCTTGATGTCATTCCTTTGTCACTTGGTCTTTTAAGAAGTCTATAAGTGGATTTTGATTCAGTGAAAGAACACAGAGGCCAGTTCTCACCTTGCTAATGGAATCAGTGTGCTGCTGAACACACCAAAGGGCAAAAGATCTAAACAACACAGGCTTCTGGGAAGCAACACTTCAGTTTTATCCTAACAGAAAATGAAACACGGAATTTGCCCTGTAGTGAGTGTTTATTTAAATTGATGTGTAGCAGTTGTATTTCCCTCCACTGCTCTTTTTTTTTTTCTCATGTGCTGTGGTCCCCATAGAAATTTAATTAATTTTAAGAGACTGGCCACAATTAAGGGCATGTTCCACTTTCAGCTAATTAGGAAAGAATTAAACATTTAAATAGGCAATGAAGCTGTAGGTTGAAGTTTAAAACCATTTAACCTTGGAAAATTTACAAACTCTTGAATTTAGCTTTCTCACACAAAACAAGAATGTAGTTTTTGAAGAAAGAGATAGTTAATGATATGTAGGTAAAAGGGACTAAAGACTTCTGTTTACAGCCCTGGAGATTGGTTGGTGACCCCTGGAAACTACTGATCATGAGGTATGTCTATTCCCCGAACAGATGGCAAGTGTTTCCGGCCAGTTGTTAAAGGAAATTGGTTGTGTCAAAGAAACGATTCCAAGTCCTGTTTCTTAGGGTTTGCTGTGGTGGTATCTGGTATACGGAGTGTAAAGTGATGACATTTATAATGATACGCAAGAGGATGTGAGGGGACAACAGGTCAGGGCATGATTTACATGTGAGTGTTAAACTGATGCAAAAGGTGTAACATCAGGGGTCTGGGAGACTACAATGGCTGCGAAGACCAAATAGTAAGGTATAAACAAGTAAAACAAAGATGATAGGGTCTAATGGTCAAACACTTCAGGAGGTAATCATCTGTGTTCTGGTTATACAGATTTTAACCAGGAACAGAGGGATGTCAACAGCAAAAGATTCACAGAAAAGTTGATCGGCCTTAATAGTCTACGTCAGTCACAAAGAGGTATACAGTGCTACACCAAAAAAGTTTCTATAATTGCTTTGTTCATAAGGATTACCCCTAGTTTACACCAACTTGTCAGTAAACACTCACCAAGTACTCGCAGACCATTAATGAAACTGGGAAAGTGTGACGGAAAAACAGATCACCTTTTGAAGTGTGTGGGTTGCAGCAGTATGATCCAAATTTTACTTTGAAGGAGAAAAGCAAACTCCGGGTCTCTAGTTTGAGCGATTGGTGAGTATTTGTAGACACATCGGTGTTGCCCAGGCAAACTGCTGCAATTTACTAGGTACCAAAGGAATACCAAGGAGGTTTTTGGTGCAGCACCTTCTTTGTGACCAACTTCGACCAGCAATAGACTTTTGCAACCACTTGCCAACCCGTCGGGGAATCCACATTTATCATCTCTAGGCCTATGTGACTGGGACCTAGGTCGCATAACAGATTAACGGGGAATTTAAAGTCGAGTTGAGGTAGCGCTTTTGCTGTCCGCTCCACTCCAGGGACTGCTTGTCTGCCTACAGTGAGCTCTGCTGTCAGATTGAGGCAGTGTAAACAGTATATGCTACAACTCATCTGTGGGCCACTCTTGTTTTTTGTTGTTGGTCTCATAGACAGCCATGGAGCTGAGGGGACTTATAACATATAAAAAGCTAAAGTGAAACTCGTTGTTAAAAACAATAAAAAGTGTCACTGGAACCAATGTCTGTGCCTTTCGTGTTGTATTTTTTATCCTTTTTTTTTATCATTCTCAGTTCCTGGTGAACTCTACTATTGCTCCCTTCTCTGTACAAGCACGCTTGTCAACCAATAAGCAGTCTGCAGTTGCTTTTGGCTACTTCTGCTTCCAGCGTTGCACAGTTAGAATCTTGGGTGACTGCACAGGTGTGCACCTCTCCCCCTTCTGTCCGACCGTTTGAAGTGTACGTCGGCAGAGACACATGCTGGACCATAAATTCTGCTTAAAAAAACATTCTTCTCCTGATCGTCTAAATGTGCCCAACAACCCGCATCTGTCTACCACTTATCAGCACAACACTTTAGCTGTTTTCACAGTTGCTCCTCAATGCCCAATAGGTCTCTTTTTAAATGTCTCTCTCTGTGTTTGCCAACATAAAGCAGACAAAGAAAAAAAAAAGCATGTGGTAGAGCTTCCCTTGTGAGGTAATTTACTTTCCTTATATATCTCCTCAATTCAGTGAATGGCACTCCTCATGTGAGACACAGTAATGAATAGGGCTGCCAGCACAGATGTCTTCATAACCCGCAGCTACAGTCAGTCAAGATATCAAAGGAATACACACGTAAAATACCAGGGCTTGAATAGACTGAAGCATTTTGCAGCTGCTTGATTGCTGAGAAAATTGATATACAAATAAACATACTGGTTGAAAAGAAGTAGAGATATATTTCTATTAAGTGAAATATTCCAGAAGCTTCATATTCAAGTCCACCTGCATGAGAGCACCTTGAAAACTGACAGGATGACACGACAGTGAACTGTGTCACATCCTCTCACTGCTCATAATTGCTCTCCACTTGCCTTTAATTAAAAGACATAATCCCATTAACAAGCAGAAATAGGATTAATACTGCCTCAGACTCCAGCTGCTGCTCTGTAATGAGTGTGACCGTGTGTGTGTGTATGTGTGTGAGTGGAAGTGTCTGGTCCCCTGACTCAGAGATATCACCAATACCACATGGGTGATGTGGGTGAGAGGAAACGAGCGAGAAAGGGATGCTAAAGGATGTTCCAAGGAAAAGAAATGGAGATTGAAGATGGAGGGTGACATATATACAAAGAAATACAAAAGATTAAATGAAAACAAATATATGTGCACTATACAGTAGGTGTGTATCTTCTGCTATAAAATTCTATAATATCAGTTAGTGTTTAAAATTCTCAGTGATATGAGAGGAGTTTGGAGAGAGAGAAAGGATTGGAAGAAAAAGAATGAGAGAGAATGATTCAATGACAGAGGTCAGAGTCTTTTCCACTGAGACATCCTCCCTCGTCGCTGAGCTAAGGTGAGAAACAATGACCGTGAAAGGATGACATGCCAGCACAATGCCACTATTGTAGAAATAACAAAGGCTGCTGCTGAGCCACAAGGATAAGAGGACACGGTAACAGGGGAGCGTTCAATGTTTCTGAGTCGATTATGTTGTTGTTACCACACAGCAATGCCTCCCTGCATCTATGTCTTCTAATGTACCTTACACAAGCCGAAACCATCCTTATTCCCCTGTCTGTTCTGTAATTGTTGCACTTTTTTTCATCTCTCTACAGCGGTCCCATTGTTGCTGCCAGTTGGAAATATTATATGACTCTTGCTGTGTCATATTTTGCAGAAATCGGTAGTTTGAAGATCATGTCCAATTTCATAAGCCTCATGTGGCCACATAAAAGCATGAAAAGTGAAGAAATCACAAATTGTGTTGCAAGAACTGTTGCTTAACTGAAGAAAAAGTATTTACTTGAGTGGTGAGCGATTGAGAATGAGCCAAATGTTTTATTTCTCGCCAAAGTGATATAGAGTTATGATGGAAATTATATGACAGCATGCAGCAGTTGATCATTGTGACACCTATGTTAATCAAGATCTGAAAAGAAATAACAATGTTCTATGAATTTCTCACAAACAAACAAAGTTGTAAAAGCTTTCAGTGTCAAAATTTTTTCTGAAAATAACAAAAAAGTAAGTGACCTTGTATATCATTTTTTTCATGGACATCTACTGGTCGGTATTCCAGCAGCCAGCTCTGTTAGTTAAGTGTGTGAGTGTGTGTATGTGTGCTTGATGTGTCAGGGTTTGAACCAGTGAGTGGTAGAGTTCAGAGGGCTTGTCTGTGCTCTCTCTGTGGGCTTCTCTCTGACAAGACAGTGAAGTGACAGCACCGAAGCACAGACACATTACTGACAACTAAGGTTAGACTGATAAATGAGGTCAAAAGTGGCCTTGTGCTTTAAAATTGGAAATACCTGTCACTGCCATTCTCCAATTATAACACGTATTGAATGAAGTTTCATCAGCTGTGCTGTATTAAATACTCTGTCAATGATATACCAGTCTTTTGGAAATTTAAGGCTTTATTTGCATTATGTAGCAACCACCATAGATAGATAGATAGGGAGAGAGAGAGAGAGAGCTATCGCCAGCTTCAGGGCAGGATTTTTTGTATGAAACCTCAGGATTCAGGACATCAGTGAGTAAGCTGAACCCTGGACATCACAGGGTGATCAAACCTTGGTTACGTCTATCCCCATAGAGTCTTTAAGAAGAGAGATCAGCGGTAGCTGCACAAACTACATCTAATACCACCGAATACTTTATCTGAAGGTGCAGGTATATCAGAGCTGCTTGATGGATAAGTTGTATAACCTCTGAAACCTCCTATTTACAGATTTTTCCTGTGTCAGGTTTTTGGTGGAACATATCTAAGTTATTTTTTTAAACTTTCTTCAATTTCCATTGACATTTGCACCTACAGTACATCATGCAGTGAATGACCAGGTGTTTAGAGCTTCAAGCTTCTCTTTCTTCTCTCACCCTCTTTTTTTTCTTATTTTGATGCTTCATGTACAGGACCATTCATATAACAGACACCTCTGTCTTTGCCTTACTTTATTTTTAAATACAAATTTGGTTACTTTATTGGATGACTGTAATTGCAAGGTATGATTTTGCTAACTTCACATTGCCTGCTTAAACCCACTAAGACTTTCAAAATTCCACTTTGCTTTAAGTAGTTTTTACAATATTTAGAGAGTTTTCCCAGATTCTGAATGGTAAACACCTGTGTCAGTTAAGTCTCAGTATAGGTTGGATTGCCCTTCTTTCATACACTTAAGCTTACCTCTTTGCTGTGAGTGACATGATGGAATATATCAATGTGAATGTCAGTGCAAAGCCTGAAATAAGAAATGGGGAAAATGCCTGTGCTGTCTGAATAGAAATGCAGGCCAACTGTAAGGACTTGACATAGAGATTGCATAACACCTCATACATAAAACATTAAGCTTTGCATATGCAATGCACACACAGCTAGGCAGGCATATGGTGTAACCCCCATTCCCTTTATTTTTGTCCAGCCAAGGAAGCATGAGTTAATTGTGGAACCGCTTGTATGTACTGTTTGTGGATTCTTGCCCTTATGTGGACATGTACATGTCTGACTTCTTAGAGAGCTGCTGCTGCTTAATTGTAAAGTTTCTCTCTCTTTCTCATTCCTTTGCTAAGTCTTTTTCCCTCCTCACACTTTCTCTCCTCACCTCATCCTCTCGTCAGACCAAAAGAGAAAACCCGCAGAGTCAGTTCAGCACATGTTCATCAAGCAGAGGTTTGCAGAAGACTCATAGGGGAGGGGATTAGGATTTAGCAGGCTACAGTCCGAAGGCGACGGCAGGCAGCTGAAGACGCAATCAGGATTGTGTTTGATTTTAGCACAGCACATGTGAGCTGATTAATAACGTAGGGGGGAAAGTAGGACATTAAAGGCAGCTGCAGTTTCCTTCAAGTGTTTTTTTTTTTTATAAGTCACTTTGGTATCTTTTTCACAGATAATGATGGCCTAAATGGCCTTAAAACTTCAGGCCATTTCAGATGAAGTTTATGTTGGGAGGAAGTTGAAAAAGCTTGACAATCATTAAAAGTGGGGAAAAAAAGATCAAAGTGAAACTTTTAAAAAACTGAGTTAGTTTAATGGATAATTACAAAACTTAGAGCGCAAATTTGTCCCATTTTTCCACGCACCTAAAACCCAGAGTATTTCTCCTCCGCCTCCCTGTCCTCGAGTTCACCTCGCTGCCTTGTTTTTCTCAAGCTGTCCTCCTCGTTACCTGGCTAATCCCAGCCACTGTCGAGATTTAAATGCTGCTTTCAACGTGAGTCATATTTTCAGCATTCAGCGTTCAGCATCATTTCCCTGAGCCCGACAGACAAGGAGAGAGGAGAGGGAGGGGGACTGGAAAAAGATAAAGAGACACACTCCTTGGGTTACACACGCAAATACACACATAAATATGCGTATACACATGCAGGAACACATTGTATGACTCTGTTTAATTAGCCTGGCGGTTTATCAGGGTGATCAGGAGTTCAACGCAGTAAAGTTTCCTGCAGATAAAACAGTGTTTGGGGAAGTCGGGTCTAATGAATGCTGAGCAGCACAAAGGAGGAGGAGGAGGAGGGGAAAGAGGAAGTGAAGAAGATGAGAAAAGGATGACAAGAGGGCGCTTCAGTTTAATTGCTTACCTGATACTTTCACTTCCTCTTTATCATCCTTTTCTCATCTATTACAACAGCTTCGAAAATCGCCTCTAACAGATGGAGCTGACACTCTTTTATTTGCTAGAAAAGAGCTGAAAGTTTATGGTGACGGTTTAACTATTACAGAAACTGACAGGGTCTCCTTCAACTATTTATGCTTTTAAGGACTTTGTTTACTGTGGCGCAATCAACCAATTGTTGTGAACGGATTAGGACTGTTGAAACGTAATATTAAACGTAATATCTTTAACTTGACCTTATCAGCTAAAAAGTTTATTTTCACATTCCAAGTGGAGACCATCACAGTATTTTCTCAAGTACTTACTTTCTGACTACATATATTAGTTGGTTTTCTTAACTGACCGCTCCACTGTTGCTTTGTTTGCATATGGTGAAGCATATGTGGCAAATGACAAACAAATACAGTCCCTCTATTGAATGTCATATTCAGGAAGATGCGCTAGGTGAGAAGAAAAGATAAAATGCAACTAACAAAGAGGATAGCCTATATTACAATTTGAGAATGGTCAAATTTTGTCTCCTTTTCAACGTGTGTGTTTCATTCTAGCTTGAAGAAAGACAAAGACTCTTTATTATTGTTAAAACATGGACCAATAAATTGTGATGTTTTATAACCTTGATTTACAAAACAGGAGACGTTAGTGTGAGGCTGCAATCTAAAAAATGCGCCATTCAAAGGGGAACATTATGCCAAAGATTTAGTGATAATGCACTAATTTATGAACAATGCTTAGGCCGGTTCATTTTAATAATGACCAATGCATTTTTGGCACGAACGGCGTAAAATTACAGCACTGAAACATGATGAGGAAGTGAGTAATGTACTAATGAACTAACCAAAACAACTTCATGCAAGCGTAGGATTTACATGTGTTTCCCTTGAAAAAAAGCATGGTAATCCAGATCGATGAGAGGGAACTGAAGAGAGTCGATATGTTATTGATATGAGATTGATGTCTTGAAGGTGTTATGTATTGCTGTAAGAGGACTGTAGGAGGTCTTGAAGGTCTTCAAGGTTGAGACAGCCATTTTTGGATAAATATGACAGGAAAGGTGAATCTGAAGACTTTCCAAGAGCAAAGCTGTTAATTACAAACTATCTTATAAATCTTAAGTCTGTGTGTTACAGCTGCCCTGGATGATGTGCTGAAAAAGAACATTATCTAAAAAAAAGTTTAAAAAAAATTCACCCAGTTACATGTTATTGAGCTTAGTGTTACAGTGTCAAAAGTACATAATGCAACAGAGATTAACCTAGCACACCATGTGTTTGTTTTGGACAGATAATTTTATATGGCATATAAGCCATCCTTATACAGTATCTGGCTTGTGTTGGGTTTCCCAATCCCTTTGACGTTCAACATTAAGTTCAGTTGTGTTTTGTTTCATCACAATACCACTGGGGACTAGAAATATGTGAGGCTTGGCTCGCTACAGGACTACTAGCTTTGAGCAATCCAGCCTTGCCAATTATGCAATTGTTCTAATAACACCTTCCACTGGATTTCTAAATAAATCAAAACTCCAGGTAGTAACTATCACAGCCACATCAGGCACAAAATGTTAAGTTAGCTTAAATATAGCACAGATTACCTCTCTCAAACCTGAGTAAATCACGTTTGTGTGATTATTTCAAATACGCTTCTCCCAAAGTTTTGTGCTTTAGAAGTTAAACTTGCAATGCAGCAAGGCCGGCTGCAAAAATAGCTGTGTTCATGCCTTTCAGTCACAACATTGATAATGCACTAAACTGGCTCAGACTAAATAAATTCAGCTGTTGGTCTGGCATCTTGGCTGTCACCATCATCTTTTTTAGAAGCCAGAATGATCATACTTAGTGCTAAATGATAACTTAACACACATCTGTCACTTAAATAGGCTATCCCCTTAATAATGCAGCTTGAACCCTCAATTCCTCAAAAGATTTCTATTAGAAGGTTACTGAGAACTTCAAAAGACTCTCCCATCTATGGACAGCTGGCAATGAGTTGGTATAAGCTATAAACGAAGCTATAATCAGGTAATGTTGGGTTCAAGTGTCCTAAAAATCACACTTTCCCTCTGATAAAAAGATTACATGCTCACATTGTATGAGAGTTTATTTGCTAATTTCCAGAAAAATGAAAACTTTAGTCTCACTGGCTAACACCAGCAAAAACAACAGAAGCTAGCTACAATAAAGGTCAAGATATCCTCAAAAACTCACCTCAGACGCCAGACTCCTTACACAAAGGATTACAACCTCCTCAAGAGTATTTACACGTAGGTGCTTCACACTGGGCCTTTTGACAGCTGAGGTGAACAGCAGTTTGACAACAAACTGGGCAGAGCGTTTGAAGTGACTTGGGGAAATGTAAAATGGTAAACTACTTAATTAACATATATATTTTTTGTCTTTATACTTGATTTACTGTCAAGTGTTGATATTATTCAAATATGTTAAAATATACTCCATCCGTTCTCTTCTCTTCCTATTCCAGCTACCATATCAGGAGAGGCAGGGTACTCCCTGGACAGGTCGCCAGTCTGTCAAAAATATAGTATGTACAAAAAATGTTTTTACGAACATCCAGTAGTAGAAACTTGCCAGCCCATCTATAGCTATTATGGGAAGATGCAAAGCAAGCCATGTCCTTTATGGCTCATGGACTGTTAACAGACATTAAACAGAGGAGAAAAAATTTCCTCCTGTACAGTTTACGTTTTTTGCAATGCAAAGCAATGGCTTTGCTTTTTGTAGCCAGCCTCAAATGGCCATTGGCGTGAGTGCAATTTTTAGCACTTAGTGTTGGCTTCATTTTTCACCCTTAGAAGTCAGAGTTTACTCATCACCAGTGTTGGGACTAATGCGTTATTAAGTAACGCGTTACAGTAACTACGTTATTATTGTGGTAACGAGCACGGTAACTAGTTATTATGCCAAAATCAGGAACGCGTTAGTCGTTACTGGGATTTAGATAGGGTCGTTACTCGTTATTTCGTGTGGTGGCTATCGCGCAGCTTCCACAGATTCAGTAACATTAGCAAGTGGTGGAGGCCAGCAGGTGGAGGAGGGAAAGGGGACGCAGAAGGAAAAGAGACCCGAGGCGGCCGCCGGTCCAAGTGTGAACTGAACTTCAGGTAAGAAGTTATGACCTGCAGTCTATCTGGGTCAGATATAAACCAAGTTTAGGTGGAGTTTATTTTCGTTATTCTGACTTTTTCCGTACTGCGTACTAGCTAGCATGACGGAGTTTCTATACAGCTGGGTGGGTGCTATGAAGTTAATGATGTTGAACTCTATTTTGTTCATAAGTTATTAGAGTTGCCAACCGTCCCGTCTGGTATTCAGAGAAAATATTACGCGTTTCTTATTGAGGTGAAAAGGAACAGTTTGTCCCGTAATTCAGCTACAATGAAAAAGGCACAAAGCTGGAGTTATTCTGTGTCTTTGCTGCACAGCTGCCTCTTCTTCTTTCATTCTCCCCCCTCCCTCTCCCGTTTCTACTTCAATCATGAAAACTGATCAATGATCAGCTGATCGGCTCTCTTGTTTGTTTATCGCCCACTTTGCGCCGAAAGAGGAAACCAGCGGATGTCGCGCTAAACAACAGCAGCACTTTTAAGCTTGATCAGCTGTTGTTAGAATTTATTTAATATTAATTTCTAGTATCAGCTGATGTTTGCTGGAGCCACAGCTGTAAAGCTGCTGGTCATGATATCGGTTTGGTTATCTGGTGAGAGGGAAACATGAAGATGAAACCAGGAGATGTCCTTACTGAATCATCAGAGCTGAACAGGTGATGGAGAAACAGGTTTACCTTTTAGGTGACATAAATGAGTTGAAGGGAAGTTATGAACTGTTTCTGAGAGACAAATAACCCCAGGATCCTTTTTTAGGTAGCTGACAGCTGGTAACTGTGCAGGTGCGGATCTAGCAAAGTTTTACCAGGGGGGCCAGATAGGGCATTAACAGGGAGAGGTGGGCACAAAGAAATACTTTTCTTTCTTATTCTCATTTAAAATGTCTAGCTTTTAAAAAATAATTATCTGAATCTTACAACAAACGATTGATAGATTGATGCATATATACCATCAAAACAGTGTACATCACTGTCACAACAGTGTTTATTTTCATTCAAGGGCTTTATGATTTTTCCTATAATGGTGGGCCAGTCTCTAGTCAAAATGCCCGGGCCAATTTTCTGTCCCAGTCCAGCCATGTATGCAGCTCATCTGCAGTCTGGTGTTGCCTACATCTTCCTATTCAGCAGGCAGAATTTCCGAGTACTGAGTACAATCGAAAGCACCACGACTGCAGTTTTTGTGTTGGATGTAAAAGGCGCACATGACGCTGTGACGTAGGCTAGAATCATGGCGGCAGTCAATGACGGTCCAGGCGTGGGATTTCTCTCGTGGAAATATGCACATTATCTTTTCCTTTCTATTGGTAGGTGGCACAGTGCACTTGTGGCAAGTAAGCAAGCTAGAAGACTGGCAAAGTTATGGAAGCAACACATTAACAAGAGAATTCTGAGTAAAACCAAAGTTACTTTCCCTAGTAACTAGTTACTTTGAAAGTAACGAGTAACTTGAAGTAACTGAGTTACTTTTGAGAGAAGTAACTAGTAATGTAACTAAGTTACTATTTTAAAGTAACTTACCCAACACTGCTCATCACCATAAGCTAAAGTCTAAGATGAAGGTAAGAACAATCAAAATCTGGAAACAACTAATGCAATATGTGTTATAGAAATAAGCTAGTCTTAAAAAAAACAAAAACGATCAGGTCTGACAATATCAGGCTTGACAATAGCTTATAGCTTTATTAGCTTATTTTACCTCTTAATGACTTTGTTATGCAGTTTTTCAGGAATTACTAATGACAGCAGTCATTTTTACATTAATCTCAGAATACATGTTTTTGTTTGTTGTTTTCATTGTCTGTATAGGTTCTGTACAGGCCCGTATGAAAATGTTTGGAAAATATTAGATGATAAAAAAAAAAAAAAAAAGTTGCATCTTGGACATTTGTAATGGTATCAGTCTTTTTAGTGTTTGACATTTTTCAAAACATTTTCGCCAGTCTCTATTGTTATGGAGTCTGACAGGACAACACGCTGCAGTAACTGGTATTATTTTCATCTTGTGGGTCTGCCTGTCATTGCGTGTTTGATCATAGCAGAATGTGGTCCTGGACACTTGTACGGTTGTGGGAAATACCACAAAGGTCACTTTGAGTGATACAGCAGGTTTTTGTATGTTCAGATGTCTGTAAAGACATATTGTTAAAGCACTAGTGTCACAACTGTGCAAGTAAACATCAGAATATATGACAGGTTCAAAGATGGTCATGGTCCAAGTATTCACTGAGTATTCATGGGTCAGAATCACAACACGATGACATCCATTGTAGTCGGTGTACATTTACAAATATGAAGAAACAGCAAGTCTGCCTATAGGCTCAGAGAGGCAAATACTGTGTACGGAGGGATGCTTCTTCCTTTAAAGTACAGCTACTCTTTTTTTTTTTATTCTGTTTGTGAGCAATGAATTATCCCACCCACTGTCACAGTTGTGTCCAAACAATGATGTGATGCTCTTTGATGATACATGGATTCTCTGCCAATTTTCAGTCAAAGAAAATTAATTCAATAAGAGGTAATTTGTGGTAGAACAAGCACCCAGATTCACCCCTGCCAGTGAGTGGAATCATTCCCTCCCAGTTATATTGTAATCACATCCAATTAGCGGAATGACAAAGCAGTCTTCATTGTTTCGGGGGGGAGGAGATGTGTCATCTTACCTTCTGTATGTTTTCCGGGGATAAGCTAGCTCCATCATCCCTATCGTCTTGCCAGTGTTTTCCTTTTCACCCCACCCCCTTTCCAAAATTTCCCTTTCCAGTTTTCCTCTGGCTGTCTGGCCAAATCTTCAGAGAGTAAAGCATGGGAGGAAAAACTCAACCATATTGACTACCCTCTCCTGACAGGGATTGTGATCCAACGAAGGGTATACACAGTCATATTTGGGGAGGGGGGGAGATGGGGTGGTAGTAGAGGGTCTGCGGTTACGTCTTAATTTTTTTTATATATTATGAATGTTACGCAGTCACCAATGCACTGTATAAAAATATAGCCAACATTTATGTTTACTGGAATTTTGTCTTACTTTATGAAACTATTTCTGGATTTTACGAGTTATAGCTTTTATGTTACAATTTCTAACCATCTTTAATGGGTCATGAAGATGACGCCAATTTTTACAAGAATGTTTTTAGCGTAACTGAAAGGTAATGTGCAGATTTTAAAAACACTCGATGATGGGGGAGTATAAACATCAGGCTAAATTCTGTATAAACAATTTAAATCAATATTTCTTAGAAAAACAATGGATAAATTTACATATAACAAAACAAAATGAGGAGAGAGAACCACAGAACCTCAACAAACCAAGGTCTCATCTATGGTAAAAATGGCATATTGACTTCAAAACCAGCAGCATATCATTTTCAGGGTCTTTGATGAGCAGTTCACACACAAAAAAAAGCCTTGAAAGCTTGAGATTCCTTTCAGAAGAAGAACTGGCGCACGGAGAACGGAGAGAGAGCCAGCCAATATACACTGTCTGGTTCCAGCATCGGGTAGGCAATGACACACGCACATGCATACACACCTACAATAACCCCATACATGTCAGGCACACAAACTGAAAGGAATGTGGATATTTCACAAGTCCTACAGTATTATTGAACAGCTGTATTGAAATATATCGACTAGAACGCATACACACACTGCATTGGCCTGTTGTATTATTGATGTAAGTCATTGTTCTCCTCTCAGCACCGTTACTCCATAGACAACCCTGGCCAATAGGGGTGCTGTTGGTGAGACTTTAGTGACCCCATCTGGCAGAGGATTGGTTCAAACGTTCAACCAAAGAGAACAGAGTATAAAAACAGATAGACCACCCACCAACGACAACAGTTACGATTGGATAATCCACCCCTATGTCCGATTGTTAGTTATCTTCCTCACTCAAACAAGTTTGCCTTTGTTGTTAAAGGGTTTCTTGGTAGTGTGTGGGCTCAAGTGTGAAGCAAAGAGGAAATTGGAAACTGCTGATCTCTGTCTGGCAAATAAAGAGCAGCAGTCTACATCGGGCTGTCAGCTTGGTTATGCCACCCACTCTGATAGCACTGCCTCTTCAGTTAAGAGCAGACTTTCACTGAGACTGAATTTGAGGCCTTCGGCTGGATCAAATGTAAGATTTCTGAATGGTTTTTGTGTATACACGTGGTTGTGGATATTTATGAAGAAGACTGAAGTGTACACCATGTGCTTGTTTACATTCATATGCATATGGAAATGTGTGCTTATGTAAATTCATCATCTTCAGTGGTTCTTTGTTTAGGGTAGTGTCTTGATGACTTGCAAAATAAATTCAAATCAAAGCAACTCCAAATTAAGTAGTTGCCTTCCTGAAAAAGTTGGTAAAACTAATTTAAAACAATTCATACAAATCCTGCACTCCTTAAAGCCTACATAGTAACGTCTGAATTAGGACTCATCAAAATGTGACAAGATAAATGTTAAGATGAATAAAATAACAGGAAGGAAATGGAAAAATGTTTTTACTGCATTTCATGGTTAAAAAATAACACTGTGTTCTGTTATTAAGATACAAATGAAATAGAATATAATATAGGCAAATGACTTGTACCAAAACATAATTTTACCATGAATATTGTCAAAGTACTTTTTAGTTTAAATACATACATTGGGGGGAAAAATAGACTAATCTCTGTGTTTGCATGGCTATGTGCTGTTTCATGCATTTTTCTTCTTGTGTATTTAGGAATTACAAGTACATTTAAAGAATACGCCTACTTTTATGAATGCACGTATATCTGAGGGTAAATGCTATGGACAATCCTGCCAGTGCAGTTAGCTGGCACTGTGACTCTGCTGTGGATCAGGAAAGGTTGTCTGAAGGTAGAGGAAGGATTAGAGCACTTCAAAGCAATGCTCACTTCTAAGCTGGCTGATGCAAAATCCGCTTTGTGCAAATGGACAGCCGGCACTCCAAAAAGAAAAAAAGAAAAATCCAAGCCCGAAGGAGTTGAGGACAACTCGGCTATATTCTCAATATAGCGTAATGCTGACGTTACTTGAAACAGATACTATTTGAAAACTTATGTGTGAGTATAAATTATTATTATTATTATTTTAATCATGAACTCAATAAATTTTTTGGTTGGATATAATTTCGTACTACTATTAAAATGTTTCTGCAATTAAAGTTTAAAAAAAATAATTTTGCAAGAATTTTAAATATCCTTAAAAATCAAACTTTCTGTGTTTTTTATTTGGCAGCATTGGAGCACCACGTAAGAGTAACCACACTTTGTGCAATACAGTTTCAGCAGGTGATAGAAAGATCCTGGTCAGAGTACAGTGGCCAGCAGGGCCGCTTCGGTAAGTCTTAAATCACTGGGAAACAAGACCGCCGCTCTGATGGATGTGCACAGCACACCCCGAATCAAGAAACCTCTTATCTGTCTCTAAGAAGAGATGCTTTAAAACAGACATGTGGGCTGAGTCATGCATACATGAAGTGCACGTTTGCATGCATGCAAATAAACATTTGCACAAAACTACACAAAGAGTCACACGTGTAGTAAAAAGAGGCACAAAGCATAAGCAAAACAGTCCAGCAGATTTATGTGACTAAAGGTGCTGTGGTCAGGTGAATAAATTGGTTAGCTGGCAAAGTGGGTGGGTTCAGTAGCTTCAGTGGCCAAGACAAACCTTCTAATCATTCCAATAGACTGGCAGATTTATGCTGATAAATGATATCTGGGAATAAAATGCAGGTGCAATAAGAGTCCTGCACAACTAGGCGAGATCAACAGTAAAGGTCCAATGAAAAGCAGGAGGACGGTGGTTCCAATGAAAGAAGCAGTTTACTCTTCTCCCAATAGAAATGGAATTAAAGCAAAGCTCTCTCGGCAAACTTTACCACATTCACCAATTCCTGTTTTTCCCCTCTCTGTGTCTTTGTGAGTGCTAACAGAAATATTAATGTTGGGGACATAAAGATGAGAATGGTGGTGTTTAAGTAAGTAATGTTTTTGTATAGTCACTGAATTTCTGTGGCTGTACCAGAAAATGCTTGGATACAAAATTAGATAATTGGTAATGATGTACAGAGGCTGTAAAGTCAAATGTTGATTTACTCGTACACTTCAGCTGTAACACCCTGTATTAACCAAACCTTCAGTTCTGGTCCCAATAAAATCCTGTAGGTAAATGGTATGTCACTAAAAACAAAATCAGTGACCAATTTACTTACGAGTTTTCCTTTTCCCCCACTATCCCTATATCTGAGCACCTGCAATAACAAATAAGCAATATGTTAAACTATCTTGTGTTGGAGTACCTCATTCACAGCAAAAATGTCAAAAAGAAGAAAAGTAATTGAAAAGTGCTAAAGTTCCATTTTTTAAAAAAAGAAAGAAAATATCAAAAACAAAAGGACTTTAAAACAAGCCAGGCCTGGGTTTTGTTTTTTGGTGTTTTTTTTGCCAGGTGAAGATTTTTTTTTTCCTGTGCTTTTTCCAGTGTGAACAAGCTGGATCCTTGCCAGGCCTTTACAGTGCTGTGGTATTTTGGACGAAGTCAATATGGAGTATTGCTTATGCATGTTGTGTTTATCCAAACAGATCTGATTTCTGCCAGATTTTCCCTGCCAGCTCCTCTCTTTTTATTCTGTACTTTGTTTTTTCAGTCAGAATAAGTTAAAGCTTCTTTGTGGAGCAAACTATCCCATGCAGACCCAGGAAGCGTCCTATAATGAGCATAGAGCCACAACAAAAACCTTTTTTTTAAACAAATATTTCAGTCTGTTAATAATTATAGTAAACCTTTTAGTGTTTCTCCATAGTCCCAATTAAGTGTGTTTTATGATTAAAAGATTCATGACTTTTCTGAAGTTGGATATTTATTATACTTTCAAACCCTTCCATGATTTGTTATTGTGGTGAACCCTGTGTATATTCCCTGTGGAACCATAATGGCTCGGTAACCCATTGATTAATTGTTAAAAAGGAGTATCTATAACACAATTTATTTATGTTTTTGTATTCACGTATATCAAGCAGGGCAGAACCCAATAATTGGGTGAAATAATGTTGACGCTGCTGAGTTAAACCAAAACTCAGAAATAGCATCACATCAATAGAAATGGGCACACAGACTTACACAAACAGTAGACGTGGATTAAAAATGGTTCATGCATCGTTGTGATCTGCATGTTATATGTAATGGCACAGTTTAAATGAAAATTGACATTTTAGATATATATATGCAAAACTATAACAGTAAAATTCTTCTGTATTCCATTAAGGCATATTTATTAACAGATCAATCTACAATCAAAGATGTAATAGCAACGAGTAAACCATTAAAGAGACAAATTATTTTATGCTGAAATATTTCATATAGGTTTTCACTCAGGATTCATAGACTTTGCATTAAAATACAACTGATTTTAGGTTCTTTAGTTTTCTTGAGTTTTTCTACTGATCAGTACAGAAAGAGTCTTAGATTAATTACATGTTAATTTTCCTCTGAACTCATGTGTGTATAGGAATACGATTTTTTTTTCTCTGATTTGCTTTTCTAAAAATGTGCGTTGTGTTACAAAGCCTGACCAGTTTGAACTGTCTGAGACAGCTGGCCGCACCAAAGCAATCTCAGCGATCACTGGACATGTCGTCATAATTCTCCTTATGTCAGGCCCCAGAACGAAGAATCCGTGGGATTAGCGTGGTTTGTATTTGTTGACAGACCAGCGACAGGCCAGATCGAGAGGCAGGGTTTTATACTCTTCCACACCCAACACTGCACTATATTTGGTCTTTGAAGGGTGAGTGATTCCATATTGAATGAATATACTATATTTTCTTGCCAAAAGTGAGTGGAAATCCCCAAATATTCTCAGTTACTGTGAGCTATTCATGGCCAGATGGGGACTACAGGCTGTTATGAGGAGTCAGTTGTTCATCCAACAAAGAAAAAAAAATTTTTTTTTCAACTGTCCATCAATTAATTTTTTCTTTTTTATCCATTTCTTTTTTCTAAGATTATTATTTTTTGGCATTTTGGCCTTGACAAGGGATCATACTTATAGTTTGTGTCTTGTATTTTTTAGGGCACATAAATAGTGCTGCGACATGTAACAAAACCAGCATCCAGTTTAACCCTTAAGACTACAGAATATGACACGAAAAAATAAGTGGCTACACAATAAGCAGGGCTGTAAATATACAGTAACTACAGCATGCACTGCATTGTATACAATAAAGACATATAACACACTTTCCCCGTGCATTAATTTTGCTACTTTCAAAATCTTTAATGGAATTGGAACCACTTAAAATTTTTCAAATGCCACATGTCATGTTCATGACAACACATCAAAGAGCAATTATAGTAAATGTGATTTTAAACAGTTGCAGATGTCACTTTGTATGACACTGATCTATAGTCCTGCTCTGTGCTACCAGCAGGTAGGCAGCACCAACCTTTAACTGAGTCACCGTGTGCATGGCTGCATTGATTAGGTGTGACTACTCCGGTCAGGGGCCAATTTGGGGTCGCCAGAGGGTCAAGCGTGTTGTCCAATATAACAGCGGGATCTCTGGACTGGAATGGGCCAGTATCCTGGCAACAGGCACCTCCTCCCCACCCCGAACCATGAGAGTACCCGTCCCGTGGTGATTGAGAATGCAGGGCTCCATTCTCTTTTCATCAGCTTTAGTTCATCTGTTCCTATAACTTGGCCCAGATGAATTAACCTGAACAATGGAGGCAGAGGGTCAGTAAAGTGTTCGACATTGTCAAAGAGCGCAATTAAAGTGAATGTTCAGTTTGTATCGTTTTTGTGTGAAAACACGTTTAATGCTTTCCCTTTGTAGTTGTACTGTGCAGAACAATAAAACAAAATCAAACTGACATTCATTTTTTTAATCAATGACTGGCTCCAAAAAAATCCGTTGTACAGATGCCTTGTGCTTAAACTCTATACAAAATGTACAGAATACTTTGATGCCATGTTTTCTTATTCCACAAAGAAATATAAACCTGACCTAGAATAAATCGTTCCACCATACATGTGTGTTTTGTTTGTGTCTGCTTTGTAAATTGTAACTCAAATCTCAGCGAACCAAACGCAGCCACATTGCATCACAGGCCTGTGCACTTATAGACAATCGCTAAGTAAACTCAATGCAGTGCCATCAAAATGTCCCACTGATGTGTTTTCAAGCTACTCAAATAAGTCATTATATTAGAATAACATATGTCTTGCTATCTAATAATGTCAAGTGAATTACAAAGTGATTTGAAATGAAGAGTAGTCAGCAATTCCAGGATTACATGCTCAGTTGAATTCAATAAGCCAGTGTGTACTGTAATAGGAAACCACAGAAAAATCCATACTTACCGCATCATCTGATAAAAATGTCTGCTTGCTGCTCTGCAGGATTCTGTTAAAGCCATTAAATACCTTGGTTTTCCTGCTAATTCCAAAATAATATTCTGAATACAAAAGAGCATTAACAGACAACAGACGTAAATGATCTTGCAATAATCAAATATTTATTAAAAATGCAATTTACTACAGATCATTAACACTGTCTGCCTGGCTGGACAACAATATGAGAAACACAAGGATAAAATGCATTTGTTTCAGTGATCTTTCCATGCAAAAGGCTGTAAAAGTCAGAGGGAGAGAAATATGGGACTCTATACTCTAAACTCTATATAACCAGTATAACACCTATGACTATTTTTAGCTTATTACTGTTAAACTAACAAAACTAAACCTTTTCCAAAGACGTGCATTCTCTAAATTTGTTCTGTGAGGCACAACTTTTAATTTGAAAGTCTCCAATTCCAAATTGCATTGTTTGGCTAGTAGTTAGCAAGTATTTGCAGACAAATCCGATGGGCAATTACTTCCATCCACTTCCATCCAAACGATGGGCAATTATGGCACCCAGAATTAACAACAAAGGGACTCACAAGGAGGTTTTTGGCACAGCACTTTGTTTGCGACCAATTTCAACTGGTCACTAGCAGCAACCTCCAGAACGTACTTAGCAACATTTCAAAGAATACATGTTTTCTTTCCTAGAGAGGACGATAAGACATCCTTGTGATAGAGTAGAAACTCCCACAACACGTACATGGACCCCTAGTGAGGGACTACACCAAGCACAAAGCCTGACCTCTTGGAACGCTTGACCAGGAACAACCAGTCCCTAGTTCATGATACTAATAAAGCTAATGTCTGTCAGCTGGTTTACACAACCATAAGTGCAGCCTATCTAGGCAACCCCTTGTTTCCAAACGTCTTTACAGCTGTACGGCTCTTTCTTTGGCATCCCCTTGAAGTCTGTGTATGAGTGTGTGTGTGCGTGTGCAGATAGACAAGTTGCTACATCTGTATAAAGACTGTGATTTGCACTTCTTTATTCCAAATATTTGCTCTCCCTGTATCTGATAATAATGATTATATTCTCCCAGTTCCCTCAGATTGAAATCGGGTGTGTGTGACCGAGTGTGTAACTTGAACATGTGCGAGTGTGTGTCCAAGTTAGTCTCAGTAATTGGGCCGGCTCTGCTCTCCCGGGGAGCTCCCGAAGGTAGAAAAACTCAACGTTCCATTACATCCTCCTGTTCGCTCCTTTCATTCAATTCGTCACACACCTCCTCTTCACCCTGCAAGTGTTTGCACCTGCGTGTATGTAGTGTTTGTGTACGTGTGCCTGGTTGTTGAGTGTGTGTATGGTTATGAGTTTGCTGAGAGTGGTATGTCCTTGTTTGTGCGTGTTTTTTGGGGGTTGGGGTGTCTCATAATGAAGCCATATGGCCTGTCTGTTAGCATGCGAGCTGCCAGCACTCAGAGCTGAGATGCTGGCAAAAAGCACTAAGATCAGACGTGAGTGGCATACTCCTGTCTTCTTCTCTTTCCCATCCCTGCTCTTCTTCTTTACCCTCCCCTCCCTTCTTCTTCTCCTCTCTGTGCTCCTCCTCTTTCCTTCTGTTGTTTGCTACCCATCTTTCTGTCCCTATCTCGTCTCGTACCTACTCCCATCATTCTTCTCATCACCTCATATGTACTTTATTCATTTGTGCATATCCCCAGTTTTTTCCCCCCTTCTATTTCCATTTACTCGCATCTTCCCTTATCTTTTTTGTGCTAATACCCACTACTTAGTTCTCCTCTTCCCTCCTTTGTTCTTCACATTAGACCCTGTTGTTTTCGCGTCTCCCTCTCTCTCTTCCAATCAGATTAACTGGTGTGAAACGATCCATTTCCACATTTTCCTCTGAAGCCTGGAGAGGAGACTGTGGTCTGACCTAAATTTACATGTAAGGGAGGGAATCTAGATGACAGCACATGAAGGAGGGAGAGAGAGAAAGACCAAGAGATGAGGAGTGGGTGTCTCTGTCCATCAGGGACTTTCTCTGGACAGTAAGAAAAGTTTTATACTTCTGTTGAATACCTTCAATCAAAATGTCAAAATAATGAGTCCAACACCTGCCAGTTGTTCTATTTTAATATGAGCTCGTTAACTGAGCCTAATGAATGTATCACATTTTAATTGTAGTAGGAGAAGAAATATGATTAGAAATTATTTTAAAAATAGGGTAGTATTATTTTAACTTTTTATGTCTAACTATGTCTAACTAAATTAAAGCATTAATATACTGTAACCTAAGTTAGAATCATTTTTTATTATTATTAAAATATGTATTTAGTAAGTTTGGGATCAAAGGTGAGAAACAGCTTACATTTATTTACCTTTTGTAAATAAGAATCAGAAAATAATAATCCATAAAAACCCTCAATAATATTTATTATTACTTATTGTTACTTGTTGTAGGGTTTTACCTTACAAGATAAATCCCGTAAAACGACCGATGTTCTGATTTGACACTAAAAAAATTTGAAATGAATTAAATTGAATTGAACGGAATAATTTTCAGCTTGCATTTTCACATAAGTGGTTGTATTTATTTGCACAGAGTAGTTGTTTTAACTTAAATTAGAACTTTCATTTGAATATTTTTTTTCTTTTGATTTGACACGTTTAAATTGTGGCATGGAGGTGAAAAAAGAGAGAAGCAATTAAAAGAAATGTTACATCAAACAAGAATGAGGACCCTTAAGTTTAATTTTGAAGGAGGGCAACCTCTTTACAACCAAAATTGTTTGTGCATAAAGAACTTAAAAGAACACAAGATATCGATTTAGGTTTTATACTTTAATAATCTTTTACCTGTAAATATTTAACCTTTTCTTCTGGGGGATGTAGGGTAGATTAATTATTATTAATTATTATTAGATTAAGTGTTATAACTGTTATCAGTGTACATTGTGACCAACACATAACATTAAAAAGTTTGCAGTTTATTACTATTAAGATATAACATTATTATTATAAAAATTTATTTTGACTGTACGGGTTAAGCTTCACTTTTGAATCCAAATTGCATAAGAGCAACTGAACAGTTTTAGAAATGTATAAGATATTTTTTGGTGGAGAGAAAATTTAACTCGTATAGTTAATTTAATTGTTTGCTTGTTTTTTCTAAGTCTGTGCCAAACCTGTTGCAGTTGAACACTGCCTATAATTATGTTTAATATTAGTCAGGTAAATATCAGTTGATTGAATCACATAAATGTGAGTTGATCTGTTGAAAATATCTTTGAGTAAAGTTTTTAGTAAAAGAAAATACATATTTATGTATTCATTGGTGTAAGCTAGAATAACAGGATTTAATTCAATTCTTATTGACAGAAAAAATGTGAAAGTTAACCTAAACATCCATCCCATAAGACTGGAAAATATGTCCTGTCATTCCACAATGTATTTACAATAAAACACTTCAAATGTATGAGGTGTGATGAATGTGTATGTTATATACAGTGCAAGTTTTTTTGTGTTTGTGTGTTAGTGTGTGTTTTTAAGTGATGTACCTTGTGTGAAGTACTGTTGTACAAAGCAAGAGAGTTATTCAGAAGAAGAACTTTATCCAGGAACTATCTCTGTGTTTTCTTAATCTGTTCATCTCGGGCTCTCCCTCTTTCTCTATTTTTGTCTGCCATGTGTTCTCCACAGGGAACAGAGGAGGTAGACTGCTTTCGCATGCATGGGTGTGAGAGGAAGATTCAACACCCCTTCACTTGCTGAGACACACATGGATGACTTAGTTTGTGTGAAAAACCCTCACGCAATGGAACGAGACAGTCTGTCCCAGAGTCAGAGGAGAGAGTGGGCCTTCCTGTCTGTACGTATGTTGACTATTTGTTAGCATAAGGCTGCTACTGTATGTATGTATGCATGTATGCGCCTGTGTGTTTCCTTTTCAGCTTCCTGGCACGAGCAAGGCCCGTGTTTGCCAGTGTTCCTGTATGTGGGATGACTGCAGCTTGCGTGATCAGAACAAAGCAAGAGAGCATGACAGAAAATCCCTCAATACCCGGCCTTTAAAAAATGCAGGAGGCCAACGCACGCAGAAGCAAGTAAGGTAAATGTATAAATTATGGACCAAAAAAGTCTGCTTCAAAAAGAGGGAGAGATCCCCCACATGAGGCAACAAACTTTATTGCATGTGAAGACAGAGCACCGACAGCTGCGGAGTGCTTGCTAGAGTTCCTTCACTCCGTCTTGCTAAATAATGAGCCAGCACCTTTCTAATAAATGGACCGCGTAGAGCTCCGCTTGCAAATTGTTGGCATTTAGCCAGTACAGTTCACGTACACACTGGCCTGCGAGAAAAAGTTGAAATTTTGAATGTAGTTTCACTTTTGGTTATTTATCTGCAAACTTATAAAAATATGTTGTTTATAGTATTAATAAATATAACTTTACATACAGAAATGAATCCAAAAGGAATATTTTTTAAAGCTTTGAACTAAAAGAAAAGTACATTAAAAATATATATAAACCGATTAGAAAAATCAAAGCAAATGTTATAAATATATATGTGGGGCTTGGATGTTTTTTAAGGAAAAAATAAAAAGGTTCCTATTTTAGTCTTTTAATATTGGAGTTTTTAACAATAGTATCTAACATTATATTGTGGTGTATCAAAGAAAAGTGCTTTTGAGTATTTTGCTGGTAATTCGCTGCCTTACCAGTTTTTTTAGGTAAGTATTTAAGTATTTTATTTTTTTAAACTCTGTTTTTTTAAATCTTAAAAAAAAAGAAATATAAAAAAAACATACTGTTAGACCTAAAGAGAAGGATTACTAAAAATCTACCGATAAGAAAATTGTTGTTAATGTTAATTTTCTTTTTAAGACATTATAAGAAAATAGTTGTTAGTAGTTGTTTGACTTTTTAACTGTTTCTCGCAGTGATGGTCGACTTCTACATTGCAGAGTTTCATATTAGAAGAGAAGAGACTAGGCTTGTTGAAATCAAATTAAAATTTATTTTGTTATAAAATACATTTCTAACTAAAATATCGTTTTCTGATGGTAAAAAGGTCCTTTGCTGTTACTGATCAATGTTCCTGTCTTTCCTTTAACAACTAATTATCCAAGAAATTATGATTGCTGTAAACCTTTTTTACTACATGCGCTGGACAATTTATTTTAGTAATTTTACCGTAGATGAAGAATTCTTAAATGTACATAAAACTGAAATGTGATCTTTAAAAAACGAACAATTTTGAAAAGCATTTTAGGGGAAGCCATTAACTACATCACACACTATGTTGTAGCTTACACAGGGACTTACATTTACCCATTTCATTTGTACAGAAATGAATAAGGGGACTGCAGTATAATAAATGTATAACTATTATTATATTAGCTTTTATTAGCTTTTATTAAGGGCCCATAATTTTTCTTTTCTTTTCGGGGACATTGCTTTTTGGGGCATTTTTTTAAAATATTGTAAAATGACCATGTTTATGAATCAGTACACAAAAAACTGTTCTGAAATCACCTTATGAAAGCACATAACCAATGCTTCATGTCAGACTAGCAAATGATGCAGCCACTTTCCCTTTATGCTCTCAGAGTCTGTGTGTTATTTTGTGCAAACGTGCAGAAAATGTGGGTTTGTCCGTGTGTGCGTAACGTGCACATGCGCATTGGACAGGCTTCCTGGAGTCCTCTTTAAACTGTGCATCAAAGCATGACTAACAAGTCAGCACACAAGTCGGTCCTTGCCTGCCATGACATTGTGGCGTCATCGCTGGGATTTAGATGTCACCTATCATCGTTCAGGCAGGGTCTGAAAAGCTTCACAATTCGTTTGCATGGCAACATACTGTAGCAACTCACTTTACCATTATTACTTGTGGTAATGAGATTCATCTCAAATAACATTCATCAAAACAGTAAGTCAACCCAAATCTAACTGTATTTGTCTCATCCTCCATAACAATCTAACAAATAAAGAGCACCTGAAACAAGAGAAGAAGAAAAAACCTATATGTATTGTAGGGATATAACTGAATTAAATAGACATTATTAACATAAATGATTGTAATGTGTATGCAAACCATTTATTAGGATATTTCGGAAATTTAACAGTAAAAACAGAGCATTTACAGTAAAGTGTTGCTTGGAGCTGGACACAGGGGTAAGGTTATAAACAATAACAATAACGATTTCACTCCTATGGTACTTAACATTGTGCAGTAGTTCTCTACTCACCTTTCTGAAGGTGCAAGTTGCAAAAATATTTGTTTGATACGTAGGGCTGTGAATTATTCAGGAATTATTTAATAATGCAGAGAAGTGAGGAGGAGACTCAAAACCATGGCAGTAAAAACTGCTCAGGCTGGCTGCCTGTAAGCTCTTGCCACAGATACAAAATGTATTGCCCTATCTCTTTCTAATTGGCAGCAATACCTACTCTTTGCAGACATGCAATTTTCACTCACACTTCATTTTGCACTTAAATAGTCTCTTACACATGCTCCATTACTAAGCAAAGTAGAAAAAATGCAAATTTGCTCATTTGCTTTTCCCATAAACTGGATGTCCCCTGAATGCACCAGGAATAACACATAACTCAGTAGCACTAAGTGCACAAATTGCATTTAAGTGTGTGTGTGCACTTGTGCGTGCGCGCGTGTGGGCATCTGCATTAATCTGGGGATGCTGCAGATACCGCTTTGCCGACAAGCGCTATCATTATACAACAGCTGTACTTGTCACCAAACAGAAAAGGCCCAAGAAAAGTAAAGCTAAGATGATAAAACATCCCCTCCCACATATACACACACGCATCACACATATATACACACGTACACACACACAACTGGGTTGATCTGTTTAGGTGAGTCACCACTTCTTAAAGCAGCAGTAGGTGGTTATGGCAGCAGCTTTAAATAAACAGCATAAAGCCCTGAGTCAATTGGTAAAGTAACAGAGAGTGACAGAGAGTGACAGAGAGAGGGAGAGGGAAAGAGAGAGAGAGAGAATTAGACAGTGAACACAGGAAAATGAGAGATTGGGAGTGTATTTGAGTTGTGCTGAGTGTGTCGTGCTGAGCTCGAGGGCTAGGAATCATCTCACATCCGTCATGGAGGCTGGTTGTAGGGTCAAACTCAGTACTGTGGCGAATGGCCCTGTTATCACACAGCTTTACATTCGCTGCGCTGCCTTTTCTCAAAGGCAGCAAAACAGGGCTGGAAGAAAACCAAAAATAGAGACGCCCAATTAGAACTGTTCCCAAAGCTTTGATGGAATTAGCAGTGAAAGGAGGCTTGCATAACCCACCCTCCCAAAATGTGCAGACAGCATATGCAACACTTGTCCTATTTACTGGAAATGAGTCCTGGGTCAATTTTATGGTTCTGTGAAAAAAAATTACATAAACAAAATGTGCGGAAGGTAATGCCACGTTGTTCTCGTTTAGTTTTGTGAGACATATTTTGTCTATTGTAGCATTACCTTTGGCCTCATAAAATGCTGACCAGGAACTGGTGTAGCTTACAAATATAAAGATGTGAATCCTGATGTAGATCCTGCTCATCATCAGCAGCTTGCCTGGTTGCCTCAGGCAATATAGCCTCAGACTGCTGAAGAAAGAGGCTCACAGTTATTTCATCAGATTCATTTATATATATAGCACTTTTAGCCAAGGACTAACACAAGTCTAGGCCCAGGCAGCAACACTTTATTCTACAGGGAAAAGCAGGAATCAGATGTATTAATATAAAAATGAATACTGAAATAGCATATTTGAAATCTGTGAATAACACCTTATAAATAAGCTTTCGCACACCGAAAAAATCTTTCAATTGAATGAAAATTTGCAGAATTAAATTTGTGATTATAAGGCATTTTTGAATGCAACATAAGTTGATGAATATTGAATGGCTGTTTACATTTTACAAGGTTCAACAAAAGATGTTCATCCACAAAGTGACACATTGTGCACAAGCACACAGACACCAATGCAAAGACCTTAGGGATTTGATCATAACTCAGAGGGCAGCAGATTGTATGATATGTATATATTCCAGTGGGAGTTGTAAAAGAAATACTTTTTCAATCTATAATAAATAAAACTGATGATAATGATCAGCTGGAAGATGAAGGCTTTTCCCATGATGTATCGTTTTTATAGATTTTCAGTAGCTTGTATAGTTAAAAAACATGTAAATGTACATTTTTCTTTTTTTACAAGTGTAAGAAGTTTACATGTATGTATCATGAAATGTATTACTAATCAATGGGTGACCGCTGACAGACAAATAAACACGACCATTTACAGTTGTGGTCAGCAGTTTATCAATATCTGTTGACCTTTGGGAGTTTTAATTATTTCTTTGAACTCTTATTTTTCTGTGGTGGAATGATTGTACAACATGTTTATGTTTTAAAAACCAAGAATTGGATGTGGAGGTTTGAATTTATTCAGGATTTTTATAAGCTCAGAGCTCAGGTAACATAACCTTTTTTTGTCTTTATTAAATGTTTCAGTTACTTGTATTTATTTTTTTATTTGAGACCATCCCCAACTTTCATGACAAGCTGGTAATAAAGGTAACGTGAAAGGGGCTAACTTGCTGGTGTAAAGATTGGACTTGATTAGCCCAGCAGAGGCCAAATATGGAGACATATAAAAATGGAACGGTGAGGAAAAAATAGGGAAATATTACAGCAAATAACGGGTTAAGTTTGAAGGGGCAACTCCCCTCCTCTTCCCTACCCAAGCAGACAAAAAGAGCGTGAGGGAGCAAGAAAATGAAGATTTTTGGGGGGCATCCTCCTCCTCCTTTTTCCTTAGCAAGGAGTTGGATGTGGGTGGTGGAGGTGGAGCAAGTCAGGGGGTGGCGAAGAGCGCCGCCGAGCATGCCTAATCGGACAGGACAGTTCCTGCTTATTATAGAACCAAGCACAGATAATAAAATCTGAATCAAACTGCTAGCTGAGAGCCGCGAGAGAACCGCCTCCTCTTCAATTTTTAAAGTTATGGCAGCGCTTGACACTGGGGTGGATCGTATAACACCAGTTTGCGTGCAAATACTTACTTAGCGAGCCAACACGGCCCAAATCTGCAAGGCCGACATGCAGGTGAGCGGCATTACAGCTCTCTAATTACACCACAGCCCCAACAGCTCTCTTCTTCGTAGTTTGTCCCATCACTCCCCTGCCTCACCAACTCACCAACAGTCACGATTTGAGTGTTGACAGTTTATTACCTTCTATTACTTTTAGTGAGAGTAGTGAATCTGAGGATGAATTCATATTTCGGTTGCTGGGAACTGGTAGCACTCGAATAAACACTAAAGTGCCCAAATATACAAGCAGACAGGGCAGAGGAGAGCAAGTAAGAACAGAGGCACAAACAGTCAAGGGGAAGCTGGCAGCTCTGTGTGAGTTGCAAGCCAACCTTTATCTTTTTTAAATTATGCTCATATGCAGCTGATTTAAATTAGTAAAACACATTTTCAGAAAAATGTAAAGACGCCCGGATGAAGTTGTTCATCTGAATATCAAACCCAGCTAAATCTGCACTGCCAAAGCTTTTGAATAGTTTTTTTTGTATAAATTGGTTGTGGCAACTCTAGTATGTTAAAGATTAGTTTATACTGTAGGAAACCAGACTCAAATTTGGATTGCTATGTAATGCAGACAAACAATTTGTACAGTCATCTACAGGCACAATTTACACCCATCTCTTTTACTCCTTACTGCTTACGGGACAGTTAACATGCATATGCTCTGACTGTTATATATTGAAGAGTAAAAAAGCAACTGAATACATGAAGGGACGTTATAATTGGACTGTCCTGCAGAACTGATATACTTCAGGGAATTTTATACATGACAAGTTAGGCATCATAACATCTTTAAGCTTAATAGTTCTGAAGTAATGTCTTATGTACATGAGTATGGGTTATGTAAATCCCTATAAATAGTAGTCTTTGCTAACCTGGACTAGATTAACCTTTTCCTTTGCTGTAGTGCTAAGTGTTATTACAGGTCTAATTTCTGACATAACTCATCAGTGAAGTTCAGTGTATAGTTTAGAGGTATAGTAATTGTTTCCAGTTTGTGAATAGAATTTGCATAAAAATCAGACCTTTTATTTCAGTCTGTCCTTTATTCAAGGCAGTTAAGCCCAAACCTATGGAATATATTTTGTTTTTCTGTAAATGCACGTCTCATCAAAATCCTCATGCTGCAGCTCTCTTTGGTCTTCAGCTGGTGACTCATTCAAATTTCTCTTGCTTGTAGTGAATTAAATTTACAAAGTAGATACCTTGTATTATTGTTCTGAGTGATGTTTAAGTGTTAACTTGAAATACAATAGAATGAAATAGAAAACGTGTCTATGAATTTATTATGGATCTTTTTTTTTTTCATTCCCATTACAGCTGCTATCATCCATTGTATTCAAACACGGCCAACTTTTTGCTCTCCTGGTGGTGGGTGGGTGTACCAACTGTGGATCTGCCATCAGCTGCAGTGCTTAGCCAGTCCCAAACTATACATTTTGTTTTTCATCATCTCTCTTCTGCATATCCGACTGTGTGTCTGTTGGTATATTGTACATTTAATGCCAGTAATAGCTGCCAGAATCCACAGAAACTTTTGTTTTTGGTGCCAGATCTGAAGATGTGCCCCCATGCAGGGCTGTATGCATCTGGTGGTATAATAAAAGTTTGCTACAGTGAGGGTCGGAAGAACATTCAGTGACTCTTAGTGTGGCATCATAAAGGATACTTTGGATGTTTATAATTAAAATAATGACAAACTCCCGCTCATTTTCTTGTGCCATAGAAAAATCAATATCTGGTACGCGCTTCAAAGCACTCAAGAGTGGGGATTTGCAAGGGGGTGAAAACTGGCAAACAAACACGGCATTTAAACTGGGTTGTGAAGATTAATCATGTGTTCAGTATGTATTGCACTGAAGACAAAAACTCTATTCATGAGTTACTGAAGAGACGGAAATTTCGGAGAGTACTTATTTCATAGTGGCCCAACTGGAAGTGTTATTGCTGTAAATTAGGACAATGTAGTCGAATACATATGCAAATAAAAGCTGTTTATTTGTTTGTTTGTTTTTCTTTGCAAACATAATAAAAAAATGATGTATACACGATAAAGACACAGCTGAAAAATTCTATGCTAATACGTTACATCGATAATTTGTTGGACAAACTTTTGCAGTTTTGTAGTTTTCCTTCTGTACATCACCACAGCAGATTGCTGTCCCCCACAAAATTAATTGTATAATTGAGTGAAGGCCTGTTGCCTCAATATATTATGGCCAATAAGCAGATATAACTTCTGGAGTTGATATCTGACATCTTGAATTTGTATTTTATAGTTTTTTCCACTGTAATTTTTAAAAAGACACCCAAAGAGATGGCAGTGCAAGTGATTAGGCTAAAACAAAATAAACCTTACAGAGAGAGAGAGAAAACAATAATGAAAAACTGAATGCAGAAACACCCACAAATAAGCAGCCACTGAAGGTGGCTACAGTAAAGGTCTGGCAGTGCATTTGATGATAAATATCAATGGCTGCCTAACTAGGAATCATTGATTGCAATGATTCTCATCCAAGTATTAGAAACAATCCTTATATATACAATTATGTTGGTTTGAGTCTGAAAATATAAAAATTAAAGGTGAAAGCCTGCACTTCAGTTACACATTGATTGTCAGGTCTTAAAATCCATTGTGGTGGTATACAGAGGCAAAACTATAAACATCTGTCTTTGAGCAACAAACGGGCCCAACTTTCTGCAGACTTTGGAATTAATCAGCATTTACATAATACAGCTATTAGATTTAACAGAGCTTGAGATGAAATGCTACATATTCAAATTTAATTGAATCTGCTCTCAGCAGATTGCTACACAATGCACTACCATAACAATCCATGTAAGTCCCATGCATGCCAGTGCAATAATACACAAAAGCACCAAGGCATGTTGTTTTACTTGCTCTGTGATGAGATCAAATGGTCAAAATGTCAGGATAATGACAAGTATGAGCTGTACAAAACCCAGAGATGGATTAAAAAAAAAAAGGAACTAAGATATAAGGAAATGAAAGAAACACACACTCCTTTTAGTGTCTGTTTCCATGTGCAAAGTGGCCAGGTTTTTGATTGCTATGATAAAAAAGTTACAATGACTTTAACAACAACATTGCATTGGGAACACTACTCTCACACTCTGGAAGACCTATAACACAAAATTCAGTTCACACAGATAAAAATGAGCATCCTCTGAGCTCGCAATTTTGAATTTCAAACTAAGTTTACATTTGCAAAATAAACATTTTTTAAAATGGTACTCTGAGCTGTTCTTTTTCACTGAAACTTACTCATCCGTGCAGATCCCAATCACTGCCACTTCCCAAACTAAATGAAGCACTTCACACTAATATAGCATTGCTGACAGATTACTTTGAAATGCCAAGAAAAGCCAGTGAGAGCAGAGGTGGCAAAAGCACAGTCATTTTCCACTTACATTAAGTAGAAGTACAGATCCTTGTTTTAGAAAAGCTCAAGTACTGATTTGACTTCTTTACATAAATAAAAGTCAAAGAGTACACTACACAAAACTTCATTTCACCTTAAATTCTAATTCTGTTGAATGTACTCAACTTAAACAGCTGTTATGTAGAACAAAAGCAAAGAAAAATAAAGTAAATTTAAAAAAATGCTCTATTTCCTGTTGCCTGCATTGTAACTGTTTAGGTGTCAGGGTTTACAGTGGGATTCAGCAGGTGTGGGAACCCTACATTTGGCTATAGTGGTGCAGCCTCTGGGTCACATTAATTTCTACTATGATCAGGTAAGCTGTGGATTTAGTCAGGTGGTTTAACAGATATTACAAGAGCATTACATGAGCTATCATAGCTGCTTTCTCTCCCCTAGACCATATAAATCTAATATAAAGGTGAGTGAATCTAATCAGAATCATTACCTTAAATTTAATTTGATGTCTGCTACCCTTCACGAACACCATATCTGATCGGCACCAGTCCAACATACCACATTATTGTAAACTTTACAACAGTACTGTAAACTAACCAGCATAACCTACATTGAACTTCCTGGTTTCATCCAATCCTTGAATAGCACAAAGTTAATATACTTAAGTGAGTTTTGCAAGACACAAAAGAAAACATAGTTCAATAACACGTCATGTATAGTTCCAATACCTGTTCAAAATAACTCTAAAGTAATTGAGGGGATTATATGTAGGCTTTATCTAACTTCCAGTATTAAATGTCACCGAGCAGTCCTAAACTTTAACAATAATCTCTCTTCTTCTTCTCCTGTACTGACTTTCTTACATTTTTCTGTATCACTGAGTGAAGTTATCTCTCGCTTATTTCTCCCTGGGAAATTCAGCAGCAGTACCTTTAGCTTGCAGACTCACTCTGTGACAAAGTGCACAAAAAACCCCTGCTTGCTGATATTTTTTGAGTTGTTTGAAAGGCTGCATTTGAAATTATCTGACACTTAAAGTACGTTATTCCCTTTATGCTTGCTCCTTTTTTGTACCACTAGCTATACCCAAGTACTGCGACCACAACTTATGGACATATGCAGGAAAAAAGCCATTCTGGAAATTCTTGTGTTTAGTGCAACGTGATGCATGAATCATATATTTTTGCCTATTTCATCTTGTTGTTTGTGATAAGCTCTGGTGTTGGATACATCAATAGGATTGTCTTTTATGTTATTGTCCTTCTATGTAGGTTCAAATATTTCAAGGTACGCAGTGACAGGATAAAAGACATATCAGATGTCTTAAATATAACACAACAAGCCTATTCTGAAAAAAAGGAGTAGCAAGTGTAGGTGTTTGTGTAAAGAGATTTAAAAAAAAAAAAAAAAAAAGTTGTCAGAAAAATAAGTGATTATAAAAATCATGATTCTCAGATTTCAGATAATCAAATCTCAATTCAGGTCTTGAGTCCTGAAATGAATCAATAAGACAAAATAAATGTAAAATACAGTTTTATATAATAAGCACAAAGGAGTAGAAATTAAATGGGGATGATTAAAATGAGAAAGGAAATTTACTTGGCTTGGTTGGATAACGTGCCTAGAGTGTCTTACTATTTGCAAAATAAAACTAAATGAGGCAAAATGAGATGGGACAAAATTAAACATGAAGGCTGCAGCCCTGTTAATTTCTTTATTTTTTTAAAGCTCACCGACAACTTGTAATCACATATGCAAAATTGAGGAGTCAAAAAAAGGAATGAAGTCAGAATTAGACTAGATGAGAGGCGACAAATCAAGAAGAGTCAGAACAAGATGAAATGAGATCAGATGAAAGAGCAAAAGAGGATGTAATCTCCTGCAGGCTCACTGATCCCTTAATAAGCGAGATGACAATAAATAAAACAAGATTAACCAAGGTGACATGAAAAGAGAGAGACACCAAAATGAGGACATGGCTCTGAGTGCCTTTGCAGTTACCTAATGACAGAAAACAGTCTCCAAGAAGCCAGCAGATCCTTATCAGTAAACTGCGTCCTGTCCCCCTAATCACCGCAGATGTGATAACTGAATTATCCGTCTCCTCTGATCTTTCCATCTGATAGAAAAACTACACTTCCTTCTCTCCGGGGCACAATTCAATTCAAGTGAACTGCCACCATTTCCCAGCCTCACATCTGCACCCCAGCTCTGATCATATCTTCAGAGTTCAGCAGGAGGAACAGAGAGATCACATAGAGTCAATTGCCTGTCATGATACATTGGTTAAGAGCCAGCCGTGAAGACCAATGGTTTAATGTATGTCATGGCTCATAAGCAGCACACATCTGAATCAGAGCGTCACAGTGGTAAGTGGTCAGAGGAGATCAAAGTAGTGAGAACGAAAGGCATAAATATGCCTCCAAGAAGAAACAGAAACAGATTTTACAAACGAGCTGAGGTTATCGGGTTAGCCAATAAGCACATTATTATCAAAAAATTCATCAGTGAGTAAATATATAATACATAGAATTAGAGGGCAGCACCTCTTCATTTTCTTAAGTTTTTATTGTACATAGACATCAGAGCAACTAGTGTTCATGTCTACTATCTTGACACCATGAGTGGTGTCAAACTTAATATCTGACCTCCATGATTGTCTGCTGGAGAAGCTACACAATCTTAGTGCATACAAGACTTCCAGGCCTCCAGATGTTGGAATCAGCTAATGCTGGAGGTCAGCGAATAGGACATCAGAATTGATGTTTAAGGGAATATAAATGCAATGAGCAGGTCAAGTTGGATTTACTGGATTTACTATTTCACTCACTGACTGTTTAAACTGTTTTTTTAAAGTAACAATTATGTATGCTTTCCCTTTAAAGCTCATTGAGCTGAGATTAAAACCAGATATAATCTATATAGTATTCTCTGTTGTCTAGTAGTGCTTTGCCTTTTAATCCAATTCAGAGTGACAAGGTAACGCTGTCTGACACCCCCTAGTTGTCTAGGGCTTTTTGTGATTGAGAGTAAGCTATGCTCTGCGATGGATACATATTTGCCTAAATAAGCTCTAAGCCCTCATTTTTTGATCATCTTCACTTTTAAAACTAACAAAGGCTTCTTGAAAACACTGTTAATAAGGCATTGATATTTGTTTGGCTTACTGTCAAAAAAATTTATTTTCTATCCCAGAAAACATCCAAGATTGTTGACAATAGGGCTGCTACAATTACTCAACTAGTCACGATTACGTCAACTATCAAAATCGTCGACGACTAATAGTCAACGCGTCATTTGAAGCTTTGTAAGAACCCAAAAGACGCAGGAATAAGTAGCAGGATTTAAGAGTGTAATAACGGACTGAAACAGAAGATGGCAGCACTGCATGTACAAGGATGCCAACTGCCATTAAACCCCGAAGAAGAAGAAGCTGTGTACGGTGTCGTAGCTGTGTCCAAATTCAGGAATCACATCCTCCTGTGCCCGCATCTGTAGGCTGATTACGTTACAGCAACACGACGAAGACTAACCAAATTCGAAGACTCCGACAAATGCGGCCGACAAATGTGCCCTTCATTTCCCCAGATTTGAAGGATGGGTCGGGTGTATACTTCGTGGCCCAAACTATCCCAGAATTCATAGCGCGGCCCTGCTCAGTCGCCAACAATGGCGGCAGCTAGTTAGTTTTAATATTACTCTTATTATTCTTTCTGGGTCACAAAATAAACGTTTAACATATTTTCAGCTGTGTAAACTTCAAATATCTGCTCAGTTTATCAAAACACCACATATTTTCAAAAGTGCTCCGATGTTTTCAGAGACGTCTGTTACCCACCAGCTCGATAGCTAGCCGGGATTCAAGGCTCAATAGAGCCAGTGAGAACACCGGACTCCCGGCACATCGTTTTCAAACCCACCGCCGTCTTTCGATACTCAGGTTAAACATGATATATAAGTCACTTAGATAACTTTCAGTATTTTATTTGTTCCTGAGTAAATCGGTTTGGCTGAGATTAAAGTTATAGTTTTTACACCGCTGAATAAACGTCGAGCAGACAACTGATTATCAGAAGTGTGAGATGCTCGAGAATATACTCCGGTGTCCTGTTATATTTTAGATAGCAAGGAGCAGACGGCTGAGTTTATTAAACTCCACTGAAACAATCTGCAAATTTCATTATCATCTTGTCTTTCTTTTTAGTTAGCACATACCTTAAACACTTCAAGCTGTTAGCTAATGATAGTTATATAAGAGCAGATACATGCTGGTACAATAAGCTGTATGTTTTATGTCCAATGGATGCATGATCTGATTAGTCGACTAATCGCAAAAATAATCGGTGACTAGTCGACTATCAAAATAATCGTTTGTGGCAGCCCTAGTTGACAATAAAGCACGATGAGGAATAGGGATGGTAAATGATAAGAATTTAGCAATTCCAATTGCATTATCTATATCAATTATTGATTTGATTCATAATCAATTCTCATTGGGTTTTTATTGGATCCGCTTTGAGAGTTACCATCATTGCTAAGCAGCATATCAAAAACATTATATTCTGCAAATTAACTGCATGCTGTGTGGTCAAACATTTGTGCATGTTGGAGCTATTACCCCTCCTTGTTGTCATCAGTGATGGGGTTGTTACTCAAAAAAAGTAATGTATTACAAATATTACACAGAGCACTTTTTTTAAAAGCAATGCAGTAAGTTACTTAATTACTCCAAGCAGAAATTAATAAACTACTGGTAACATTACTTTTGCATTTTTCTATAAAATGACCTGAACGCTTTGTCTCACAATAACCATTTAACAATATAAACCTATAGGCTACAGTCCCATACATCAATACATATTCCTATCCTAATGAGGACATATATATGATCTTTCCCTTAGTTTTAGGTATGAACATAAACCGAACAGCACAAAGCAAAGATGAAAACTAACAAACAGAGACTTCAAAGTAATTGCCACACTGATTCTATTTTAGAAACATAAACAGGTACAAAAGGAGGCGGCAAGCCTGACTGCTCATCAGTTTGTTACCTGTTGTTCAGGGTCTGGCTGCTGGGCTGTGGTCGACATTCTCGTGCTTTAACGTCACACTGGGTTCTTGGCTAACTTAGCGTTAGCATGGGTTAGCATGCTTGCAACGAGTCAACATTGTTTCTGTTCTGGACGCAGTTTGTAGTTTACTATTGCGCTCTTGTCCTTTATGCAACATTAATAAACGTAATCTTCATGTCCACGCTGTAGACTGTGCAACTATTTTCCTCCCGAAAACTAAAATCACGTGATTGTAACGCAAGTGCAAATGGAACTGAAAAGCTGAATTGACAGGCAAGGAGACTAACAATTCCAACTACTGGGAACTGGTTCAAGAACCCACTCTCCATCCCCAGCCCTAGTGAGGACACAGAGGCAACAACTGCAGAGAAAACAAACTCTGTTGCAGTATGATGCTTTCCAGCTGCTAATTGAGCATCTAATCAGAAATTAGTTTACATTCACTGCAACTATGACTGTGGGGCCATTTCCAAATTATTTCTTTGTAAGTAACATCAATAAAATGTGCTTATGTAATAAATTATATGTTATAATTAATTAGTGAGATACAGTAGTTACATGGCAAACTGTTCTGCATATTTAGTAGGTCACTTTCAAGAATTAAGACCACAAATATAACCTGCATAATTTTTACTTTTTGAATTTCTATTCATAATATATACACATCATACCAACTAGCGTTATTAATTTTTACTACTCAAAATAATATCTGCAGATATCTCGAACTTCATCATGACTTGTCTGATTTGTTGTGTATGGTGGTCTTCTTGTGAAGCTTTCAATTGAATCTAAAGCAACAAGTCATTTGAACAGTGGTGTTATTAACAGAAGCAGCTGGGCAAAAGAAAGATCATTAGAAAATGCCATGAAATACAAAGAGCCTATTATTAAGGAATATGTTGTGAGGGGGAACCTCATTCTGTTAAAAGCTTTTCCCCATTTGCTCCAGCTATGCCATTTTAATTCATCTAAACTCTAAATCATAATGTCTGTAATCACATTTAGACCAGGCAGGAGTACACTTAAACGGTAACACTCTATAACAGATAGCTTTGATTAGTCATAATTAAATCCAGGATATCTGTCTACATCACAATGACTTGTCAAAACTTAACATGTGCTATCTAATTACTGCAGTGACAATATTACAAATTCACATCAGTTCAAGAGATCTTGAAGTAGAAGTGTGAGCAGTTAGAATTAAACTGAATGTAGCAAAACGACGAACTCCATGAACAGATATGGCAAAGGTGACGCCATTTCTCCTACAAAGGACAAAGCTCTGCGTGAAATCAGAGTGGTGGTTTCAATGACAATAATTAATCAGATCTAAAAAATCCACAATACATGTTTAAAAAGCTTCATAAACAGCTCAAGGATTGCTACGTTCTGACACGATATGGGCACTGTCACTAATGAAAGCCTCCTTGGTTCAAGCGAAACATCAAAATGAATTTTACTCTATAGTTTGAATTCTGTAATCAAAATCTAAAAACATGTTATTCAACTTGCTTATTTCTGAGCAACTTATTGCTAACAAACCTCAAAATCTTAATAGAAATAAAAAAATAATGACCATATAATTATTGACATCACTACCAATTATCTGCTTATGGATTTGCATCATAGCATAAAATAAATAAGTTAAAAGATCCAAAGATAGGGACCGTTGTCTGATCCTATCTTTGTCAACTTTACTTGCATGTGTAGAATGAACTGTGTTCCATCGAGCAGGCATAGCTAGTCCACCGTCAAATATCACTGAATTATCTGCAACGTGCATGCCAGCAGAGCCAAGAAAAAACAGTTTCCCTCTCTGCTTGACAAGTTCCCTTATAGGGTTCGTCACAACATCTTCCTCCATCTCACCCAATCTCTGGCATCTTCTTCTGTCACAACATTTTTCTGCATGTCCTCCTTCACTACATCCATGAATCATGGGAAAGAACTAAAGTAGATCTCTAAGGTGAAGCATGACGTGAACTTTCTAGAAGCATTATTATTATTAAAGATCGTGTGTCTGTGAATGACAGGCATCCTTTAAAGTACTGGGACCCACTGACCTGCTTTGAAATCCAGAAGTTTGCCTTATTGAACCTCATTCTGCTTTGCTTGATAAAAATGCCACTGCTGTGGTACAGAAAATTGATTATTGCCACATAGCCCTCCACCTCTCTCATCCCCTTCAAAAGAAAGATGCAAAATGATAACAGATAGGCAGTTAATGAAGCATGAATGATTAAAGAGCCCCACAGGGAGAGGTTGTCAAACACTGCAGACAGTAAACCTTTTTTTTTTTTTTTTGAGTCATCCTCTGTTCACTTTCACTTTCAGCTGGGGGGCATCAGATACACAGAAAATACTAATACAAAAACAGAAAAGCAGGGTGCCACAGGGTGAACTTCAAGGATAGCAATCAAATTTGCAAAACAAGATGAATTAAAAGAATAAGAGGCAACATAAAATATTTTTTTTCTCACTAGCAAGTGCCAAGTAGGAGGTTTAGACCAACTAAGTCCTTATTTATAGTGGTATACTCAAAAGGCCTTGGCAAATGACCTTTAATATGACTTCAGAATGGCATGAAAAACCAAACCATTATAAGCTTTTCAGCTTAATGCGAGCCATTAGACCCCCACAATAAACTCCCCCACATGCGCTTACTCTATTAACCCTGCGGATCCTTAAACAGACACCTACAGTGACTCAGCTGTCCTAGTCTGCTACTTCCCCTTTATTTCACGTCTCTCCATGAGACCCTCGAACTCTCCCTCCTTCCTTTGATCAGGAAACCTTAGTAAACAGGGGCAGGATTTACATCAGTGGAGGCAAGCTGCTTTCATCACTTTGCACTTTGCTGCCAAAGCTTTTTCTATCAGCAAAGCATTTGAGGCACCCAACAAGGAGGAGAATTACATCAGCTCTTAGGGTGCAGCTTTTCTGTCAGCTAGACTATGACTGTTTCTCAGCACTAGTAAATAAGCCCTAACTGCTCCTTATTTGACCTCAGATTGATTTATAATAAATAAATCACATTGCTGTCCACATGAGAATTTAAACATTATAATGCACAAAAGCAGTCTGTTGTAGCTTAGTAGGTGTGTTTATGCCAAGAAATCAAAACATATGATCAATGAAACATAAATATAAATCAAACATGGAAACAATGAACAATAAAACTGGCTTTGTTGTATTTCCCTTTTACACAGCATGTTATGTGGCCGTAATTTAAAGCCACTTTAATTTTCTTACCGTTCACTTAGGAAACTGTTTAACTATCAAGTTTTACAGGTCTGTTTTTTCTTTTTTGGAAAAAAAGAACTCCACAGGACCTCTGGAAGTGTCTTGTCTTATCAAACAACAAAGATACTAGTGCAAGTCTGCATTTTCACTTCCAACTTGTCACATAATGACACATGAACAGTACCCCTTCTTATCATGTTGCAACATTATGGATACTCATTTAGCTTCGTTTCTGATGCACAGGTAGAGCTCTAGAATAGCATGTTGCTGAATGAAAAAGTGAATTAAGAGTCAGGGTTTGATTTAGGCACCAGAATTGTTTGGTTTAAGGAAAAGATTTGGAATTAAACGAAATTACACGCTTTCATAGCATTTGGTACATATTAAGGAAAACTTGTACGGTTTCATGTAGACAGTTTCAGACATTGAGAGATTGTTAAAAAAATATATATTGAAGGAGTTTGCTCTGCATTCCAAGAAATGCTAAGTCATCCTAGCCACACTACATGAGCTAAACGAAAGGTGATGCTCTACACCATCCCTGCTGGATGCCAGCTTGTTCCCACACTCACCCAGCTATCGACATAATGGAGAAGAAAATGTGATTCATGAGCCAAGCCCTTTTCTATTGCTTCCTCTCCAGTTCTGGCACTGGCATGCCCATTGTAGGCACATTCAGCAGCAAACAGGGGTCAGCATGGGCATCCTGACCAGTAAGCTGCTACACAGCTCAATACAAGCTATGATGCATTATGTGGTACTCTTTTTTTGTCAAGATTAAAGTTTTTAACAGTTTGTGCTACAGTAACTCTTCTGTGGCACCACATGGGCAACCTTTTCCGTTCACATGCACCATAAATCACTCTGTTTACTAATTATCCTGCGTTTGTTTCCTGCTTAAAATACACAACTTCAAGAACCTAATAAATTGCTGTGAAATTACACAACCGTATGAAAGGTGTCTTTACTATAGTATAATCTTTTTTTCTATATATTTTACCTCTAGGGAGTTTTAAATCTCTGATCAGTGTATATGCACAGTATATGGGGAAATGCTGTAATTAAATTTTTAATTATTTCCAAAAGAGGACCTTTTGTTTATTTATCTATTTTTGGTTATTTAACATATTGGATGTCTCTTAATATAAGTACTGTATGTGCACTACATCTGTTCTATATTTTTAGCAGAGCAGATGGTTGCAATTCTGCTAGGGCTAACTAGCGCGGAGCGATTATGTGTGATGATAACTTGCTTCTCAGTTAAAAACCTATCATTAGGGCTTTAATTAAAGCAGTAGCCAGGGTGGGTGACACGTCTGCCGCAGATTCCTTGTACCCATGGGGGGAGAGGGGCGTCTCACAGTCACTCGTTTTCTGTCAGAGCCACGTGGTGCACATGTGTGCCACATGAATCTCTTTTTCCTTTTGTGCGAGTAGCTTGATATACACAGACTCAGTAGCACACAGACACACATACACAGATGGCAGTGTCTAGGACTAGGGGGCAGCCAGTGTCGCCTTGTGTGGTCGAATGTCTAGACGTAGTGCATGCCCTGTGGCATTTAAGAAGGGGATGGCTGCACAAGGACAGCAAAGATTCCTGTGAATTAATGCAGCTTTTTACTGTTGTTTTCACACAAGTATCGGGAACTAACTGTAAATGTGTTTGTGCAATACTGTGTCGAAAACTCATATTGATAGAATGTGCATCCATATGGCAGACACTCAGCATCACAGTGCCCATCTGAAGGCCTTTCTTCACTTCCCTCTTGTTCCCCGGATAGACAGTTCTCAAATAAGGTCATTTAACAAAAGTAGAAAAGCAGACAAAATCATAAACATGTAATACTATCCGTACAAAGGACAAGAGAATAGTCTGAGCTTTGTGTAACTGGCCTAGTTTTGGGGAATGCAGATGGATTAATAAAACATAGCTGGGAATAGATGTCACACCCTAGACCTGATTGGAGTGTCAGAGGAGGACAGAGTTGCCTTTCAGGATTTTTAATATTTTTGGCTAAAGGGCTTTGATCCCACAAAACATCAAATGTAGAAAAAATTTACTGATCAGTAAACATCTTTATAATATGTACTTTTTTTTTACCTGCTCAACACCAGACTGAAAGCAAAATTAAAGATGTGAAGACCTGTCACAGTGTCTAGGCTTCAGCTGGGACTGTATTCACTGCAGATGTTGTGAAGAATCCATCATAAAAATTTCTTCCAATTATGTCAGCAATATAAATTCCATGGGATTTAGATAAAACCATTTCACAATACAAGTAGCAGGAAGGACTTTATTTTCCAAGGTAAAAATAATAAATGTGTCACTGTCCAAACCCTGTGTCCCCAGTGAAAAGACAGTAAATTGTTTTAGAAATATCACATCATTTATTTCTGACCTTCTTTGTGCCTCTTTCCCTTTCTCTGCATCCGACTGTTAAGATGAGAGCCCTTTAAAAGCATGAGCCATTTGCCAGTATCCACGATAAAAGAATATGCAGTTAACTATAAAGCCATCAATACCACTATATAAAGTGTCAGCATTCTTGAGTGGCAGGGCATCGACTGGTGCTGGGATAAAGTGATTTGAAACCTCTGTAGTATTCAGTTTTTGTAGAAGTTACTACACAGATACTCTAAGAATACTAAGAAAAGGCATGTGAAGGAAAAGCTATGATTACATTTTATAAAGTGAAAGAATGTGATCACTAAAGCTTCAATCACAGTAAGTGATAAACACAGGTTAACCTGATCCCTTATTGAAACAAAGTTTGACTGATGGATGCCATTTCCAAGCTCTGAGCTGTGTTTTGACTTGAATGGAGCGCTGTTATCCAAACACCTCAATCTGTTTGAATTAATGCAGTACTGCACAACAACCACCATGAGAAAATGAAGACGGATGAGTCAGCTATGAAAAACATTTCATGGTCAAAGGCCACAGAACACCCAACAAGGAGTTTCCACCTCTGCCAAGACGCAATCCATTCTGACAGGCGCAATACGAATATAATTCTATCTGCGTGGACTCTGTAGTGCCTTGTTACATTTAAAGGGTTTCAACCAGTAATACAAGACTGTAGAAAACAAAAAGGCGATGTCAAAGATGATGCCATGTGTTTGTGCAGTTGAGGTTTCTCTTTTAACCCAAGCCACTGTAAACTTTTCTGTATCTGTATCTTGTGGGAAGTAAACAAAAGACATCTAAAATGTTTCAAATCTAATTGCATGTAGAGTAATTCAGTCAAGGTCATCATCTTTGCTATTGCCGCTGCAGCTTTTGAAATGAAATCTCAGATTCATCTTGTCCTCTATTAGTTAAATTCTAGGAAAGGTCAAGGCAACACGTGTAAACTTGTTTTACTCTCCTTCTTGTCATGCAGATTGAAGAGAAGCACCTTTCTCCAAGATGCTGGGAAGTTACACGTTGCTAGGGACTGTGCATGGAAGTTACCTGCTACTTATTCGGATTCTGCCTCTTCACTTTCCTCGTTTGTCTGTTTTGCTCTCTGTCTCCCTTCCTGACTAATCCCCAACTGCAGTGTAGACAATTCATGTCTCCAGTTTGATGATATGAGGCCCAGAAATGTTTGGTTTTCCAAATGGCCATGATATTACTGCGATTTTCTGCCATTAGCAAAGTGTTTCGTGTTTACAGTGCACTTTAATGCCTAAATGCATAAATATTGTTCCCTTCTGTATTAATGTTACCGCCGTGGGCTATTATTGCAAACCACAGTGGCTTGGATAGCATCACTTAACAGAACCGTTACTGAGCAGCAAGCACAGCCACCACATATTTGAAAGACACACTGGCTTCCCTTTGTAAGCACATGGGCTGTATACTTGAAACCTCAAAGGTTTTCATGAACCTCATATTTTCTGTAGCAAAGGGGAGAAAGTATTTCTTTATTGTATAGTCAAAGCCTCATATTTTTCCCTTGAAGCTCCACAAAGATAAAACTAAATAATTCATACACTACATTTATATCGAAGGTGTATAATCCTATGAAAATGTCGCTTTGCTCTCCAAACTGGCTATAATTATTTTGTCAGCACAGCCAGGTTTGGACGGAAAATGCTTAGGTCTGCTTGTAGAGCTCCACCCTCCTAAGAGTTCCCCCTCTTAAAGAAAACAAGCACTTCCCCGAGTGTCTGTACATCATTGCAAGTACCTCTCTCTCACAACAATTGGGAAACACATCATGGTGTGCTTGAGTTATGGCTTAAAGTGTGAATACAGAAAAGACTGTATCCCGCAATGGATATTCATTGGAAAAAAACAGTAATAAAATGGAGATTGTTTTGCTGACACATCTGCAGCGGGTTACTGTGCTGCCAACTGGCAGCTATGATGATGATGACATATTGACAGAGGCTCCACAGAGATACTCCCAGCTCTATCACTTTCTGGGCTTGGGGCAGGAGATTTCTTCTTTAGGGTTTCATCTGGGGAAATTTTCGACGGGTCTGATGACGCCTGCAGGTCTCTTGGATGAGAATGGATGAGGACACTTGGCTGTCAGTACATTGAGGAGACCTATCTGGCTCAGTCAAGGGTCCGCAAGGGAATGAGAATACTCCAGGGTTTGTGATCTCAATAGGGTAATGTAACCATCCTCCCAAGCATTTCTCAGGGTGGAGTTTGTGGTATGTCTCACATACCGCATACCCAGAATGTTTATTTTTTCAGAGGAATTCATTTTTCTTTGTCGCAGATAGCTACTTCAGTGCAGTGGGTGCTAGCTTGAAATGTCTTTAACAAATCACACTTTTTTCCACTGGAGCTAGGTGCAAATAGATGTGCCAAGGGAGCCACTTTAGATGATTGGGAAGAACTTATAAGAGCCCTTGGTGAGAAAGCCATTGATTTCACTGTCTTTCTCTGCCTGTCTGTGTTGTTCAGGGCCTTCAGGCAGCTGTCTGGTATCCCACAACAAACACACCATGGGGGTTGAGCAAGCCACAGCTCAATCCACAGGGTGCTTTATCAATCAATATGACCTTCTAGAGCACTGATTCTTTTGCCTCACCCTTCAGCATCTTCAGCCCCATAGCATACTCTTTCCACTGGGTAGTGTAGATTTTTCAGCACCCACAGAGCTGATGCAATCTGTGCTCATTATCTTGGTGCCCTTTAGAAAGATAGCAGACCATTAACAATGATGTAAAGTACTCAGGCTTGTCTGCAGGATTCTGAAAAGTCAGTAGTACAGTATATTTGTCAGCCCACTGCCATGATATTGAGTTGTTGAGTCATTCCTTGGTGAACCATTACAGCCAGTCCTAGGAAATCTCAGGAAGCAGGTGAAACAAGAAATGTAATATACCAATACAGCCATCTTGGGAATTTGAGTCCGGAATGTTTTCATTTTCTCCTACTGAGGACTGGTTCACTAATTGGGTTACGTGGGCTCAGCAAGGATGTTGTCAAGCTTCAGAGGTTTTTATTTGTGCCTGGACACCAAATCACAGCCCAGTGCAGCGACTCTAGTTGTGATGCCCCCACGAGGCCCTTTAAGGTACAGCTGTCTGATGAGTCAGTCCAGAAGCCCCACTTTCCCAGAAAATCCCAAGTTCTGGGGTGATAGGGTGACAGAAGGCAAAAGGCCACACAGCTTGGTATTATGAGAGGTTTATTGCTCCTTACAGATTAGTGGCTGCTGAGGAGTGGCATGGCATGTTAGTTTCCTTTTACAGGGGAAAAAAACAAGCTGAGTGCTGTAGATTAAATACAGTTTGAAGATAATGTACACAGAAGGAAGCACCTGAATGGAGCCACAATGATTTTGATAACATTTCATCCAGGAAATAGCTGTGTTCTGGGGGTTTTTTTAGAATGGGAGATTTTCTGTGGTTATTAGCAAAACTGTTTTTTTTTTATAGAATGTATTTAGATCATATTTTTAAAAGGTGCTGTAAACCTAATTATGCAATAGTTATGTAATGGAACCTGATTGTGTATGGTCTTGAAAATCCAATGGTACATTTTCATAGCTGTTCTGATCCAAGTCTGTGCAACTTACAAGGCCACCATATGACTCCAGATGTTGGGTTTTACTGGCTGTGCTCCACCTGCTTGAATGGGGACTTCAGCATATAAACAGCAGCACAGTAACTTTCTTCGTGAGGGGATGTATAAAACAAAGCTACTAATGACATAAAAATGACAAGGGTGATGCTTGCATCTGTCCATATGACCATTGTGCATATTTGTAGATGAAAGCAACAGCAGTAACCATATTTAGCTTTTACTAATGTGGGAACTGATCAACTGTGCTCTCAAGAGCTCACCTGTGGAAGCTTCTAGTGTAGGTCACTGCACTTTTGCAGGGTGAATATAAAAAACAAATAACCAATCAAATCTATGGCCAGTTTAGATGTGCATGTCTCAGGACTGTAGCTAGAAGCTGGAGTACCTGAACAGAGCCTGAACCCAGGACTTTTGTCCTGTAAGGCTACAATGCTAACCCAAACATCACTGTGCTCCCCAAGGATAGACGCTGGCAGACTTAAACCTACACGTGGCGCACATCTGATCTAAAAAAAAAAAACCCTTTTATCACTTTTAATTGTGGATGTTTGGAGCGCTCCATAATCACACTTCTCCCACTCAACTACAGTCACAGTATGACGACCTTCCCCTTGTATTGCAGTATAATTGCAGCATTAGGTATGTGTGCAGAAGGAGAACATGCAGGTCTTAAATACAAATTCACACTTAAAACATAAAGTTGTGTCCATCAGAATATGCTGACTGTCCACATTGGCTGTCCATAACCATATATACAGAAATATGAAACAGTGTTGGCAGGCTTGCACTAGTTTGAATAGTAAGGGCAGGATTAACACTATGTGAGCTTTGAAATTAAGAACACAGAAGATGAAGAGATCAGATTGACAGGTTTATTGCAGCGCTGAGCAGTAAGGATGATGATGACTGTTAGTTCACTGTTTTCTCTAAACAAAGGGATAAAAACATATGGCACTACAGTTCTAAGTATGTTACACAGAGTGCTGAAAACCCATTATCAGCCACATACACTTGCACAAATGTTTAAAACATTTAAGCATGGAACATTAACACAGAGAACAAAAGAGCTCATATTTACACACTGTGAAGCAATCGACATCGAAGCATCAAGCTGCTGGTGATCAGGGAAAAAGAGGCCACACGTGAATCCCTTTCATATGCTGCTCATCAGCCATGCCTCCGGGGCTTTTCAAAGTAGCCATTTTGGCATGTCATCCCAGGGTAAACACAAGGGTAACTGATAAAATAAATTACGCTCTCATTCTATTTAGTGTGTCACAGTCATTCCGATGAGAAAGCATGTACGTTACCCATGCCCTCGCCCATCTAAATGGAACAAGGCCATAATTAATGTCATTAATTACACCTGTGTTTACGCTGCACTGACACGTCTGCTTTGAAAATGGCCTATTCCAGTCTCCTCCTCATCCCTTCATTTGCAGGTGAAAGCTGACCCTTTCCTTGCCATGCTTCACAACAATACATGTAAGTGTGAATAAGTGCATAACTGTGTATGTGTGTGTGAGCCTGTCTGAAGGCAGCTACTGTAGTAGGGGCGTCCAGGGAAATTGAAATTAATGAGTGTAATCATAAGCAAACAGCGAGCCAGGCAAGGGCAATTAATACAAGCAAAGCGAGCAGGGCTGCTGGTTTGCTCGGCCAGGCATGGCTGGAGCTGAAGAGATGGAGGATTAAGATGCAACCACAGACAAACTCCACAGCTTTCCCACACACAGCAGATGTCCACAGAGAGAAGGCGCTGGGAGCCTGGCATCAACACGCATCCGCCAACAGGCCACTTGGTCAGCCTGGCCCAATACAAGCTGACAACCTCCTGGCAGCATTTAGATAACACCATCTTCTCTGTTTAGTTTGAGAGCCAAGGGAAGGAACTCATGGGGGCCCCTGCACTGCATACGAAAGGGACTCATTGCAAAGCAGCACATTGGAGCCACTATGTGTGAAAGAGAGAGATAGAGGAACACAAAAAGATAAAGTGAGAGAGAAGTGGGGAGGGCATTGTGTGCAAGCTCAGCTCAAGTACATCAAGTACAATCTGAGGGACATTTTTGTTGCCCCCACACTGCCTCCATGTTTTTCCGATTGAAACATCCTTGAATGCATGCATTCTTTCAAGTATGCATATTTGCTTAAGTATAAATAAACACATCAGATCCAGATGCCTTCAGGAACAGGTCTGCTTGTTGTTTCCTCTAATTGACGCTAAACGAGAGTGTCACGGCCCAGGATCTTTTCACTGAGCCCTCGCTTTGTTGCCTTGAATGACATTCGTTCCCCCAGCGGTCTCTCATTTCCACTGTTTACATGAGATAATGATGCATGTGTAAGGATACACTGCCAGGCCAAGTGAGGGGTTTGTTATGAACTGTGACGGCTGCCTCGTCAGGTCCAAAGCAATTTGTGTTAAAACGGAGCAGTGATGTCAGTTCAAACATACCGTAATAAAGTCAGATCCTGCAGCGTTGTTCTATAATGCACGCAGAGAGCAATTAATCGCTCGTGCACATTCCCAAGAAAGGCTAAAAGGCCACGAGGTCAAACATGACTCTACAGATGGGACGATGTTGTTGAACTTGTTCCCCGTTTGTGTAATGTACTTAAAATGTAAATGTTTCCAGGGGATTACAATTACACTGTAGTAAGAAGTAAGTGGATAAAATGGGATTTAATGACATTCTCATTAGCTTCATTTATTTGGATTTGCATTAGCCACAGCAGTTAGTTTGCTTGAAAATGAGCGAGGTGTACCTGCTTTCCTCTATAAGTTTAACTTCCACACAGAACCAAGGCTGTCTGCTGTGGATTTCAGTGATGCTGCTGTTGTGTGGACAAGAAAACTAAACCTGACAGCCTTATTCTGCCCGAGTCTCTCTTAGGAGCGGCAGACCATATCGCTCAGCAATACTGCAGATGAGCTAATGGCATTCTTATAACAAAGGGAGCAAAACAATTAACATTGTTATACCTTTCGCAATTTTCTAAATGATGTTGTCAATATGCTCTGACCACGAAACCCAGTATGCAATTTCTATTCATTTGATCTTATTGACTTCTTTGTATTTTATATCACCAGATATACAGCTGCTGGCTAACCATAGTCCACTCCCACCAATCACAGATTTGATTTGAAGGTGTCCAAATCCTATTATTCATATTGACCCAGCATCCATTAATTCCTGCTTTAAGACGTTCGGTGATTCAGTGCAGTTATCAGTGGGAGAAAACGTGCTGAATAATCAGCATAAATTGCACAGCTGTGTGTCAGCCCCGCAAAAAAAAAAAAATGGAACCCTTCCACAGAACTGGATGAAATATGGCGTTGCAGAACGACAAAGTGAGACTTTAACACCAAACAATGTTGACCTCATTTCCTCAGCCTCAAGTTATGTAGCTGTTTCTGTGCAGTTTTAGTGTGTGCAGGTTTATGAAACACTGCTGGGTTGGAGGGCAAGTCCAACAAGATGATAAAATAACTGTCAACCTTTGATTGAATTCTCCTCTAATGTGTTTTGTCAGCAGGAGAAATATCATTGGCCACTAGTTGATTTTTCTTTTTGCTTTCAATTCATAAATACTGCTCTTTGTTGTCCAGAGAATGCAGACCGCAGAGAATATTGTGTCAAAGCTGTCTCTTAACACCTTCACCGGTCCAGATAAATTACTGCCTATGAAAGCCAACAGTTCTCTCTTTTAGAACCCCATTACTTTAATGGAGGACAATTCAAGCTTGAAATATTTACAGTTTTCCTCACGGATGCAGCCAGATAGAAATTGCCCGGTAACATAAGTTCAGCTTAGATTGCTCTTATAAATTGATTAGTTTCCTCCGTGATCTTAAAAGTCCTATTTTTTTTTCCTCTGCTTTTTGTGACCTGTGGCTCAGTCTTGCCCTTTTTTTTGTGGAGTTTGAGTGCCCCCTTCTGGCCTCATGTTGTCATGAGACTACAAGTACATTGCACTCTCTTCCAGTAAAGTAAAATATCAAGATCATTTTTTATACATGTATAAAATGCCTGGAACCAATTCAAGGATTTGTTAAATGGTTTGAGAAGACACTGGGAGTTTAAACATTACAGCTAAAGCCATTTAGGAAGGGAGGGGAAAACACCTGGGCATCAATAAATCTGTAAATCTATCAGCCTCTCAGCATTCAGCAATAAATAAAGTCCCCCCTAATAACTAATGAGGACTCTTCTAGGAGCACAACATATATCTCAACAGTTGTAAAAGAGAAAAAAAATGTAATTACAGTTAAAGAAGCAGTTTCTATGGTTCACCACCAATAAGCTATTTCAAATAACTGTGGGTCTGAGTTTTAGCATGTTTCCTTATAAGAAACACACTTCTCTATTAGAGGAGGGTAAAGCGAAAAGTGTGGGGGGGAAAACTCTCTGGAGTCAAAACTCTAACCAGACGCCACTGCAGCGGTATTTTTGAACCCGTGCGTCAGAGCTGCGCCCGTGGCCAAACCGCTTATTAAAACGCAGAGAAGCCAAGTGCCATAAAGACAGAAGGCAAGCAGCTTGTTATTATTCTTTCTGAGAGGTGAACAGGCTGAGATCAATGGCTGCAGTGGTTTCGCCTCGCCACAACTATGGCCCTATAAAGCACAAAGACCCGTGTGGCTCCTACCCATACAGTCACAGATATTAAGTATTCCAGGGGCCTTTGAAAGAGGCTGCCAAGAATAATTTCCCACATGTAACATTTCCCACCAAAGCCACAGAGTCATACTGGCATATTCTGTGCCCCCACTAGACCCCACATGCCCTCGCTAGAGTGACGCAGGAGAATCGATGGAAAAACAGATCCACTTCATTAATAAGGAGTCACGTTTGTCTTTATTTTTTATATACAGATGGCTGGAAAAAAAACATTTATGAGAAAAAAGCAAGAACTGGATGCTGCTCAGGTGTTGCTCAAATGTAACCCAGTTTTTGTGTATTAACAAGCTTTGCCAAACTATTTTCAAAAGTCACACTAGAACAAGCTTCAGAGACAAATGCAAAGAAGTATTGATACAGGTCACATGTTTAGCATATAGCACATATACCTGATAACATGATATCAGCACAGGTGAGTTTGAATGTGTAAAATGATCTTAGGCACGTTGTGTGGAAAAGCAACCTGCTTTCTTCATCCCATCCAGCAAAATTTCAAATCCTCAGCTGTCTGAAGCGGGTCTAGATGAATTCATATGTCATGTGCCATTTGGTCCAATAAAAAAAGGCAAGACCAATAGCACTGAGTTTTCTTTTTTCCTGACCACAGGTAGTAAATGTATATTTTTATATGAAACGTCTGACCAACCAGTAAAGCCCTTCCAGGGTGGTGTGGCAGCTTGTGTGCAATCAAACCTACTTAAAGAGTATGAAAGTGGCTAAATATATGGACATTAACCGCTGACACAACATCTCAGACATTAACCCTGTGGAGATTTGAGTTTTAAAAGTTACGAGTGAACAGCAGCAATGGCAGGCTATAATATACTCTATGATAGCCGGCTCTGGCTAGCTGGCAGAGGAAGCCTACATGATTGCATCAATTTTCAACTCATCTTTTTACTCCTGATGCATTCATATAGTACTACTGCATGTCATCAACTTTTGTGTACTCTTTCAAATGCTTTATGTTTTGGTCGGGGTCTCTCTACATTCTCCTACTCTCTCTGAAACAGATGACTGTCCCTCCCTAAGACCTGTGCCAGAGGTCGCTTCACTCACATCCTGGGCCATCTGACCTCAGGAATTCGCATGATAAGGTGGGGCCAGGTTTCACAATGAACACACCCGAAACTCTGGCTGATTGGGACCCACACCCAGTTTCACACCTTGGCTCAGGCGATTAGAGGATCATCAGGGGGTCCTTTTGTCCCTCTGTGGGGGGATACTCCCACTAGGTTTATATCTGGGACTCTCCACCATTTGACCTTAGAACTGAAGAAGCTTCTCGGATGAGAGGTGAAACGTCTTCAAGTAACTTAAAGAAGTCCAGACGCTTTTCTTTGCAAGCTCCTTTGACTACGATGACCTGGATGACTGAGAACCTTCACAGACAGAGGTCGCTTCCTTTTACCAGGGTCTTCCTTTCTGCCACTGCCAAGTGCTTGGTCATAGATGATCATCTAATCATTGAGGTTATCTCTCTAATATTCAAGGGCATCATCTGTTTGACTGTCACTGCTGTGGTTTAACCTGAGCTAAATTTGTCTTAGATTCATCAGGCAAACGTTGTGCTGACAAACACAATTCCTAGACACAAGGGAGTATGTTTTTATTTTGCCCACAGCTGCACTGTTTGGTCACAATTTAAAAATGCCACAAAGCCAGTTTTTCTAAACAAGTGCTGGGAATAGTAGGATGACGAGTTTGGTACCAAAAAAACAGTCAACCTGCAAGTGATTCAGCGGTATATGCATTACACTGAGAGGTGGCAGAGTTGAAGATTTTCATTGGGGCAAGATTAGAAATGAGTACATCAGAGGGAGAGCTCAGGTTAAGCGGATTGGAGACAAAGTTAGAGAAGCGAGATTGAGAGGGTTTGGAAATGTGCAGAGGAGAGAGAGTGGATAAGCTGGACAAAGGACATTGAATATGGGGCTAAAGAAGATGACCACAGAGAAGATTAATAGATGTAGGGAAGCAGGACATGCAGAGGGTTGATGTGACAGACACGGAGGAGGGTATGGACAGGGTGAGATAAAAGCAGATGAGCTACTCTGATTGCCCCTAAAGGAAGCAGCAGAAAAAAAAAGTATAACTGTCTGTTCTGGGAGATCCTTAAAACAGCAAAATTAAAAAGCACCATTTAGACTTGTAATTCAGTTCATTAAGGAGAGTCAGTTTCACAGCAATGTTTTCCAATCTCCAACTTCCAGCCATTTAATTAAACTACTTAACACCTGGCACTGAACAGGAACAAATTAGCTGAAATTATAATATTTTTATATGTACATTTGTCTAAATATTAGACTTTTTCTGAACTATGTTACTCTGTTGGTATTTCTAACAGACTGTTTATCTGTAAACATTGTGGGATAGCTTCAATTCATCCCATGAAAGCACATTGCTTGACTTTGTAGTGTCACATAAAGACAGATATTTATTTGTTAATAAAGGGCTATGTTACATCTCAAAAGTTTGTAACTCATAAAACTCCTTTAAAAAAAACATACATTCAAAATTAAATTTAATCCAACAGTAAATTATTGAGAAATGTTGTGAATGGCACCGATTAAAGGAACTGTGAACAACTTGAATAAAATGCCTACATATCACACAGGTGCCCATTTTCTACAACCATCTGTTGGGACATTGTGCTGCCAAATGCAAGTTTATGTTAAATCCTTTGCAGTTATGTTGGCACGGATAAAACTGCTGTGTTAGTTTGCTGTGTTCTGTGAGGGAAGATGCATTTTAACAACTGTCAGCATGAAAAAAGCATGAATTTGTTTAAACGAGAATAACCTGAAGAGTTTCAGAAGATATTTGGTTGCTTTTGTTCAGACAATAAAACATGCGAAGGCTGATACCTATTCTTGCTTACTGTTGTTTGAACAAGTATAACTGCTTTCAGTTGTGCCATCTCAGAAATAAAAAGCCTATTAGCATTATAAACCTGCATTAGGCATCTCAATGTCCTGCTGTGACACTGAAATGCTGGCTGCTCTGCATGAACATAGTCAATTAAAAATCATAGTCACTTACAACTCTTTTCATTTTTACAGCTGAAATAAAATTAAATGTGCTTTTCTTTCCTAAAAAAGACATTTCTAAGAGATCTTTTGAGTGACAGTATAACTGTTACTATACCGCAAATGTATACATTGAACATATTTTACATAAGGCACAGGCTTCCAAAGCACTACATGCTTTGCAAAAAGGTACAGTATATTTAAAGCAGCCCATCCATTTACCTTCTAGGATAATCTTTGAGAATTCTGCTTTGCATGTTATGATGTAAATATTCAATTTAAATGCATCAGTTTGAGTCTACCTTTATATTATTGCATGACAGCCTATAAGTTAGAAGACAGGGTTGTGTCAGATGCAATATGAGGTCCCAAATGCCCAGATAATAAGTGTTCATGCAAATAAGATGAGTGTAGAGTAGAACCAAAAGGCCAAACCACCACTTTTGGATAAATAATGTGAAAGGAAATAAAACTAATAAATCTAAAACTAATATATCTTGACTGTCAGCTACAGAGAAGCTGCAGTTCACTGGAATTGTAGGTCAAAGCAGGTGCTGCCACATCTGTCCCACTAAGAGCATCCTGCCCTCTGATTTTCAGGTTGACAAACTTTATCTTCCAGCTGTTGTTGTCCAGAGGAGAGCGGATAAGGCCAAATATTTGTTCAAAGATTCCCAGACAGACTGCATCTCTGTGAATAGTCCCAGCCACAGCCACCAACACCAAGCCATGAGGAGAGGTCAAGGCTTTGAGGCCATGGGGATCCAAATTGGGACTGAAGAGGAGACGCTCATCCCTGGTCAGTGCCAAGAATCGACGACTAACCAGATCAGCACCCAGAAACTCCTCCATCTGCTCACTGCCAGCTCTGAGAAAGACATAACTCTGTTATTAGTGTTTTGGGGTTGTTTTACCTTCATCTCTATGCTTTGTAAGAAGAAAATCAGAAGGAATAATCTACCTGAAACAGAGGACTACTCTGGATAAGATTATAAACCAACAACATCAGTATTATTTAAATTCTCATTTACTTTCACTACTAATGAGGTTCTTACTTGGAGAGGAGACGTAACTTCACATCAGTCCAGAAATGTTGTGGTCCCCAGTCTTGGGGCTGTTGGCCAAGTGAAAGGTTTTGACTGTTCAACAGCTGGAAGAACCACTGACAGAACTGCTGGCCGAGGACCAGCGGATCAAAGCCCATCCCACAGTTCACATCTGAGGAAGCCGCCTGTCCTTGAGGGTTTTCATCCACCACCTCCATAAAGAAATGAGAGGTTGTTGTTACAGATGATCTTCAGTCTCTACAAGTCAGAGCACTACACCCATATTAGCTAGAAGGTCAGTTCTTTGATGGAATGGCAACAGGTTCTAAAATATAAAGTCTGACTAAGGCTTGATTTTAGAACTGGTGTTGACCCTGAATTTTGGGAAGTACAAATTCTAATATCAATATACAGTGCTGTAAAAAAAAAACCCAGCACTCTCTTCCTGATTTCTTATGTTTTTGCATATTTGTCACAGTTACATGCTTCAAATCATCAAACACATTTTAGTATTGGTCAAAGATAGCCAGAGTAAATACAAAAATGCTGTCTTTAAATGATGTTTGCATTTATTATGAGTAAAAAGCTATCCAACCCTACCTGGCCCTAAGTAAAAAAAAAACAACAAAAACATCTTTCTGATTGTCAAGACAATGGAAAATAGTCTGTGGACTGACAAAACAAAATATTAACTTTTTTGGAAAGTTTGCATCCTGTTACATCTGGTGTAGAACTACTACACAGCATTTCATAAAAAAAAACAAAACAGCAGCAGTCAAACACTGTGGTGGTAGTGTGATCGTTTGGGACTGCTTTGGGATCTGGATGCCTTGCCCTGACTGATTGAACCATGAATTCTGCTCTCTACCAGAAAATCCAGAGAATGTCCAGCCATCAATTTGCACCCTGAAGCTCAAGAGCACTAGGGTTATGCACCAGTGCAGGGATCCAAAACACAACAGGAACTCCATCTCTAAATAGCTCAAAAAAATAAAATGAAGTTTTTGGAATGGCCTATTCAATATCAAAACTGCTTGATTGCAGTTCTTGCTGCCAAGGGTGGCACAGTCTGTTGTTCGGTGATTACTTTTTCAAAGCAATATATAACCTGTTATAAAGGTGTGTGAGGACACTGTGTGTGAATAACCCTAATTATGTCTTCTCTTTCCAGGCATACCAACATCAGTGCCATGTCTTCACTTCACTGGACTTCACTATTCAATAAACAATACTTTCCATCCTTTATAAAATAGATGGGTCGCCTCTGGCTTATCCCCAAATAAAACATTTACTGGCGGCAGTGGCTTCTGTTTCTCTCGTGTGTCAAGTTACCTTTACAAAGGACCACAGCTCCAGGGTCCTCTTTATAAGCATGTGTTTCTCGCTGTTTGGGGGCATCGCCACACCTTCTGTAGCCAGGTACTTGAATATCAGGTCACGCTGAACCTTTTTCCTCCTCAGGAGCTCTTCGGCATTGTTAGTGAAGGCGAGAATGGTTTCTTTAGCTTCTGCAGTGGAAAAATGATCAGAAAGAGTAAGATAAGCTAATCATTTATTTACCCAGCAGAGGTGAGAAAACACTGAAATTTTTCATGCAATTTATTTGTTATTTCTTGGTAGATATACAACAAATCTCTTGATTAAGGACATTATGTAACTCCAGTAAAGACTTAAGGTAAGCGGACTTCCTCTTTGCCAAGTGAAACTGAATAAAAGTCTTACCCGTAATGTTTTCCACGACTATCATCTTATTCGTGACCGTATCACTGAGTGACAGTAAGTCGCTTTTTGTCATTAGGCTCAGTATCTTCGTAAATCCAGCACGCTCTGTTTCTGATAGTCCTGACATTTTGGCAAAACGAAAACACTGGGGCGGTTTCGTCCATGCGAGTCCTGCAAGAAATCTCTCCGTACGGAAACAAGCAGTAGTGGGAACGGGATCCGTTCAAAACACTGGTTGCTATGTTACATTGATGCGTTCGCTATATCTCGGAGGGCAGACAACTTAAAGTATTGTCAACACCGCAATTGTCACCGTAAGAGCTAGAAATTACGATAACAGAGTGAACACGAATGTAGTACAGAAGGGCTTTCGCTGCCTTTAGGGGTGTAAAAAATATGGGAATCTTGATATTTACTTACACAAAGCAAAACAAAGAAAAGACATTTTTTTCCATTATTTTTTGCTCTCACTAATAAGTAGGAGCTAGAGAGTGCCGTGTCTTCTGCTGTATCATTCAGGGGAAACTGGTGCTGTGTACTGACACATTTTATGGTAATTATTACGTAAAAAAATGGCAGTTTTCTCCATTTTTCTTTGAGTTATTAGAGGCTCATTAGAATAAATACCAAAATATCAATCGTTGAAATTTGAAGTGTACGGTGAGCTCCTGAAGGCATCATAAACCAAGCTAGCAGCTAGCCTGCGCAGTAGCGATGCTCGGACGGGAGAGCTGGTCAGCCTGTTTAGCTGGCGTCACGCTATCATATTAACATGCTTTAACGAGGCTAAGAGGATCCGTTCTCCAGTTTAATATCGTACTGTGAAGCCAGTGAACCCGAAAGGTAATGTACTGTTATCATTTGCTAATTTACCCTCAGGTAGTTATCCATTCGTTTAGCTTAGCTGGTATGCTGTTAGTGCAGTGCCGCTTATTTACATGTCACTTAAACATTTAGGCATTCTTGTTAGTTTTTTCAGTTAAACTGCTGGTCCACTTACAGTAATGTTTTAGGGTATGTAATATTATTTTCCCTTCTGTCGGGATTCACATTCAACCACACGTTGGTATTTACTGTTTATCTTTGGTCTTATTGAATTAAACTATCTTACGTCTTACAGTTTGATACTTTTCTTGAAATCAGTGTATGATCGTGGTAACGCGATTAGACCTGGAGGTTTCTATCGAGAGCAAATCAGGGGATTTGACATGTGTACGTTCAATGACACAGAAACGTACCTTGGACATTGACCTATTCCTGCTGGTTTTTATCTAGCATCTGGGTCTCATAGACAAATATTGATAGACTTCAAAGCTAAAGCTGTCAGAAGGAATGAGGAACTGTGTTATTGCAAAAAAAAAAAAAAAAACATTTCGCAGGACATGCACATCACACTGGCCAGCTTTCAACACAAGGAAATATTAAGAAATGAGCAGGAGGAAGAAACTGCCAGTGTCTAGTGGTGGTAGTATCATGCTCTGGGGCTGGGAATAATGAATGAGGTTGCCTTCAAATTCTTCAACTTCACCTCAAATCAACAGCTAGATAGTTAAAACTTGAATATAACTGGATGTCCCAACAACACCATGGTCCCAAACAAACATTCAAACTAGTTTTGAAATGGATTAAGCATTAAACATTAAGCTTCTGGACTGACTTTCCTAAAGCCTTGACCTCAAACTTATTGAAAATGTCTGGACTACTTCTGCCAAGAATAGTGGTCTAATATCTAGGCACAGTTATGCCATAGCATAATGGATATCAAAAGTGTCTTGTTGAGGTGCAACTTGCTAAGGGAAACTTAAATGAATATTAGCGGTGGTGTATCTATACATTTCAACCTGTATATATACTTTTCAATATATATACTTTTCTGTGTTATTAGAGACAATCCATACATTTTCTTCTGGTTATCTGGGGCCGGGTCACAGGGGCAGTACATATAAATAGTATACACTGGATATATGTACACAAAGCCTAAAACTAGATCATTTTATTTCAAGGAGTTTATTACATTTTGTACAAATTGAGGAGGCCAAAAGTGTGCTTCATGTTGGGTATGTTTTCTGCTTAGGGATTAACTATTTTTGCATACATTCTTCAAATTGTATAAATCTTTCTCTCTTGATTTTCCATTAGTATTTCCGATGGGAGACTATGAGAGCAGTGCTCCTGGGCGAATAACTGTGTATTCAATCCAGGGTTGCCCACACTGCACGCAGGCCAAGGCCACCCTTGCTCGCTTGGGAGTGCCTGTATGTGACATAGACCTCGGTAGTCATTCAGAGCTGAGAGCAAAGGTGAAGGAGCTGACAGGACGCAGCACAGTCCCTCAGATCTTCTTTAACAATGTTCATGTTGGGGGTAACGACGACCTGCAGAAACTGGTGAGGAAAAGGAAAACATTTCTGACGATACCACTTCCCTAATGACCAGTAAACTAAGAGGTCAAGCAGTGTCCAAAAATGGGGGAGAAAAACTAATTTGAACTGATAATGTAATTTCTGTAGTCACCTGAAGAGCTTCAGAGGCTGGTAAGTCTGGTGAAGGAAGAGCCCCTTCCAGCAGATGCACCACCTCTGCCACAACAGAGTCAGTCAGAGCATACAGCTTCGGAGAACGAAGGAGGTAAGGAATTAATTCTTAAGAGTTTTTGCCTGCTTAAGATCATTACTTTCTTTTCCTTCCCTTTACAGTCAAAAATGCTCTTAAGGCACATTTTAATGCGGTTCTTAAATATATTTGTAAAATACCTTCTGATATTTTAGTATATTAACTGCATATCTTTCAAGAAATAGACAAGCATGGTCTGAAGTCAGTGTGTCCGGTTATGCATAGTCATTGTTGGCTGAAGGTGAGCCAAGAGCAAAGAGTGGTTATGAAATAGCATTGGCTGATGTAGTGAAAAAGCCATTTTTAGGCAACATCAGATGTGTGTGTGTCTTACATCCAGGCTCCTCTACTCCTCCAAATGCCAACACGGACAGTTGATACAGGAAACCTGAAACTCTGGATAAGCCTAGTAGTGCTGGGCTGCCCCACAGCACCTCATATGTACAGTGTAAACAGTGTTTGTAGAAAGATATTGAAATTTAGTGTTAGCTTTTGTGAAGTTTAATTAAAATCAGCAGTACGTAGTACTACACATACATCTCTGGCACCTAACGATAATGCACTGAAGAGCAGAACAAGTCATCAGATCGTAGTCGGTGTAATATAAGTGAGCTGCTTCTGATAGAGCAGTTTTATTTAGTTTTTGCACAGATGTATAGACTATTGGAGTACTTACAGTTTTGCCTTTTTAACAATGACACCCTTTACATATACAGTCACAACCATATTATACAATACGTTCCTTATACCAGATTCTAACCATCCAAATGTTGCAGAAAAATGCCTAAAAGACTTGTGTTGCTGCCATGAGATTCACTGATTCCATATTTGCATTAATGAGCAGTTGAACTGGTGTACCTAATTAAGTGGCCGGTAAGTGTACAATATAATGGGGGGAAAAAAAGAATGAAATTGCCATTTGTGTGTGTAAATATTTCTTTGGAAACATGATTTGTCTCTGTGATGCCTGTCAGACTTTATATAATAAACAGGACTGAAGTCTGATGCTTAAAAAAACTTAGTAATGCTTGTGCCATATATACACAGTTACACATTTACTTAATTTCTCTTCAGTAGTGTATATCCCAAAAATCTCATTTACAAACAAAAGCAATGCTGCTGTGTTGAAATGAAAGAAGCCAGAAGTTTACCCAGCTCAGGCAATACCTTTTCTCACCAGCGAGACATTTTTTCACAGATGCAGAACTACATCGTTTATCAAATTCTTTCATACATGTGTGAACATGATTATATTTCTGTGTGTTTATACATGTGTGACCTGGAAATTCCACGCGTGTAGAATTTACGTGTGAGAGAGATGAGTTGGCAGACCTAGTGGAAGACCTCAAACATGCCAGCATGATTGGCAGTCATAGGAGGGGGCTGACTTTATACAAAAAGAGCTTCTCAGGAAGTCAGCTGGTTGACTGGCTGCAAAAAGAGAAGGGCATGGGTAAGTAAGGCTGTCGGTGATATAGGTAAAATCTCAGGCAATTTCCCAAGCGCCCTTATCCTTACAACACATAGTCAAATTCAGTTCTGTCAGCACTTGATTGTGGCTATGTGTACACTAGCCAGGGCTGCAGCCTGTAATACTGGACAGGCATTGTTGAAGAAGAAGTACATGATCAGAGTTCATGGCTGTGAGCAGCAGGATGGCAATTTTGGCGAAGGAAAAGACACCATGGATGCACTGTACAGGCTACTGGAGGATGATTCAGCTCTCAACGCAGGACAGACTGCAACCTGCAGTCCCATGCAGGGTACGTCAGGACCAGATCAGGCTTGGAGTGTGCACGTATCGCATTTCAGGTTCACTCTGAGCAGTGTCTTTCAGCACTCTACTAACCCATGTCCTTTCTTTGCTGCTAACTTAGCATATGATCCTTCTGGGTTTGCTTGGGTTTGTGGCTTTAAGAGCTGAAATATGGTGTATCCAATAAAAACATCATTCGCTTATTAGCTTGCAACGCCTGCGTGACTGAGTGCATTCTCTGTCTTGAAAATCTATGCAGTATTTAAAAAAAAAAAAAAACTTAAACTCACTGTCTTCATCAGTGAATTAAGATAACTTAGCAAATTTAGACTAAATAAATAAACTAAATTTGATCATAAATAATGTTTTATGATGATATTATGCATAAAGTGTATCAGGCTGCAAAGAAGCTAGCTGGATTTCAATGTCAGCTGCTGGCTGTTTCACAACAGTTTCCTGCTTTGCTGTGGGCTTGGGTCAAATTAATACTTGGTTTTAATTTCCTGTCAGATATTCCTTTACTTCTGCAATGGTGGTGGTGAGTCATATTGGCTGGCTCTGTGTTGGTGTGTTTATACCTGAAAGCTGCACACTTGTAGAACCTGTAGAGTCACACCATGATACCAGCAGGATTTTACCCAGCTTCCCTTTTTTCTATAGCGCCTAATAAAAGCACAATTTTTTTTTTTTCCTGTATTTGTTTTCTTTTTGTTTTTTTCTTTGTTTTGTTTTTTCCCCAGCTCGTGTTTAATATTTTGAATTTTGACTCTGAACTATGTTGATTTTTATTTCATGTTTTTCTCTTTGTCTTCCTGCCAGCCGCTGAGCTCTCTTTGCTTTTACGGGAGATGATCCTGAAATTGTTCTCGGAGCATCTCTCTGCCGATGGCAAGGTAATGTTGTCCCTGATGCTCACTGAGTGCATGTTGCTATTTTGTAAAAGCAACAGTGCATTTGGATCTGTGCCACACAGTGTGTACTGTTGCACTGGGCAAGCTGTGTGTTCATATGAAGTTTCACTTTGGCAAACAGAAAAAACTTGTCTGCAAACATTTCTACTGTATTTTTCACTGCAGGTCTTTTTGTGACCTACATTCAAGGTTGTTCGTCAAGATATTTTGACAGGATAATGCTTCTCTGATACTTTATCCCTGTACAAACAGTTAAATTAAATGCATGTACTTTGTGTCCATGCTCCCACAGTCTGTGGACTATAAAGGCATGTCAGCAAATCCTGCTTTTGAGCGTTACTGTGAGCTAGCTATTCAGCTGCAGAGGGTGGAGTTGCTGTCGCTTAGCCGGGAGGAGAAGCTGGCCTTCTTCATCAATATCTACAATGCCTTAGTCATCCATGGGTACCTACGCCTGGGGGCTCCCACCAACATGTGGCAAAGATACAGAGTAGGACTACACAGCTACAATGTCTCCCCCAGAATTCCTTTGTAATATCAATAGGACTTATGTGCTGAAATTAGGAATGTTTTGAACTGTTTTGTAGTTCTTCAATTATGTGAGCTACCTGATTGGAGGAGAGGTATTCACGCTGCAGGACATTGAGAATGGCATTCTTAGAGGGAACAGAAAAGGTGTCGCACAGCTTCGAAGACCCTTCTCCAAAACGGACCCACGACTTCAAGTATTCACATTTTGATAGCTGAATTTATGTGGTGGCAGTTTTCTTTAGAGTTAACTAAAGGTCATGTCTCTTGTTGTCCACTAGGTGGCACTTCCAGATGCTGAGCCACTGATTCACTTTGCCTTGAACTGTGGTGCAAAGGGCTGTCCACCTATTAAAACATACACACCACAAGTAAGTGATTTCACTTTAGCTTTTTTGATTCTGAGAAGGCTTAGCTAAAATAAATACACTTGGAAACTCCCTCTTCTGTCACAGTTTTTACAGTTGTGAAATTGTCCCATAGATTTCATATCAGGTTTCCCAAGTCTTGCCTCTTATAATGTCTCCCATTATCGCGGCAGCCTGAATGGTCAGAAATTAATTCTCATGTGCTCACCCCTCTCAGGACATCGACAGCCAGCTCCGCACAGCAGCCGAGGCCTTCCTGGAGAATGATGACGCCTGTGTGGTAGATTCTGTGAAAAAAGAAGTGCACCTAAGTCAGATATTTAAGTGGTACAAAGCTGACTTTGGAGGCACGGATGAGAAGGTATTTTTAAGTTTAACAGCTGTATGTGTGCACATGTATGGATCCTGAATTTTTCTTGTAGGAAAAATGGATGAATTGTTTTTTTTTAGTTTTTTTTTCTGTTGCATCCCCTTCTATCTCATAGCTGCTGGGATGGGTGCTGGATCACATGGGTGACTCACCGAAGAAGACCAGCCTGCAGGGCGTCGTTTCTGCTGGAAAGACCAAAGTCAGTTTTCTCCCTTATGACTGGAGCTCCAACAGCACCCACTGAGCTCACACACAAATGCATTCACACCTACCTGTATGTACGTCTACATGTTTTACATCCATTGTCTTCTGATTGAATCCGTACAAAATGGAAAAACACTTATTCTTAACCATGCGTATGTTTTATACAGAACATAATGTATGTCCCTGTGACATGAGGAGCACATTTGCACTGTATTTTACTGCTGTCTGTTCCAGTTTTCTGCTCTCATTGTAAGCTCCTACACCCCATCTTTTGATGCTGTGTAAATACTAGAGAATTTGGTAAGATCATCTCAGTATTTTCTACACATGAATGGTGTACTCCAGCAGCTTGATAGCATCAAATGCACACTAAACATATTTTATTATCTGTAACCATAGTTGTGGCTCTCCTTTCCATGTCAGCCACTCAGGAGTCATAGATGATCCCATTCCTCTCTGTCCAGTTCAACACTGGTTGAGCTATTCATGTGGTGCGTATAATTATAGCAGATGGAAACGATAACTTGGCTTATCAAACATACTGCTTTTATAAGCCATAAGAAAACCTTTTGAACTTTAAAGAAAAACACTCATTCATGTGCAGCAGACTGCACCTTCTTCTCTCTGGTCCTTCATTTAAGCATTTTGCAACCTACATATTTAAATGGTTTGATTTTCCATTCTGCGGGGAAAGGAAGGATTAGCTGCTGCACCCTTTATCTTTTACGTGAAATCGAATATAGGTGTGGCTATTATATAGTCACAACTCAGCTTGTGGCTGTAGAATCTGAAATGCAAGGTGAAGATTTTGTAAATAATGATCCTTTTTGAGTTTGTTTGCGGTTAACAACCCCTGAGCTTTTTTTTAAAGGGGACAAATGAAATCTGGTTGTGCTGCTCTTATTGTCCTAGTTGGTCAGCTTAGGATGCACTCAGTGAGTAGTTGATTTACGTCAGCAAAGGGAGCACCTTCTGTGTGCACTGTGTAGAACGCACAGACCTATCCAGTGTCCGCTGCTTAGACTTTATTTAAATGTATGGATCAGTTTGTCTTCCTATCAACCATAGGTAAACTTATTCTTCCTCTATGCATGTTAGCCTATGTGGCTTTTCAACCCTCTTTTTAATCCAGGTATTCCACTGTAAATTGCAGAAGTGCTATTACTGTGTTTTGGGTTTTTTAGCACAGTTATTTGTTTTAAAAAGAAAATTATGAAACATTTATCAAAACCAAACCCGTTCGGGATGCACTCTGACACTTTGCATGTTTTTTGCCAACTTATGCTACTGAGACATATTTGTACTTTTTCACAAGGTCGCTGTTCTGTTTGTCTGTATGTGAATAATGTGCTGTTGATCCAGCTTTTTATTTCAGCATGTCTACAGAAACTGGACAAAAGTCTTTAGAAGTGTACATTACCAAAATGTACCAAATGTACACTTGGTCATTAATTTAATAGGATATTAGTGTATTTAGTTTCACCTTGAACAAGTTTACAAAAACTATTCTTATTTAGGAGTTGAGCTTTTCTTTAAACTTAGCCTTTCATGGGTTTTTTTTTTTTAAATTAATTTTTAGTATGGTGATTCATTGTACATTGCATAGCAGTGCAATAACGTTCCATTAAGTTTCTATAATGTGTCACATCGTCTTAAGATTTTCTTATCTCAGGTCAAAGCAAAATCTGACACCAGGTTTGATGTCATCAGTGCATCGTATGCTGCATGTTGTTTTCTAGTCTTAGCATTTCTGTATAGTTTGTATTTGTTTGCAAAATCATTTTCAGCATTTGATTCCTGCACACTGCTGTGTTTTTGTTAAGGCTACAAGCAGCACCAAAGCAAATGGTTAAATTAGCATGTCTCAGAGCTGGAACACATTTGCTGCATGAGTTAGAGGAATACCCTTCAGTCTTGAATAGTAACTATAACAGGACTGCCTCTGTTGGCTAGTGTTTTTTTTTTTTTTCCTTTCTAATTCCCCCAGCCTGTGTGCTTGCTATAAGAACTGCTTGGACCTAAAGTGTCAGATATCAAAGTACACAAAGTAAAAAACCACATCTGATAAAAGTCAGTCATACACTGATTACTGCGTATAGACTTGACACCAGCCTATTTAACAGACTGTAGGTTTTCTTTGAATGCAGCCTTCAGCAACAAAGTGCACCTTTGGCTTTACTATATTAGTGTTAAGAGTGGGAGACACTTTGTGGACTAAATTAAACAACACAAGATTTTTATGTTTATGGATGTTCCCCGTTTTTTTCCCCCCCCCAAAAAAAAATAATAAAAACATACCTCATGTATCAGGAAGATGTGATGCAAAAAACTTTTTTAAACAATTCTAATATCACTGTTCCTCTTTCCTAGGATTGACAATAACAAAAAAAATTACATCCCTAAATAAATAAATATGCAATGTTGACCTATATGCATATACTGAGTTTGTGTTTTCCTTTACTATACTACCCCACAGCACGCAACCTAAACTTTAAAGCAGATCACACTGGAGGGCAGAAGTTTAGTTTGTTTATTCAAACAAATTTCATCACTTTTTTCTTTAAGAAAAATAGATGGGGAATCAATACCTTTACAAATCCAATCTATTGACATTTGTACATATAAATAAGCAGGTTTAAGTGCATCGTCTTATATAAACATTACATCAAAAAGGTATTAAACAGATCAACCACCTGAAAGGTTCATATATGATAAATGTGAAATACTCTACATAAAGAAATGCACAATCATTGTTTAAACCAACTTAAAAGAATAAAAACTTTAAAGCAAGCTGGTACTGTATTAGTTACATTGTGTTTATCATCCTACAGTGTGAACACTGATTCAGTCTTGGCACTAACAGAATTGTGAGTAATGCATACGCTGTACAGAAAGTTTGACAAAATGAAGGCAGATTTACATTGTTTCAAATGTTTTGGCCACGGCCCTAATACATAATTGTTGTATCGCAACTAGAGAAATTTAATAAAGGCAACCCCAGTCCTGCCCAACTGCTACCCACATGATTTTCTTAGTTTAAAATGTGCATTTGTGACAGGGGTTTGAAGGACTTATTTAGAAAATAGATTTTACAGTGTACAAAAGTTACGATGATGCAGCCATCTGATATCCACCTTTACAGTCATGTCTAGTAAGTTCTCAAGTGCTCTACGATACAAACTAAGTGGTCCATGCCTCATTTGGAAGACCACAGAACATACATGTTGTTTGCACACTGCAATTCACACTTCCAATGATGAACTGTGTGTAGAATTCATTCTCTTATCCAGTCTCCAAAGACTCGTGAACACCACAGCAGAGGGAATGGGTCCATTATTCAGATTCCCGTTACCTGACAATTAGTGTATTTCTCAAATTTACATGGACTTGACAAAGTCAGCAGGTCAAATTAGTTTTAAAAAAAAAAAAAAAAAAAATTTTTTTTTTTTAAAAAGGGTGAATAAATATTGTGTGTAGTTTCAACCCAAATTTGTTTTTTTGTTGTTGTTGTTTTTTTCTTTAGGTACTAGGTATTTTCTGGTTTACATCTCCTTTGCCTCAAGCACTATGACTGATCATTAAGAAAGGATTTTAGTGTTTAGTTGTCATGAAGGCCCCTCCTAAGCCAAGTAACAGAAATAGCCATTCCAATTGCCGCAACTCTTCACACTCCTGCAAATATTAACCTAAAAAACAGCAAGGGGAAAAAACAGTTACTGGTTGTTCAAGGTAATAATAATAATAAAAATTAAAAAAAAAAACAGGGTCAGAAAATGGAGTTAAGCAAACTTACTTTCATCATCTGAATCAAAGCCAAAGAGGGAAGAGCACGTGTTGAGGGCTTTGTGTTTCTGCAACTCCTCCAGACTGCTGTAAGAGGAAAGGCATTTATCACAGCGATGTCTGATCTTATGCTCAGGGGCCACATCCTCCACCTGCTGCTCCTTTTCTGGATCAGGGTCCTTCTTTTTCTTATGACTCCAATAAATAATTTTCTTGGGAGCATCATCAGTGGACCTCCTTTTGCGCATTGAAAGCACAGATTCATCCAGGTAGGTGGACGGAGGTGGCCGGATGAAAGGGGCCTTAACAAAAGTTGCGTAGGAGGGATCCTCGGGCTTGAAGGTTTTGTGCTCAGGAATGTGTGGCTCTGCTATATTCTGTTGGACTCCCTCGGCCAAAGTAGAAATATCTTCAAGATCTCTGACGTTTAAAGGGTCTACCTCGACAGTTGGTCTTTTTCGACATCTTTTGGTGGGAGTCGCTGAAGCAGCGTTAGTGTGAGAAGTGGGCATAAACCCCTCTGAAACATTTGTTTTCACATCTTCATATCCATTGATGGTAGGTTTGGTATCATCTGTGTGCTGATCTGCAACAGTTTTCTCTGAATAGTTATCAGATTTAAGAAGATTATTGTTTTGCGCATTTATTCCACCAGTCTCACCATCAGTTTTGTTTATTAGTGTAAGATCCTCAACACGAGAGGCCTCACCATCAGGAATGGGACTCTCCTGCTGCCCCTTTTTACTCTGTAGCCATATCTCCTCGACCTTCACTCTCTGTTTCCATGGAGCTTCAGCGCTTTCCTTTATCAGTTTGCTGGGTCCCAATTCCAGCTCGTCTTTCTGCGGGACTGGGACATAGTGCCTCCATTCATGGTCATATAGACCCAGATAACTTGAGAAAAGTTTCTCACAGCCAGTGAAAGGACACTGAGGTCGGAAGGGCTGGTGGGTATTTACGTGATCTTTTAATTCCTGCTGTGTCACAAAGCGCTGCTTACACTCTAGATGGTAGCAGAAGTGTGGAAGAGGACTACTGTGGCTCTTCATGTGGTCCTTATAATGCTGAAGAAACTGAATCTGCCTGTTGAGAGAAAAAAAACAGTGCGTAACATGCTGAATCAACTTCCCAAATTCAAACCCTTTAACTGTACATGTATGGAGTCTTTTAGTGTTTTACAATCAGTTAAGAGACCGCCCTTTTTTTTTTTTATTTATATATATCTGCAGTTATTTCAAGTTCTCTTACCTGAGGCAGAGGGTGCACTTGTGTTTGGCCCAAACAAAAGTCTTCTCTAGCACCTTGTCTTCAGTAATATGGCATTTGATAGCATGCTTTGTTAGTGTGTTGGTCATCCTCAAGAATACTCTATCACAGGAGTCAGACGGGCACAAGTGGTATGTGATGTCTGCACCACAAGCATTTTCTCCTGCAGGCGTCTCCTGCCCCTCTTCTTCAATCACAGATGGATTACTTACAATTACCAGGCCTTCTTTAATGATTACCTGATCATCCTTAAAGTCGATCTGTTTGAATATATTTGTGTTAGGTTTTTTGCATTTTTTGTGAAGCACAGATGTCTTCTTGATGAGGGTACGGAGGTTCCTGATGATTCGTTCTTCCCTCTTGAGATGTGACACTTTAGCTTTGCTTCCGGGTCTCTGTCCAAAAGTTTCGTCCTCAGAAATAGAAGTCTGTTTTTTATCCCAAGGCTTACACTTATTTCCTGCATTGTCTATTACTCCATTAGCAGCTTGAGCATTTTCAATGGATGGCTCCTTATTAGAAGATTTTTGTTTGCACATTGTATCAATGTGCTCAAGAATGTGCTTTTTGGCAAAGGGAAGCTGTTTGAAGCGTTTTCCACAGAGAATGCATCTTAGTTTCCTACTTTTGAGGTGCGAGAGAGCATGTCTCATAACATTCAAGCCTTTGTAGTCTTTGCCACAGAATGTGCAGTAGTGGGACAAATGAGAATATTGTTGAGTACGGAGAGCCCTGTCCTTCCATGTTCTCTTAACTTTTACCTGAAAAAGAGAAAAGTCAAATCAGAGCTGGAAGCAGCAGGGCATCGATTCACATCATGTCACTGCATGCAAAACTGTACTTCTCCTGAAGTGTATATGTGCAATCAAATGCAACCCAATATGAAGAAAAGAGAACATATTACGGGGAGATATTTGAAGTAATTGACTTTCATAACAACATTTCTTAAATTACAGTACTGTGCAAAAGTCTGTGGTCCCCAGCAGTGATGGGATTAACGGTGTTACAAGTAACGGCGTTTCTAATGGTCATTAGAAAAGCCTACCAGATTGTCTACCAGAAAGTGATTGCCGCCCGCGGGAGTGTGCGCAGCTGCTTAAGATGACAAAGCAACAAGGTGATATGTACCAGTTTTTAAATTGTGTTGATAGGCCACGTAAAACCAGAGTCATGATAAAGAATATATATGCTTGTTTTTTCCTGAATAGTTTTGTCACGTTAACGTCTAAGGACAGCGCTAGCAAGCTCTCTCTGCTTAAGACCAAAAAAAAAAAAAAAAAAAAAAAAAAAACCCAGCCCGTTCGTGATGGTGGAAAAATGCACCATGTCGACCAATCAAAAATGATATGGCAAAATGACATTTGGTTTAGGAAGAAGGGGAAGTTTTAGGAGTGGTGGCGAGAGAGAGAGAGAGACAGCAGTGTGTTGTCTTGTGTAGTTAGTGTGTAGTGTTGCGGATAGTTTTGTGTTGTGTGTCAGAACAACGAGGTGACTGCTATCTCCAGGTAGAAAACAGGAGTGATACACCTGCTGCTGTCAGACCTGCAGGTATCAGGCTGTGATGTTCTCCTTTATAGTGGACAGAAATTATTTTTTTGGAGTGGCACAAATAATTTATTATTATTGAATGCAGAACAGCTGATTGTTATGTAAATAGTTTGAAATGGTTATTAAAAAAAAGAGGGTAAAAAAGGTAAAAAGCTGCAAATAACTTGTTTGCAAAACTTGTGCATAGGCTTTTAAAACTGACAATTTATATTTGCATTTAAAGTTATGAAATATGATTCAATAAACATGTTTGTGGTTGTTACAATAAAAAAATATAACTTTTTCTACTCAGATTTTATGTTTTTTGTCTGATTTTAGATCAATTGTGTTAATACAGTATGTCAAAATGAAAACATAACTGTAAATTCAGACACGTGAGGTTGTGCTGAAAAGAATGATACAAAACAAGGCAAATAAATAGTTTTTGAAGGTGAAATGTAGATGGGAAAAAAAAAAGTGGTTAAAATGGCCAATTATGCCCTGGACCCCAGAGGATTAAACTTTTTTTTTTTTAAGTAACGCAATAGTTACTTTTCAAGTAATTAATTACTTTTAGAATCTACTAACTCAGTTACTTTTTTGAAGAAGTAACTAGTAACTATAATTAATTACTTTTTAAAGTAACTTGCCCAACACTGGTCTCCAGTGATACTGGGGTAACTGTCAAAACTGATCCTACTATAAATGCAGAAAAGTCTGGTCATAGTTTGAGTCATCATACAATACCATGTGGAAAGTATCTGATTGGCAGTGGCTTAATTTTCAGCGTGACAATGACCCCAAACACACTGTCAGTGCAGAAAAGTGTACCTGACTAGAAAAAACACTCAGTGGAACACTATCAATCATGGATTGCCTTCCCCAGAACCTGGACCTCAACATTATTGAATGAAGTGTAGATCATCTTGACAAAGAATAGAACAAAAGGCAGCCACCATCCAAAGAGGAGCTTTGAATGTCCTGGAAGAACTATTCCTGAAGACTACTTAAAGAAATCACAAGAAAACCTGCCTAAGAGAGTTCAAGAATAGAGGTGTTCATACCAAATATGGACTTTAATTGACTTGCTAGAATTGTACAAACTTTGTTTTTGCCTGTATTTCCATGGGTGTGCATGTTTAAATAACTCACTGCATCCCTTTCCCCTTTCGCATCCTGGCAAAAAACGAAATAAGGGAGGCTTGAGACACTTGCACAGTAATGTAAATATGGAGAAATAACTAACCTCAACGTTTGTTGTTTCTGTTTCAACCGACGGATGGGGTTCCTCTTCATTGCTGCCATTAAGGTCCTCAGATGCTGTAGATTCTGGCGGTTGAGGATTTTCACTGTCAGGTGATTTGGATTTAAAGGAGTAACTGTGAAAGAGTTCTACTGGACAATCCAATAACTCCAATAGTGGACCATCAAGGTCCACAGGATCAGCTTCAGCAATACCGATAGCAGCTTGATTCTCAATGGGTGGACCTTCACAAAGTTTGGATTCCACCTGTGTTTGAGATTCCTCTTGGGATGGTTCACTTAAAGTGTTATGACAATCAAGGCCATTATGTTCTCCATTTTCTTTCTTAGGGCCCATCATCTTCTCGAGTTGATACGCTCTCTGTTCGCTTTTGATTTCAAAGGCCAAATCAGGATGTTCTCCATTCTCCTTAAAGTCTGTCATCTGCTCAAATTCATTGTCTTTCAGGTCTTTCATCTGCCTATCATTCTTAATTTCACAAACCAAATCATTATGTTCTCCATTTTCTCTGTTCAAGTGCCCAAGTTGGTTCTCTTTCTGGTCACTCATTTCAAGATCACAGTTCAGTTGAGGCATATCCTTCTCTTTGTCTTCTGTGTCCATTTTTTTCTCAAATCCATACTCCTCCTTGTTAAGGTATATTTCATTATCGGGATATGAGAGTTCCAGTTTTGATAATGGCTTCCTTCCCCGTTTTCTCCCTCTAACTTTGACCTTTTTCTCTGTCACTGCCTGTACCAGCTCCAGTCTTGGAAGACCTTGCAACCATCTTTTCTTTTGACCTTTTCTTTTCAAAATTTTGCTCTTAACACATCTAGACAAGTATTCCCTATTGCGGTTCAGAGGGAGACTTACAGAAGAATTTTCCTTGTTAGTGTGATTGCGCCTTAGTGAGTACACAGAGTTATTACCTAAAGAGGTTGATTTGACATTGTATTTGATCTCTGGATCATCACCTATTTCAAACTCATCATCAGACCGAGGCCGTTTTCTCCGTCGTAGCCTTTTTCTCCATTTCCTCCTCTTCAGAGAATCATTATCCGACAGTGCAACACGTTTTCCGGCCTCTCCATCTACAGTTTGCTCTTCTGGAAGGTTCACAAATCCAGCTTCAGTGCAGCTGCAAGAGATGGAGTCTTGAGTGCATGACTCATTTACACAGTTACTTTTTAGTAGTTCTTCACTATATGCCTTCTCCTCTTCCATCTCGTCGAGAACAGCAGCCTTCACAACCTTATCATTCATTAACTCTAAACAATGTGTCCTAAGGGTCAGGAAGTTCCAAAATTCAGGGTCAAAACATAGGCGCTCCTTTAGCATCTGGGAAAAGAAAAAAACAATCATGCAAAACACAGTTGTAAACAAATCACACAGTTATAATATCGAAATATAGCCCATATCAGATAAAGTTTAACATATATCGCATCACCCCCTCTAACCTGAAGAATATGAAAGCGAACACAGGTCCGGACAGGGTTGTTGTGGGGCTGCGGCTCCTGATCAGGATGCATGTAAAGCAGGGAGACAGTTCGGTATGCCTCCAAGCTTCGTTCCTGGCAAAACACAAGAAGGGCACACGCTCGACAGACCTCCAGGTCATGGGGCAGCAGGAAGGCAATTGTCTTGCAAACGAGTGACCGGGTTACAGTGTCAGCCTGCATGTCACACAGCTGCAGGGCCCTGGCACAAAGCTCCACGCAAACTTGAATTCCATCACCACCCAGCTATTCAAAAGGAAATAAACACAGATGAATAAATCTGATAAAAACAGATATAAGAATCAAATCAAAAGGAAAAAATTATTCAATTGCCAACTGCATATGTCTCCAGTACTTACGTTTTTAACTGTTTAATCAAAGCATTTAACTAATATTTAACAGTATTAAAAACATAACTTTAAACAGTTTCTGTACACTTTAGACAGTGTACAGAAACTGTTACCATTTAACAGGGCGACAAAAGATGATGCTGCAATGACATCTCACCTCTGTAGTGACCAATTTTATGAAGGGGAAGATGGCTCTGACATTGGTAGCAGAGGAGGCCAGCTGCAAGCACTCAGCTAAGAAGCCTTGTCTGGAGGGATGGGCCCTAAGATACAGTCTGCTCCAGATAAACACCAGGTCCCTGCATAAAGGCATATACATCTAGTTCAGGTATGATTTTAATCAGGCAACAACTATGATATTAAGTCAACAAACAGAGAGATGCTAAAGCATTTAAAATAATTAAATAAAGTCATGCACCGTAATGGGGTTATCACTTCAACAACTCCCATTACTGCCATATTCAAAGATATGCCCTATACCCAACCCTGCATAATCTGGCCGAAGAAACTGACAGGAGAGAGACACACCATTGTAGTAAAATTGCTATTTCTTTCACTCTATAGTCAATAACCTCCTGCCCAAAAAGTAAAAATATTTCTACTTTTTGCACCAAAATGTATAATCAAATCCCTTACATTTACTAAAAAAAAAGTTTTGTCAAAGGAACTCTCTTAAGAACTCTAAGACTTCTATAACGGAGATGTTGAGAGGGACAGTCAATAAAAAGTTTTTAATAAATGTAAAGCTTTAAGATTTTCCCCCTCACAAGCGCTCCAGAGCTTTTTAGTGCCAGATACAAGGAGACTGGTCACAAATAAGGAAAGAATAAACAAAGCTAAATTCAGAAAGGGGGCTGGAAAAAAAGACCTGCACAAGAGACCTTAAGCATGCAGTCAAGACAACAGCGCAAGCTTTACTTTCAGTACAAGTTTGATTGTCCTTGAGTGTAACAGAAACCTGAGACATGGTCCCATAGAACATATGTTAAAAGACCCAAAGATGGCAGTTTACGGATGGTACCCATCCAATCTGACAGATCAAGGAAGGATCTGCAAAAAGGAATGGGATAAACTACTGAAATCTGGCCTGATAAGCCTATAGAGGGGGTCTGAATATTTTCTGAATCCTTTATATGAGGTCATACTTACCAGATGTAATACATGTCTCCATTGTGTAGCTGCTGTGTAAGAAAAGCTTGACACAGTGATAACAACAGCTCATCTTTTTCAACACTCTCTGTATTGCAGATTATCTCCACTGCATCACGACCATCTATCTCTGCCATCTAAGGAAGAAGTTAAGAAAATACACATATACATTTATTTATTATAAAACACGTATTATAGTTAATGTATGGCATTCACAAAGCTTTTAATTTGCAAAATGGTCACCTATTATATGTGATACAGTTACATCATATTTACTAATATACTATAGCCTTAACTATTTTCCTGTTTTGGGTTGATTTGAACATAGACTTTTTAAATACATAGTAGATCAACAAATAAATAAGACTAAAGAATGCATTTTTCCCCCTTTCTTATTCATCCATGTCTATTTTTAGAAACGCCTATCACTAATTCTTTCAAGTTTACATGTTCTGCTCTTCAATTCTCACCTCCTTGTAAAGGTTTTCATGCAGCGAGGCTTTGTAGAGGCAGGTCAAGTAGGCCTGATGAAAGTATAGATGCTTTCCAGCCTCACGATTTTCCAGGCAGCTTTTAGCAAGAGCCATTGCCTCCTGCATTCGTTCACAGGCCTGCAGATATCGCACTCGCAGCTCCAAGAACACTGGCAATTCTGAGCTCAAGTAGTCCTCAACTGCATAGAAGGTAATTGCATGTGTTAATGTAAATCTCATGGGATGGGTATTAATATGAACTACCTGCTGAAAATAAAGTCATTGCCTATATTTATATATAGGCGATGACAGTGCAATGCATTATTAAAACATGATGATAGATATAATGGTGTGTTGAGGAGGAAATGTGGTTGCTTGGGGGTGGGGGGGGATGATCATGACAGAAGATGACTGAAACATTTGGTAGTTTAGTAACAAAATTTGTTTAATAATGAGTGTATCAGGGTAAGAAGGGGTGGAAATGGGGTTTCTTCAAGAGGCCAGGTCAAGTTTCAGTGACATTACATGCCATTTTCTTATCGTATTCCAAGATGACAATACCAAGATTCATCCCACTTAATTTCTTAAAAAGTGATTGCATGAAAAATGACTCCATGCATGAAAAATTATTTTTATACATGGAGTGGTCATCACAGAGCCAGAGAATAACCCTGATGTAATCTTTGGAAGATTTTATGCAGTGGTCCTTTACCATCAATACAAGATCTGGGCAAAAAACTTAATGCAACTCTGTAAATGTGGTGACATTGCCCAAGCTTTTTTGAAACTATATCACAACTTATGTGTGCCTCATCAAATCTAAAGGCAATGCAATGAAATATCAGCATGTATGACTTCTTATTTTGGACAGGCATTGTATTATTTCCTATATGTCATATATGCCTACCGTCGTTTGGTGGCAAATCATCCTCCTTCAGGATTCCCTGTAACACAGGATTTTCCCATGGGCCTCCTACTTTAATAATCTGCTTTACATGCTGAAGGTAGATGTTCCTGTGCCTCATGAGGCGAGTGTGGCAAATCTGCAGAGAAGATGTTCATTCAATAATCTTAATGTTATAGAAGCAAGCTGAGGTAGTCACTATTTTCAATCATAAAACATTGGTGCAAGAAGAAACTGGCAGCAGTTTTGAGACAAGTATTGTTACCTTTAGTTTAAAACTCAGCACCTGTAAAAACACCTGGCTTTTGCAAAATTGTACTGTGAATTGACAGCAGGTCAGTTTTTAATCACCTGAAAAGAGTCAAGGATGTCTTTTAAAGGCTCTTCCACAAATTCTTCCTTGCTGAAAAACAGCATGAGTTCAAAGAAGCTCCTGCAAGACAATGACAGAGACATTAGAAAAATATCTCACACCAAGGTGACAACCACCAGAACATGAATGCCTTACAAGTGCTAGTTTTAAAGGAGAGGTGATCAACTCAAAATTGTGCTGCTCATTACCAAATGATTCAAGTTAAAAAAAATATGTGTGTCTTTTTCTATTTCAAAGACAGGCAGCAAATACAACTCTGCTATTCCTTTTGGACACTGAGCTCCAGCTCTTCCCAACAGATAAAAAAGGGTTCCATGAATTTATGGTTCACCTCTATTTAAGCTACAGCCTTTAAATTTTATCTGAAAGCATCAACAAACACTGATTTACAGAAAATGTTCTGTACTATTTTCAACACTGATTTTTCACAGTAACTGTCTCTCAGTTTTGTTTTAGAAATAACATTTTATGTCATGTCTCTGCTAGGCAATTAAGAATTTTCGAACCAAATACGTGGGTTCAGCTATTCAAATAAATTTATTTACAATCAATACAGCACATTAAAACAGCTTCCAGTGAACATTGTACTTACAAGGCCAAACTGCTGAGAACATATTGGATATGCTGACAGTCATCTGGAAAGGCAGTGGTGGCTTTGGTAAAATTGTAGAATGCGGTCCGCAGCACCTTCAGTTGCGGGAGAGGAACTTGCCATTGCCCTGTGTACTCCTCAACAAGCTGTCCAGGAATGAAACAGAAATGTGAAAGACTTAAATGAATCCTATGCATGACAGCTAAAAGCTGTATGTTTTTCATCCCACATCTAACACAGTTTACAACAGAAAGGTTTACGCTGCCAAAAGTTAAAAACAAGTAATATATAGAAAATAGTGATTTAGGTATGAAATGGTGGAACTCGTTATCCGTCCACACTGCACATCAGAGTACTAATGTTTTAACAGTTTTAATACACTACAATCAAAACCAAGAAGAATTCTAACTGAAATTGTTTGGATAATAAAGACAGCTGGTGGATGTGCTGTGTGAATATGAACACAAATTGGATCTTAGAACCAAAGTATAAGAACGTAAATAAGACACACTGTAACACAATCAAATAGAAATGTTCATTAGAATGCACATTTCTATTTGACATCTCTATTAGACATTTATTGTATGGATGTCTAACACATTTGTTAGACCATCACCCAATCTAAGGTTTGTGCCACAGCTCTCATAACTTAACAGTATTCATAATTATCAGAAAGAAAATGTTTCTATAATGGTTAATTCACAAGTATGGCCAAACTCTTTAATTGAAATGATATTTTTAATGATAAAATATAACTACTGTTATCCTTGAATTTTCAAATTTAGTTTGTTGGTCCAGTGAACCACTAGTGCACCTGAATCAAACAGACTCTCCTCCACACAGTGCTCATTTATAAAGTACAAGCCCAAGCAGTATGCCTAACAGGTGGATTTTCCTGGTTCAGTGCAGCTAGCCAACAACAAAGAACCACTAAGTGGGAAATGGAGAGTGAAAACGAACAGTATATCCATGTTTTGTTTTTTTAACATAAAAGTCATTGCTACAGACATAGGCAACAGTGACCCTCATACACTGCTTTATAGTTTGTACAAGGTTATTAATTCTGTCTCTAGTTAGCTAACATATAGGCACAAGTGGTTCTACAGATGATCTAAAAACTGAAACTTTAAACACTTATTTCCTAAATCCGCTTTCAAAATAGTGTTAAATCTATGACCGTTTGTAGAGTGGGATTCCATGGTGTAAATTAGCCTTAATACGTTTAGTGTTTCATGTCCACTTTAAAACACAGTTTTAGATTACTCATTTCGCAGACACTATAAACTTGTATTCCTTATTTATTTTCTTTGTTTTAACTATGTGTATTAATTTCAGTTATACATCATACACCTTTGAGTATAGGTACCATGTGGTAGTTACAGTGTGCCATTTTATTGAGGGATGTTTCTTTTATCCTAAATGTGAAGCATTTTCGCAACTGCGTGTTTGTAAGTGTTAGTGCTATAATAGTAAAGTTAATCAACTTTATTAAATTGTAAACTTCAAGTACAGCTACTGGTGGAACTTATGGATTAATTTACGCAATTAAAGCTCCATGCTCTAGGATAGTTAAAAGCCAATTCATCCGACTAGCTATCCAAACGTTTGCCTCCCAGATAAACGCATTCCAAGTGTGTATATGTAAAACAGAGTACTGTTATTCTGGATAGTGAAACAATTCAGTTGCGATTTGGCAGTCAGCTATGGTATTTCTTCACATCGAGGGCATCTTGCATTGTGAAAGGAAACCACGCTCCTGCTTTTCCCTAAAAATAACTTACCATTTGTCAGTACGTACGTCTTTTTGCATTTTTATCAACTGACGTCAACTCTAGGCAGCAAGGGTAGAAACTGCTCCATTTCCCTCGTTCTTCAAACCTTGTTAAGCCCACAACGTTAATTAGCTTAGCTTTACTATCTAGCTATAAAGCTAACGTCAAACAAAAAAAACAAACACTAATACAAAAATAAGACACCCAAAAGTCCAGTTCGTACCTGTAAACTCTGACTAACTAATTCTGCTCTGTCTCTGATGTGCTATGCCTCCGCCTTAAACACATAACTGCATTAAAAGAGCTGCTCAGGGGCTAGCATTAGCTCTCAAAGCTAGCATCGTTAGCGATAAACAAACGCCGACTCCGTAAATCACAGGATATAAATTCACCCGACATACCTCACAAAACTCAGAGCAATACTCTTTGCTCTTCAGTGACGATTCGCCGCTGCAGTGTTTAGCACACAACGTGTCCAGAGCTAATTCAAGCCCGTCTGTTTCCAAATCACTTTCGTTGTCCGCCATACTGTCTGCTGTATCCAGCGCATACTCAAAGTTGCCAGGTTGGTAAGAAAGCGTCCTCCGATTCCTCACGACAGGATACTAACTACTTGGCAACCGCGCAATTATCCTTGTACGTTCCTTGTACGGCTGTTGCCAATAGGAAATCCGGTATGAAAGATGGTACCCACTATGACTTAAAATAGTATTAAATAGCTATTCACTTGTAATAGGGGACTTTGCATAAATCAGTATTTCTTATATAATATATATTACATGTCAGAGTCAACCAAATAAAAAGAGTAAAACGTGGCTTAAATAATAAATTACCCACATTTATGACAATAATCTTTTTTTTTTTTTAGAATTCCTAATCTAATCCTTAGCATGCTGCATCATCAGACAATACATTTTTACAGCTTATTAAGTGAATCTTTAATCACAGAGAGGAATTAGGTTAGAAATTCATAATTAAAAGAGAAGTGAGAAATGTCATTAATTAAAATAATACCTGTTATTTCAATAGGAAGAATGCAGAATGGGACTTAGTCCTACTGCACAGGTGTTATTCACATATAGGTAGATATTACTTCTTCTTCTTGCGGCTGTTCCCTTTAGGGGTCGCCACAGGGCATCATCTGCCTTCACTTCACCCTTTTCCATACCACCTTTCTCCGTCCAGTATATCCAGTATCCCTCTTCTGCACATGTCCAAATCATTGCAGCCTTGCCTCTCAAACTTTTCCTCCAAACCACTTCACCTGAGCTGTCCCTCTGATATACTCATTTCAAATTCTGTCCATCACAATCAACCCCATTGAAAATCTTAACATATTTAGCTGTGCCACCTCCAGCTTGCCCTCCTGTCTTTTTGTCAGTGTAACAGTCTTCAAACTATACCTCACATGGTACAGCTGCTTGGGAAGCACAAGTCAGTGTACTCCTTGCTCCTGTCCCAAGCCCAGATGAATTATCCAGATGGAGATTGCATGAGAAAGGGCATCTGGCATAAAATATGCACAGTACCAAAATACTAGAAGTAAAGTAACTAAACTTAATTCAGCCTTTATGGTGTATACTGGTGCTTTTCGTACTACAACATGCCAAATTTACTTGTACTTTTGAAATTAAAAGAACTCTCAAAAAAGATATTTTATGTAGTATAAGATAAATGGTCCCTACTTAACACCTTTTAACAACTTAGTGTTCCATAAAGCCCTATCAATGTTGCTCTCACACACACACAGGCAGGCAATGTTTCTTGTATTGCTGTTCAATAAAATACTGCTAATAACATTAACATCAGAAAAGCCCATAGAGGGTCAGGCGCAGTATGTTCATATCCTTATTAGTGGGCAAATTCACTAATCCAAAGCCCCTGATAATAGTTCTTTTTTTGCTTAAGTATAAGATATGAAAGTAGAGTATATTATACCTTGTCTCTGCCTTATTCCTGCACTGGTATTCCCTATTTAATGAAGCAGCTGTTATGCTGCAGCTATAGTTAGAAGATACGTAGCAAGCTCTGTTCATAACCAACAGATGTGGCCTTTGTCTTTTTGTGAAAAGCACTTCAAATGCCTTTGTCTGTATGGACATGGGGCACGTTATTGCAGCCTACAAGTCTACAAGTTTTATGTGGAAACTGTTGAAATAAATTGGGCAAACCTGTTGCGACAGGTTCTGTTTGAGGAAAATGCTGTAGTGCTTGTAAGTGAATACAACTGGCGGGACTGACAATTGGAATGCCCTGATGTTCTACTGGGACACCCACTTGCAGTGTAACATAGTCCATCTGGCAGGAATTCTAGCTTTATCAGCTCTCCCAGTGAGACAGTGCAACTCCTCACTGACTGACACGCACACGCACACACACACACACACACACACACACACCGGAACATAAATGCATGTAATTTTGAAGAAACAAGTGCGAAAAGATGCCATTTAAACATGTTCTTTCCTATGCTTAGGCAACATTTAAACATGGTCTTCATCATGATATGAACAGTGTTTATGATAGAAGTAAATACATTGTCCACAAACATTTGACACAGAGAGAACTTGCACAGCAATGCTTATTTCTAATTACTTTTATTTGTTTGACCGATGAGTGAGCAGTATTTTCAGATTCATGAATCTTGTTGCTGTAGCATTGAAAGACAGTACTAACCAATCAGAGTGTCTTTCTTCTTGCCACAAGGGGGCACCATCAAATCAAAATATGGAAAATATCCACTCTATTCACATTAAACAGTAAGCAGACTGATGTAATATAGCATAATAACATTAATTTACACATACAGCTTATCATTGGTATTCCTGCTACCATTTTCTCCATACATACAGGGAATATGGTGATACACTCTCCTTAAACAATTACTTAACTCGGAGAAGAACAGGAACAAAATTTCAGCTGTGGACCATTTATTATTGATTATTTAGGCAGTGAAAAACAAAGGAAGAAACAGCAGACTGGTCATACTGTCAGAGATCTATATACGTTTATGGAATGCCTTATATTATCTCATTGGAATACAGTACACCCTCACACTTGACTCATCCACATCCATCAACATATCATGTGCCCTCTTGAAACCAATAAAGAAATAGTAGTTCTATTCCAAGTACTTGAGTGGGAGTAGTGTAATGAGGATTTCTCCACCAGTGACTCTCACCTTCAATTAATCTAATGCTAGCTATGGTGTGGGAGTGAAGGTAGATGGGGTGTTGGTTCCACTAGATAAATAATATATAAATACCATAGGAAATAATCAAATGATGTTTAAAAAAAAATCAATAAAAGTGGCAGTGCTTTGTATAACCTGTAACAGTAGACCTTTTCAAAAGTCTTAGGGTCAAGTTTATGTTGGTACCCCAGTATTTTGTTGTTGTTTATGGTATGACTTAGCCCTAGATGTTTACATTTTTTTCTTTATATTAATTACATTTTAAGCTGTTAATTGTAAACATTTAAAATATTATATGTTAAGTTCGGGCATTGACATCTTACGAAAGTTAGACCATATCTTCCCATGTCTTTTTAGACTGTCAAGTAAATGAAGCCAGTACCTGTACCATTAACTTACAAGAAGGTCGAACCATCAATCAATGGAGGTTTAATATTTTGGAATGTTTTGCAGGGCTAAATATATACTAGTTCTGCTAACAATCATTGCAACAGTCAGAAAAAAAGTCACCTTTCATAACATCACAGCCACAAAAAGCAACAACTTGGTATACTGTGGTATTTTACACATGTTCAATATTTAAGCCAGCAGCGTGGACTCGGCAGAAGGGAGGTCATTAGATGAAACAGACATAATGGTCAGCTATTTCAAGACCTATAAATGGGGCTGATCACTAATGCTCAGAACTCAGGCTCACCCTTTACATACTCCAATTAACATCAATGAGGTCTCAGGCTCTTCTATAAATAGCAGGACTTGATTTTCAATTGGGAACTCGCACCATCTCATTGCTGAGTCGGTGCCATTTAGGCTGCTGAAGTGGCTGATGAAGTTTCTTTTCCAGTATCAATCCTTTTGCTCTTTTAAATTATTCTTTTTCAGACATAATAACTCAGTTATTCAGTCGGTATTTTTGACCTGAAGCCATTAATTTTGTTTCCTCTCATATATAGATGGTGTACAGGTTTGATCATGCATAAATAATCATCAGAGGTAATGACTGCACCTCACAAGTTTTTGGAAGGCTTTTTTGAAGTCTTCATTGAAGATGGTGTAGATCAGGGGGTTGATCAGAGAATTAAGGTAGCCCAACCATGTCAGGAAGTCAGCCATTTCCCCTGAAGTACTGCAAGAACCGCAGGTGTTGACAATCAATTCCTTGACAAAAAATGGCAACCAACAGACGACAAAGGCCCCTATTATCAACCCCAACGTGGATGCCGCTTTGCGCTCTCGTGAGCCCGAGATTCGAGGTCCTTGGTATAACTGACTACGACGTGATTCACTGCGTGACTCGTGCCGTCGTGACTTGCACTTAAAGGCCTTTACAGACACACGGACCCGTTCACGTGGAGTTTCCTCTGTTGAGGGTTCAGAGAAAGACTTTTCCGGTGGGCTTACAGGCTCAGGACTTCGAGGCCCGCCATCGGCATCACCATCTCCAGCAGGATAGGTAGAGGGGATCATGCTGCCATTGGTCATGCATGAGTGACGGCTAGCCCGGCTAGCCTCCCTCCGCATATATAGGGTCTGAGCGGCCAGGTAGATTTTATAGTAGAGGATGAGGATGAGCAGCAGTGGAATATAAAATGCTCCGAGTGTTGAATAAAGGGTGAAGGCCATGTGAGGATGGATGATGATGCACTCATTTTCATGGTCATCATTGCCACTGTAGTGTTGCCATAGTAGAGGAGGGAGTGAGATGAGGATGGACAGGAGCCACACCACTGCCACCATTGCACCAGCTCTGGCTCCTGTACGTTTGCGAGAGTACTCCACTGCGTCTGTGATAGCCCGGTAACGGTCAATGGCGATTGCAGCAAGATGCAGAATGGAGCATGTGCAACAGGTGACATCCACACTTAACCAGAAGGTACACACCACCTGACCCATGACCCAGCTCTTCTTTTGGATGTAGATGATACTGAAGGGCATGACCAGCACAGCCACCAGTAAGTCGGTCACTGCTAATGAGCAGATGAGGTAGTTGGCTGGGTGGTGCAACTTGCGAGTGACTGCAATAGCTGTTATCACCAGGCAGTTGAAAAATGTGGTGAGGATGGCCAGCACAGACAGAGTTATAGTAAGCAGGATTTCACTAGGGGGAAGTTCAGTGGTCTCCAGTGAGTCATTCCTGCTAACGTTGCTTGTGGCAAACACCCCTTCAGTGTAATTGGGGAAATCCATTCTGCAAGCAAAGAGAAAATGAAGAGAGTGAGACATCAAAGGGGCTTAGGGGAAATTGTATTTTACTAAATTCCTTTTCAAGAAAGGCTGCGCAAGTCTAAATTTATTTTTTGCCTGCATATATTAATTGTTATTAAGCGATAGGGCTACAATCTCTGACGGAGTTTAAAGACTTGCACTATTATTCCACCTCTTATTTTTCTTTTGAACTATCAGTCAATTTTCTCGCTTTTTGGACTTCATAAATTAAAGATGTCAAAATGAATTAAGTCAGTTTTCTTTTAATTAAAAATATGCTTTTAAAGTCTGCTAGGGTCTTGAAACATTACTTGGCTGAGAAAGCTTGGAGAAACAGCTGCCTTGCCCACAAAAGTCTGGCCAAATCCTTCATTACATATATATTACTCCAGTCCTACCTGTCTATGCTGTAACGTGTTGCATCCAGGTGGTTCACTGTGCAGCAGACAGTCTGCTCTGATCTGTCTAACCTGGCAGACCTGCTATCACATCACTTCTGTCAGTCATCAACTCATCAACACCTGGGACACAAGGAGAGGGAAATGGAAATGTGAAAAAGGTGAATATTGAGAGAGAGAGAGAAAAAGACCCCAAAAAAGTAGAGATGCATTTCAAGACACTGCACTTTTTTGCACTTTTTAAAAGTACAGTGAATTACACTTTAACATAATCATGTACAAAATATCTGTAGGTTCTCAGTCATCCAGGATACAGTAGTTCTCAGTACCTAACAATCAATTCCTAAGCATTTCAACCCCCCATTTACATCTTTCCTATCTTAATAGCTCACATGATGGTGGACTGGAACAATAATGATGATGGGAATGACCCAAATCTTTTTTCACACCTTAGCTCATGTGGCAATTCACGCGGTTAATACTAGGTCAGAAACTCTCAGGACCCCCTCTAGGGGAACACCCCCGACTAGGGTTTAAATACCTGCGACTCTAGGCTATTTGTTTTAAAACTGAACAAGCCTCATGGATAATAAGTGAACCTTAACAAACCTAAAAAATTTAAGTTGCCTTCTTATCAAGCACTAATAATCATGTACAAACATGCAACAACGGTACCACCAATGATTACTACAGTAGTTTGGTTCAGTTCAGTTCATTGGTTGTTAACATGATTAATTTATGTTTCATGTTATGATTTGTTAGTGTATATGTTGTTATCAAGGCTTTTTAAAATTAATGTGATTAAAAAGTTTTATAAAACATAAAAAAGCACCAGCAGCATAATCAGATAGTTGTAACAAAGATCAGCAACTTCAGTCCAAATGGAGCCCTATTTGCAGGTATGTACCCAATGTGTAATGGTCTGCCATTAATTTAGCAACAGCCACTGTGATTAAATTAAAAAGCATAGATTTGGCTGCCATTGCAGCTCTCCTTCACCACTTGCTCAGTATCCCGAAGACGAGAGTGGAAACTGTTGCTATAGAAACACAAGAAGTACAGTACTTTCACTTAATGTGGTAATCAGCAGAGGCAGCCAAACTCCGACTGTCAGGTCTCTATTGAGACTGTTCGATTCCCAGGCGGTATGTCCGGGGCTCTGTGGGTGGGTGAGTGGGGTGGCAAGACTATATAACAAGTAAATGAGATAAGAGATTTCAGTTCACAATACCTCAGTCTTACTGACTTAGCACAAAATATTTTCAAATGTGTCTTTACCTTGTCCATAGTTAGCTCTTACTGGTGCCATACTGTAATGTAATCTAGGTGAAATCCCCATAAAGATATAATATGTAGGTGAAATTCACTAAGAACAGTGCAGAGGCAGGCTTGTGCGATGAGTATTCTTCAACTGCAGCATCCTCCAAGGTGTGGGCACTGGCCATCCCTTAGTCAGACTGTGCCACTGCTGCTTAGTGTTATTGTTTTACTGCATAAGATAAGTACAGATTTCTATTGATAAAGCACACTGACACAAACCCCTTGTGAACTATAGTTATTTTATGACAAATTGTGTACACCTCATTTTTGGTGGAACAGAGTTTGAGAAAACAAATTTTGCCACACTGACTGAAAGTAAATCCTGATTAACTATGGACAGATTTTGTCCAATGAAACTGTCACAACTGTGTAAGACACAGTCGTGAAACTTTTCAGGTGTGTAGCTGATATCAAAAATGATGGGTGGGTGATTTGACTCCTCAATATAGAGTAGCTAATACCCCCAGGCACTAGTAGGAACCTTAATTCATCCTCTGTCCTCTTGATACTTTTCCTATAAACTAGATTTGTCTAGTAAATCAACATACAGTGATGAGAAAAAGAACGTTTTCGCAGGAATCTATGCAGTCAAGAGGTTATACCACCTTTAGTAACATTAACGTGAAGTAGTCTTTTAATCAATCATTGTGGAAGAATTTTGGCTCACTCCCCTTTGTTAATTAATTAATTAATCATTTGATTGTCAGTCTGGCTGCTACTTCTCTTCTTAATTCCTATGGAAGCATTAAGAGTATTCTTAATTTTTCACAGGACTGCGTAGGGTCTTGTGGAAACATTCTTATTCACATGACTGTATATTTTTTTTAACGGTGGTCTGAAAACTCACTTGCATCGCAGCTGGTATAATCCCATTACAAGATGGTCTCTACTTCCTTCACACCTTTGATATCAGTCTTTAATGGCAATGAAATTGCCTTCCTCTGCTTAATGATGCAATTGTACACTCCTTCACATTTACCCACGGATGAGTTTGCAAGAAACCCTAACAGTACTTAATATGCAGATTACTCAGTTAGATAAATGATAATTACCGCTGCACTTCTGTCGCACTCTGTGTTACAGCACTGCCATATTTTCAGCTGTGCATCTGAAAATAGTTTATTTTTTTCAGTGTCTGTGCAAAAATGTATATTTAGACATACAGTATGGGCATCTCTGTGTGCATGCACAATGGTTGACGTATGCAAAAACAGTGTCAGCCAGTTATTATATGCAACAAAGAAAACATCTGCTTTTGCCTTGAAATGTTCTATAAGACAGGCTTTCAGTCCGAGGTCATCTGAAGATAAGCTCCAGTGAGCCAGCATGAATCTAGTCTGATCTGCTTTGTAAAAAAAAAAATATATATATATATATATATATATACCAGTCCCTTTGCTTGAATTTGGCAAACTGTAGAAACAGCAAACTGCAGAAAGAACTTAATTTACTGTATCACAGCCACGTTGTTTCAAAATTACATAGTAACTTTTTAATCCATTTTTTGCCCTGTTGCTCCATTATTTTCATTATTTACTTTCAGTCTATATATTATGAATAAGTTGCGATAAGATATAAGAGACCCAAACACTGCAAAGTTACTTTTAATGATCTCTACATTTGCTAATATTGGACGATTTACACAGCACCCAATTATTATATAAAACTGTGCTCCAAGATTATTGTACTCTTGCAGTCTACTACATTCAGGATGTAGATTGCTTTGTCAGCCTCGAGGCTGACAAAGCAGAAACGCGCTAAAATCGTTCTCCAACTTTCACAGATGATGTCATAGAAATCAGTATAATCCAATCTTTCAGTAATACTTAAAGACATACAGTAAAAGCATTTACAAACCAAAACAGTCAGTGCAGTATACTATATGTATACACACAAACATCAACTTTTAAGGATGGCAATCAGTGAAAAAGGTGTCATTCCTCTGACATTCAATCCTTCTCTTCTCACTCTCTCTCTCTGTTTTCTTCTTACAGCTTCATGGAAGCTGCATTTACCATGTGGATTACAATCTCTAAAACACAGTTTGGCCCAGGCTGGACATCAAGCTGCCAAGCGTTGTTGTGAAGGATGAGAGTTGTGAAAAACCAGATTGTGTGACTGACAGCTCTGGAAAGATGCTAAATAAATCACTATGAGGGCAGAGCAGTATCTGTCTGTTTATTTATTTTCTTGTGCTGTATCTGTTTAATTTTGGGGTTGAGGTAAATGACAGAGTTAGCCAGAAGTAACGCTGCAAAGGAAACTGTTTAAGGAGATTAATTACTGCTTTTATTGCTGTTTGTTTATTTGTTTCTAAGTTGAATAAAAGTAAAATTAAAAGATTCTGCATTCTGGGACAGAAAAATACTTTCCACTACAACATTATAATGATAAAGTAACTTACTAAGGTGTGGGACGGGGCTATCCCGGCAGACTTTGGACAGCATTGCTGGGCACAGCCTGTATAGCTTAGGGCATTGAACTAAACTAAACAGCTCTAGCCTTATTTTTAATCAAGTGATGAGACTTTTTTATTTAGATAAAAGAATACCAGTAAAAAAAAGTGTAACATTCAGGATAACAAGGACAAAGACTAAAGGGCATTTTGTGCCAGCTACTAATGTGATCTAATTCACTGATTTTTTTTTTTTTTTTTGAGTACACTAAATTACTGTCATCTCTATTTTACAGCAGTGTTCTCGCTCACTGACCTGCGTCCTCCATGTGTCTCGTGGGTTTCTGTACACAAGCGGATACACACCATGTCACCGGCAGCTCTCCCTACCTGCTTCATGGAGTTAGATGTATTACCTGGCAAGATGCCCACTGAGGACTTAATTTGATGGAACTGGTTCAGCACTCACCAGAGGCAAATATAGCTGCTGTAGTGCATTTGTTGCTGTTGTTTTCATTTCATTTGGCAGGTAATGCAATATTGGTTATTTAGTGTTCACTGTTACAGATCACCTCCAGACATTTTTTTTAGAAACACAAACAAAATACACCGCTAGGTACAATAATTTGTGATATTACCATGTTAAAGTACCTCATATATCTACTCCTTCTCCTTCATTGGACAATTCATGAACATATGACCTTGCAAATATAATTCACACACTCACGTCTAAGTGTATGTGTGAATATATATGTCATATGTGAAATATATTATGTGATCAGGTTCAACTTCTGAAGTGTTGGCTTGGAAGTTAAAGTGTATATTGTGGACTTCCTTTTATGTATACATTTTAGAATAACCCTGAAATACTTTGCTGAGCATCCATATCAAGTAAACATGGCAGCTTGGGGCCCATGTGGGGCCATTCGGTCTGCACACAGACGGTTAAATGTACTGCACATTCTAGCCCTACAATGGGGGGCGCAGGCATGCTCCAAATTTCACAATTTATTACCTACAGACTTTCCTTATAAGAACCCAAACAGGCAAAACTAGTTGTAGACTAGCCCCTACTTAGGCCATATACACTCTCTGCCCTAAAGGGCAAGATTGCTACCTAATCATAGGAACCTGAAGAAGTATTTACGCAATAATACAGGTTTATTATATCTGTAGAAATAAATGCCAACATTGTCTGCACTTAGTTAAAAATGAATGGGTCATTTCTACCTGTATCTGTCAGTTACAGTTTATTGTGAATGAAGGTAATCCATTTCAGGAGATTCAGTCCTTTTGAAGACAACATGGCTAGTAGCACGTTTGATTGGGGGTGAAGAAAGTGCACAACAAATGTTTAAAATGTTTCTAGTATCTTCCGCACACAAAGATACTACAAAACAACTACACAAACATCTGAGTGTGGGGGAGCAACACAAGGCCTCATGACAATTTACAGCATTTTCCTGTCAGCATCACTGAACATCCTGGCAACACAACCTTGTCTGCCCAGCCCTCCTCCTTGGTGTCCTTATTCGAATTAGAACGCTACTGAAGGAGACAATTAGGTGAGTCTTTCACTGTTATTAGTTTATGAGGTAAAGCGAATACAGTGTAATATGACATACCTAAATTGAGCACTTCATTAATACAATGACAGGAAGTAAACAGGAGAGCAAGTGGGGGATAATACTTCTTTTCCTAGATTTAATGTCAGAAACTGAAGACTGACACTACTATTTACTTCAGAGAAATCTAAACTTAATGGAGGCTTTGTTAGGTACACCTGTTCAACTGCTCATTGATCAACTAATCACATGGCATCAACTTAACACATTTTGGTATGTAGATATGCTCAAGACAACCTGCAGAAGGTCAAATTGAGAATCAAAATGAGGAAGAATGGGGATTTTGAACATGGCATGGTTGTTGGTGTTAGTGCCAGTAGCGCTGCTCTGAGCATTTCAGAAAGTGCTAATCCACTAGGATTTTTTCCACACAACCATCTCTACAGTTCGCAGAGAATGGTGCAAAAAAAGAGATAATGTCCTGTGAGCTGCAGGCCAAAATGCCTTATTGACACCAGAGGTCGGAGAAGAATGGCCAGTCTGCTCCAAGATGACAGGAAGGCAACTGTAGCTCATATAATCACTTGTTAAAACCAAAATTTGCAGAACATACAACACATCCACCCTCGAAGCAGATTTAATTCAGCAGAAGACGACACTGGGTGGCACGCATTACTATTGAGAACACAAAGCCTGAGGCTAAAATTTACATAGATTCACTAAAACTTTACAATGTAAGACAGAAAAAATGTCTGTTCTAATGCATCATGTGAAATTTGAATCTTAGAGTCAGAATTTAAGACAAAAGCATGGATCCATCCTTCCTTGAATCAGTGGTTTAGGTTTGTGGTGGTGGAACGATGTGGGGAACATTTTCTTGCCACACTTCCTTCATACCAACTGAGTATCAGTTAAATGCTACAGTCTACAGTTTTGTTGCTGACTGACGATATGCATGCCTTATTCTCCACATCATACCCATCTTCCAATGGCTGCTCTCAGCAGGAAAACTTGTGCAATTTCACAAAACTTAAATAAACTCAAAAGTTTTTTTGGTCCACCATCAACAGATCAGAAATCTAAAAGAGCAACTTTGGGATGTGGTAGAGCAGATTTGCATCGTGGATGTGGAGCCAATAAATCTGCAGCAACCGTGTGATGCTATGATGTCAATATGGACCAAAATCTTTGAGGAAAGTTTCCAACACCTTGTTGAATATGTGCCCCAAAGGATTAATGCATTTCTGAAGACAAACAGGCATCCAGCACAGTGCTGGTGAGGTTCTAATGAAGTGGCCAGTGAGTGGATTTGCCTACAGCTACTGCCAGGAAACAAGAGTGCTTATCTCTCATCAATTTACAGCTGAAGAGCCAAATGTTATTTGAGCTGATGAGAGCATTGATTGAAAAAGTAAACATTACTGGTGAGTAGTTACAACAAAAAAGGAAAAAAGTTATTCTTATTTCACTTATCACGCTGTGGAGAAAAGCAAGATTAGAAAACTCTCAAAGAATATGCAAGCAGTTAAACATTTTTTTTCTGGCTTAATTGCATTTAGAGTGGAAAGTACAGCACTGCAATTGTGATTGTTAATGTGTTGCCAATTGATGACTGAAGTGTGATAACTTTCGTCTCACCAGCTCTTGATCCTAAACATGATATGTGCTGATTATATTTACAAACTGCAGAAGACTTAGTACTACTTGGCTTCTTTGTACATTTAAAAAATATATATTATTATGATATTTTATTGCAGTACACAATTTTAAAATTTATGTGACTTAAATGACTTTTTTTTTAGTTGTCCGTTTGTTTCGTGGTGTTGCAAAATAAACTGTTTACGGCAATATTTTTCATTGTTTTGATGGTCACTGTAGAATTTCTTGAAGTTCTCTCTTTTTCTTATATTTAATATAACTACACTACGGACGGACAAGCGACTGTTTTTATGCGTTGTCGTTAGCAACAATGACGGTAAATCCATTGTGTGGCTCCGCCGTCTGCATCTTTATTTTCCACATAAACCTTTCCCAATAGATTCTGTTGAGATTTTTCAAAATAAACTGAATCACGTGAAACAGTATGCAGAGTGTTTACGGATGAGAAGCTAAAAAGAGCCATCAGGTGCTAACCCCCCTTAGAACAGGCTTTTTTCCGCAGCACGCCGTGAAATAAATACTCACAAAGAAAATTTTTGCTGTTTCAACGTATGTAACACTAAACTCCAGGTACAAGACGCCCAGCTGAAAACACTTCACGCAAGTCAAGTTGCCGAAGATTCACCGAATTTACAGAAAATGTATTTTTTTTTTTGTCATTATATATCGTTGTCGGGACGATAAATGTTGCGCAGTCCTAATGGTTAAAGAGGTTAAACACATTTTGTTTGTGTTTAAGTTTACAGCCACAGTTAATCAGTCTACAATTTCACCACCTCAGTTCCTGCCTATACCCTTGAGTAAAACACTATGTAAGGCTTTTATTTTGAATCCTGGTGGGGGTGAGCCTTTTCTAAGATCTCTCAAGCCATTTTCTGCACTCCACAGCTAATCTGGTGAGAAATTCAGCATAGAGCTTTTAAAGAGTGCTTATGAATTTGTGAACACTTTGCCACATCTGCATACTGAATCTATATCTATATTTAGATAATTAATAAGTAGCTGTAATACTGCATAATCAGCCAAATGAAATGAATCCAAGTGCAACTCATTCGTAGTTCCTCAAACCAGCAGGAGCTAATATCCTCCGCCTGTGTTCATTTATTTCTGCAAGAGTTACCTTCTAACACGACACAGTTTAAATGGACCAGGTGGGAGATTGGAAGCAAATGGCTAAAGTGATGGGAAGTCTTTGTGAAAAAAGTGTTCATGTGGAAGTAAGTTATTTAAAGATATGTTGTCCTTTTTCTAACAATGGCATTCTTGACTTGTTTCATACTGATTATTTAAATTTTTTTTAAATTAAAGGCTTTGACTTTTTTATTTCAAATGTACATTAACACAACAGCACAACTAAAAATATGGAAACCACATTTTTGACAGCATGAGAATTGGTTTGAAAACTGACCAATCATTTCAATAAGATTATTGTTTTTCCTATAGATCATGAATTAACTCCTGATGTAATTAAAGAGATGACGACAATCTATTACTGAAGTACCAGAAGTGTATAAATAAATGTAAAATTATTTGTACACTTTATGTATGACTATTATAGACACATTTCTTGAGAGATTGATGTGTGTATTAGTAATATACTGTCAGAAACACATGAAATTACTGAAACTTCCATCCTGCTGACTCAAACTGCATGTTCTTCACTGTTTAAAACAGATGAGTGATTCGAGACTGCAAGGTGAAAAAAAGCTTTGAATTCTTTTGCATGCAGCTTTAAAATCTGAATACAGTATCAAAAGGCTGACATAGCTGTAGGGGGTTCAAAAATTACTATGATTAATTATATAACTCTAAGGTGTTAAGCTTTCAAAACAAATTTTCAAGCAAGTCAGGAAAAAAAACTACAATATTTAATCACATATTCTTGCCGTCTCCAGAGTTTTGAGTGGTGAATTACTAGGGTTAATTTCTGATGAGTACTAAGTAAATTGGGTGTAATTTGAGGAGACTTTTGCAAATTTTTAATTTGATTGCTTTTGGAGTTTTAAGTATTGCTTTTGCTGGAAATGGCGCTTGCATTGGTATAAAAAACAGTGTTAAATTTGTAATATGGGAAATCAATTGTGGATATGTACTTATGTAAAATATACAATGAAATTTAAATGTATTGTATAATGGCTCTTCTATTTACATACATTAGTAAAAACCTCAACAAATGAATATTTATTGTGACCCTGCTTTGCCTTTAAAATCGCAATAGTTTCTCTCAATACTTGACAACACAGTTAACACAGTTCTTCTGTGGATTTATCCTGCCTCAGTTTCTTTTAATTTAATGCCATACTGACTAGGTAATGTGGAGATCAGGGCCCTGTGGGAGTCACACCATCTGGTACAGGACTCCTCACTCTTCCTCTGCTTGTTCTCCGTGGCTCTGGCTGTATTTTTGTCATGCTGCAAAGTGAATCTGTGAAAATACTCCATATATGGCTCTGTGTAAATGTATTTGACCCTTTTCTTATGTCTCTCTTTCTTTTTGCAGTTTTTGAAAAATATTTTTACACATGACACACTTATGTTTCTGATCATCAAACAAGTTTCAATATTATACAAAGATTATACAGGCAAATACAAAATGCAGTTTCAAAATGTTTATCCAAACTTAAATCGCCCTATGTGGGGGAAAAAAAGGGTTTGCCCCCTAAACCTAACAACTAGTTCTGCCCGCCTTGGCAGCAAAAAGTAAAATCAGGTGTTTGCAGTAGTTGGCAATGAGTGTTTTATATCTCTGTGGAGGAATTTTTGCCCACTCTCCTTTTGCAGAATTGTTTTAATTCAGCCATACTGCAGGGTTTTCAAACATGAATGGCCTGTTTAAGTTATGCCAAAGAATCTCAAAGGCATTTATGCCACTTTTGACTAGGCCACTCCAAAACCTCTATTTTGTTTTTTTGAGTAATTCAGAGGTGGACTGGTGTACTCTGGATCATTGTCCTGCCACATAACTGGGGGATTTTCTTTTTGGAATTTCAGAATTGCCCCATACCATCACACTACCTCCATGTTTGACCATTGGTATGATGCTGTTTTTATAAAATGATGTGTTAGTTTAATGTCAGATGTAATGGGACTCACAAAGTTTTGTCTCATGAGTCCATGGAATATTTTCACAAAAGTTTTGGGAATAATCAAGATGTTTTTTGGCAAGTGTGAGATGAGCCTTTCTGCTCTTTTTGGTTAAACAGTGCCTTTTCCCTTTGAGCTCTCCTATAGGTTTTTGCCAAGTCTCTTTTTTATTGGTGAAATAAACAGACTGTAACTTAGAGAAGTGAGTCCTTAATTTCTGTAGTTCTTTTGTGACCTTGATAAGTTGATGATTTGTTCTTGGAGTAATCTTGGCAGTCTAGCCAATCTTGGGAAGGTTGATCACTGTTTCAAGTTTTCTCCACTTGTGGAAAATGGCTCTCACGGTTGTTTGCTGGTGTACCAAAGCCTTAGAAACCCTTTGTAACCCTTTTCAGACTGATAGCCAATAACCTTGTTTTCTCAGTTGTTTCTTTAGAGTGTTGATTGTTCCTATTTGAGATCTTTTAGCCTATTTCACTTTGTCAGACAACTTGTTTTTAAGTGATTTCGTATTCCACACGTCTAGCAGTAATCAGGCCTGGGTGTAGCTAGTGAAACTGAACCCAGCTTTCCAAAAAATATGTGTCTTACCACAGCTAATTCATGAATTAACAAGGGAAGAGATTTACTTTTCCCCCCAAATACTGACAAAGTTCTATTGCTAGACTATCACTGTGCTCTAAACTGCTTTAGTGGGAGGAGGCTTTCCTGCAGACTGAAGGGTGTCATATCAAATGTAGGAACGTAATAAGATTAAGTAACAATATTTCTAAGAGTACAATAGAATCTTTTTGTTTATTTGTCTTGTTTTCAACTAAATGCTAAAATATTTAAAAGAATGTGATGAATCTCACATCTACTCACAGCAGCAAGCAATTGGTTTATAGACACACATGCACTTCCTGCTGTATTTAATCAGTTCATGATGCGTAGGCAAACTTTGAAGTTACAGAAAACAAAGCTTATTAGAATACATTTTATATCCCTGTCTTTTACTACTTCTTTTACTGCTTATTAAAGTCTACTTTGGATTTACCAGAGAGCACATCACTGGTAATTGTTTCTGGGCTTCTACATTCAAAGCTACACAGAAATAAGAAGTTTACACCAGTACTACAGTGCACTGTGCTTCACGCCACACTCAGACGTAATATAAAAAACAATTCTGGATACAGCTTAAACTTTTGTGACACAAGATTAGATTACTTTTGCCTTTAACGATACAAAGATGAAAAATGCTCCTTTTAAATATGAGAACTAAATGTAACAGCAATCAGAAGGTAAAGGGAACCTGTTTTATTTCTGTCAGATTTTTTCCGGTGTAATGATGGATGCGGATATTAAAAAAGATGAAGGATTCAAATACAGAGATTAGTCAGTCGCTTGTAAAGCCTAAAGCCTACCCTCCAGAGTGATCTAAATGCCCTTTTTATTTTACTTTATTTTGATCTGTGATCACACCCACCTGTTATTCAAACAATTTTCTAACAAAACAACCAGTTAGAAGAACACTGGCTTGATGGGAGGGTGGCCTTAAACACATAGCAGCTAAAATAGCTTCTTTAATACAGTGGGTGAACTGAGGGGGCCGCACAGAGGCCCAGAATGAGATAAATCAGGACTTCTTGAACAGCTACACTCTAGTAGACACCAGGAACAAACATAAGATGTTGGCTACGTTTCTATTTTAAACTCATACTAACGCCAAAAGTCATCACAAGTTTTACATCTACAGTATTTTATGTGTGCAATGCAAACTGAATTTAAAGATTTCTGTTCTCAGTGAAAATGACTGATTTGATAGTTGCTGTTAGTAAAAACAAAATGTTTGGGGTCAGGAAAAAAAGGAAGCTTTAATAAGGTCAGAAAGTCATTTTAATATATCAGTTTTCAGTATCATCAGTTTTGAATAACTGTGTTAATGGCTCAGTGTCACTGCTTCTTTTTTGTTTCTAATTATCTCTGATCTTGCAATCAAAAATGAAAAAAGGACTACACTCCTGTTCTGCACCTCAGATGTCCCAATTTAGGAGGTTTCAGAATGTTGCAGTTTCTGAAGAGAGAAGAGTTACATCAACTTGTATACACCAGAACCTGAACATCTAGTTCAAACATTTTCTTTCAGGGCGAGCTGGAGCCCTTTTCCAGTTATCATGGGGCAAGACGAAGGGTACATTGGGCAAGTCACAAATTTGTCATAGGGCTAACACAGAGACGCAGACAACCATTCATGCAGCCAAATGGGAATAGCCAATTACCTAAAATGCTTCTCTTTGAACTGTAGGAGGAAGTCAGAATACCCAGAGAGAACCCACGCAGAGCCATCTCATCTACAACACCTCTGTGGTAAAACCTTTTAATGTGTGTGTGGACTGAAACTTTTGATGGGAACATCACTACAGACAAATATGGTAATTTTAGATGCAGTTACAATTTTGTTACCTTATTTGGAAAAAGTGACTTAACAGACATTTATGTAAATTAAACTTTTTGAGATTGTCATATCGGTCACTGTGGGCTGCAGAATTTGCAGTAGAGAGTTGCAAAAACAGAAATATCATGTATTTAAAAAAAGTGTCTTGCCATTACAGTCCTACCAATACATTATGTTTAAGCTTTCATGTCATAACAAATGAATTGCCGAGATAAATTCTCTGACCAATTTTGACATCAGGATGCTCGAGTACATCGGTACAGAGCAATCAAAATAAAAGCTTAGCAAATCTTGGTATGCATGTTTTGAGCCTTTTTGAGCCCCATTTTTGATCCTTACTCTGAAGTATGCACATTTCATAAGCAACAATACTCACAGTTACAGTGTAACTCACAAACACCTAAACACACAAATAATAATGCAACATTATTTTACTTTCCTGCATCTACAACCCTCCCACACATACAAAGTTAACAGCTCTGGAAGTTGCTAGAACGGATCGTTGAGGTCACCGCCAATTCTCACTGGAAGAGTAAAGGACAAAAGCTGCACAATCGGATCACAATCAAAATCATTTCAAACACCCTTGCATCAGTGATCTGTCCAGGGTGTACCCCTCCTCGCCACATAACAACTGGGATATGCTCCAGAGGCTCTGTGACCATATAAACTGAACGAGCAGTTAAGAGATTGGATGGATGAATTTAGTTTTAAAACAATCTCACCAATGTGACTCAGCTGGATACTAATTTAAGCCACATTGTTTTGGTAACATCACAGAAAACACTCCTGTTTTTCTTTTTTCTTTTTTTAATAAATCAAAACTTTGTGATTTATTTAACAGGTTTGTCCTCAATGAAGAAATCCTGAACTGACACACAACTTGTGTTCCCAGTGGTGAAAATGAGCTGAAATTGAACTACAAGCAGAGGGAATTATTTGACCTTTTAAGTGGAGGATGTTTCAACCTGAACTGAAGAAAACCGCTAGGGAAAAGCCAATTAGAAATTTGTATTCAGACTGCTGGTGCCTGGATGAACAGCACTGAAAATCCCTTTAAGCTGCATAACTTGCAGTACATACCATTCAAGGCTCTACTAAAATGCTGTACCCCTTTACTCCTGTCTGGGTCCCCAATTCACAAAGCAATAACCTTTTAATGAAGATTGTTCAATTCTGCAGGACAGTGTCGCTAAAACCACTAAAAACCAGGACTAAATGTCTTTGCAATGTTTTTCTTTGGAGGACAGATGCTGTCGGCTGTCTTAGACAGAAGCATTTCCGACCCGAGCACTTACAGTTATTGAATGCATCATAAAAGAAATCTAAAGATTGAATTTGATGCTATCAATAACATTGTTTCATCACCCCACTCTTCTCTACAATGCTTCTCTGTCCATGGCTATAATAAGTTCTTTACTCTTTTCTTGATAAGATTATGGTTATGAGGACGTATCAGGTCGTGTGACATATCAGCTTCATCTTCTGACTGTTCAGAACTTATTTCAACGTATCAGCTTTCAAGCTCTGATGCCATTGATTAGCAAAATGAAGTCATCTTCTACTAATACTGTCCTCCTGTTAAAAGTTTTGTCAGTGTTGGCCCTGCTAGAGTAGCAGTAATTAAGCCCTCATTGTCAGGATTTACCTACCCCTATTTTACTTAAGTAGTAGCCTTGCTTAGACCCTGCCGTGTCCTTGAACTATAGCCAGCTACAGACTGCTGCATTAGACAGGCACAATATTTATGATGCTATTCAGCCTGGCTTTTGGAAAAAAGGTACTTTTCCTCATGAGAGCTCTGTACCTGCTCTTCTGAGAATTTAAATGATCATTTAATATCCTCTTATCCGCGTGATTGTTCTGTGTTAATGCTACCTGACCTCTGCATTTCACTCCTGATTATGAAGTTTGCAACTGGTTAGCGTGTCAGGCAAAGGTATATATTGGTTTATTTCTTATCTTAAAAATCTGGGGTTTGCTATGCATTTTTTAGACTTCACACCTCCTAATTATCTCATAATGTCTAGCAGAGCTCAGTTATTGTCTTTATGTTTGCTGTCCTTGAGACATGTTGTAGAGAGTTTTACTATTAGATACCACTTTGATTATATTTACCTTTTCCTTAAGGGGAAAACCTTATAAAGCTTAGAGTTCATAAAGGCTCAAGTTCTTTAATGCTGTCAATAAACAGGTGCCACACAATTTCTTAGAGCTCGCAACAGATAATACAGAGGTTTGCCAGAAAATTCTACTTCAATGATTGCGCAATTTCTTGGGACAATGTCGTTTGCTGCTACTAGGTCAAGCAGACAGTCTTACAGCACCTCGCTGCGTATGTCTCTTCACTGGTCCCTGTCGCATTCAAGAGCAAGTTTAAAATTCTCATCCTTATGTGCAAATACTGCATCAGCTCCTGTGTGGTCACACAGTTTGCCTAAGGACCCTGGGTAATCAAGCTTTTGAGGCTGTGGCATCTGAACAGTGGAATGTGCTGCCTGCATCTCCAAGGTTTACAGTTCATAAATATATAAAACCAGAACTGGTACACAAACATTACCCAAATGCCTGTTTGAGCAGACATGTATTTAGGAAGGATGTTTAAGTTTTAGCTTTTGATTTACTTTCATCACTAGTTTTATTCATTCTTTGAATAGCTTTTAATCTTGGGTTAGATTTTTTTTAAATTTCTCTACTGTTTTTTAATTTCAGTATTGTGTAATGGCTCTTATTGGATCTCTCTGGCTTTTATCTATCTTCATAGATTTTTACATTATTGTGTAATTTTAACTATGTAAAAAAATGTAAGCTCATGGACCGTGAAATCATCACAATTATTTGACCTTAGCTATAAGGAGTCATAAAAGTCTCTGTATTTTGGGTCCTTAAACATGTTTGTATTATATGCTTTTCAAAATAACATGCTTGTGTGTTGGTGTTGCATCTTCTCCCTCCCTGTGTGTGGCACAAACACAAGAGCGGAGTAGACACATGAAATGGAGGCCTTGAGAGACAGGTAAAGTAAAGATAACGCTGCTGAATCTGACTCTTTACATTTGAGTAAAAGCAATAAAGGCTTTCAGTATTTGTTAAGCTGGTTATGACAGTTCTGTTTAGGTTCAACAGCTACCATCTAGGGATGTTCCTGGAGACTAATTTATTGGAGTTAAACAAGAAAATAAATAGACTAGTCGACTAGCCTAAAAGACAGAAAAAACGACAGAAAACATTTAAAACTGAGCCCAGTCTAATCACTGGAGTTAAACAATGGTTTCTTAGTTATATTCTGGTTTATTCTTACACAGACTATGTGCAGCCACATAAAAGTACTACAGAAGCATGCCAGTTAGCAACTCGAATTTCTGGTGTCAAACAGCAACATTTTAATGTAGAGTTAATTAGTCGCACTCATCCCTACTATATCTAGGTGCTATCCAAAAAACCTGTGGCACTGTCGGTGCTTTGACGCTTCCCATGATTTCTTTTCTCACTTGACCCACTAGAACAACACCCTCACTGTGTACCGGAACTCCCGATTTCCAAAGAAAGATACTTGGCCAAGCATTGTGTCTTTTCATCCTGTTAGTGAAGTGCTCGACATGGTTGTGTGTTGGTGCTATGCAGAGCTTAGCACAGCATTGTCTACATGCTGTAGCTGTGTACTGTCCATCCATCCATCCATCCATCCATCCATCCGTCCGTCCGTCCGTCCGTCCGTCCGTCCATCCATCCGTCCATCTGTCCATCCATCCATCCATCCATCCATCCATCCGTCCATCCATCCATCCATCCGTCCATCCATCCGTCCATCCATCCGTCCATCCATCCATCCATGTCTGGCTCACAAAGGCAGTAGTCTAAGCAGAGAACCCCAAACCTCCTTCTGCCAGGCCATGTCCTCCATCCCATCTCAGAGGATACTGACGCAAGCCTGCTAAGAATTATTAAATTCTCTCTTAGAAAACCTCCCCCAGCTTCCCAAATGACCAAACTCCTTATCCTATTGATAAGGGACAGCTCATCCACTCTTAGGAGGAAACTCATTTCTGCCACTCAAATCTGTGATCTAATTCTTTCCATCAGTACCTAGAGTTCATGGCCATAGATGAGGGTGGGACCATAGACTGACCATAAACCTTAACACTCAGCTCCTCTTCATCTTAACAGACTACTACAGCATCCACATCACTACAGATGGCACCAATCCATCTATCAATCTCCCACTTCACTCTCCCCTCACTACTGAGTAAGATCCTGATGTATTTAAACTCCTCCACTTGGGCAGAAACTTGTCCCTGACCCAGATCCAAAGTAATATTTTTTCAGAGTTTCTTCCTCGTCACTTTTAATTTTGCTGTCATTACCTTACCCGTACATGACAACTTTTCAACAGTACAGCATTCTACCTACATAAAGCATCAACGCTGTGGGCTTACATGCTGTATTTGAGTTGGAAGACTACATGCAAGAACATCTGTATTTACATAGACGAAGACCTTTGCAAACGTATACTAAGGTGTAAAGCCTGCGGGAGGCTTATAGATAGGGAATGTTTTCACAGATAGCTGTCAGAGTCAAATTTAAGCAATTTTAGGCTTTGAAAGGCATCAGTAGTTATCCACAGGCCACATTGCCCTTTGTTTCTAATGGTGATCCACTTTTAATAAACCTATTAGAACAGATGAAAAGGGAACAGCAGAATGCAAATGCAGCGTGAATTTCTTTATTATATGGTACTTCCAACAAACAATCACCCCCACTTCAATAAAAACATGTCTACCACCATCACTGTTTCATAGTGTATCATCAAATGTGTTTAAGAAAATGAACCAAATAGTGCTGTTTGCTTGCCTTCACCTTTTTCATAGCATGTCCACATCATAAATCTGTTTTTTTTAAACATTATCAATAATATTATTGACAGGAATGTTATATAATTTATATAAATGATACAGAATAACTGCACCTTTTGTAAGGATAAGTTAGTGACGCTTTGAGTTTTCAAAGGGAAGAACTGGCAGAAAAAGGGTGAACTGTGCTACACTATTCCCTTTGGGATGAATGCAAGGATTCTGTGAGACTTTCAGGTCTCCAAAAGACTTTTTGGGCTGTCTCTTTGATGCAGCCCCCAGAAGATATGCAGGCATAGAAAGAGACATAGAATAGAATTGAATACATGGATGGACATATGAGATCCTGTGGTCTTTACTGCATTGCTCTCAGAAAACAAACCTAACCAAGTGATATTGTTACATAAGCTTTCAAGATGAGCATATAAGTATGATGAGTTGTTTATTCCTTGCAACACTCTGTGTAATGGACATTACAGCCTCTAGGTGCCGCTAATGGGTCTTTATGGGTCCCCCCCGTTCCATTAGGAGTCAATTTCATATAAGATGCCATAGGGGAGACCATCTTTCAAGGTCCAGGGCAGAGTCCACTCAGTTAGATATGACCAGATGATGGACTCTTCAGGGCTAATAACAAACCCCTGTTTTTCTTTTCATTTTGTATTTTTCTTTTAGAGTGTGCATTCATCACCTTTGCAAAGTCATTTAATGTTTAATGGCTTCAATTCATTTTTAAGAATAAAACAAGTAAATAGGTGGCTATTTTATTGTTTTTGCACACTTATCTATCTCTCCCTCACACACAAAAATGAGAATGTGCAATAATGCTATGTTTGTTCTCTGCTGTCGTGGTTTTGAGCATCGCCTTCAAAAATCCATGAAAAAAACAATAAGAGCTGTCAAGATTTCGGTTTCTTTTGGCGGTTAATGTTGGCATAAGAACCCTTAATTTGAATTTTCATCTGCCATGTACTGGTGACAATTAATTAAACATTGATTCGGGGAGGCCTTGGACTTTTTAAGGTAGCTGGAAAGCAGTAATGCACATCTTTTTAGGACAGGCAGAGCTATGAGACAGAGAATTCAACAAGATATATTTTCATTGTCTGGTAACAATTGGTCAGATGTGTCTAGACAGGTTTTGATTGAGGCTCTTGATTCTGTGACATGTGTCAGTGAAAAGATGTACATCAGCTATGTGGCTGGGCTTTGTTAGGAGCCAGAGGGAAATGGAAAGAAGACAAGATAATGCTTGTCTCAGAAGTCTTTCTTTAAAACGATTTAAGCCATTACATTTATGAAAAATGTGCCAGCCCTCATCTGATTTACTTGGAGCAGCTGAAAGAGAAATCTTAAAAGCTTCATTGCCCTAATAAAATTATGTTTTGAGGTAAAAGACTGACCACAGGTAAAGGATAACATGTGTATTTAAGAGTAAAGACAGCAAACAAATACCTCTTCAGGACAAACAATATAAGATGTTCTATTTTGCTGATATACTGTCTTTTGCACTGCTGATAGTATCAAATAATTCAAAGTGTAAACAGAAACAGCAGGTCTTGTCTGCATACCAATCACAAAACTACAGATATTACATACTTTTAAATATTTAAAGAGTCTTATTTTAGATGAAGAACTCTCAGCTAAGCACTGAAATCCACTGTGATGCAAACAAAACAAGTTTACCGGAGCATGACATAAACAGAAGGGGAACACAAGGTAAATATCATTTTTGTAGTGAGCAAACACACCCGCTACACCTTTTGGTTTAGTTCATCTACTCCGTGCTGTTTGCTAGTTTCCTTTGAGGGGCTGCAAAAAGTCAAACTGTAAAATATTCAGAGCACAATGCATCAACGCACAGGTTATTCAGTATTGCCATAGAGCTTTGCTCTTTACTGCTCATCCCTTATGGAGTAATTATAATAATAATCCTGCAGTCCAAGCTTACAGCCTAAAGTTTACCAACATTGCCTCTCAGAACTTCTCAGATGCATATTTTTCAGCTACCTTTCAGCGTAAGGGAAATATTAATGTTACATTCACATTTACATAAAGTTGCAGGGATGCTTTTATCATTTCTTACACAGAATACCGTGATGCACTCTGGGTGAATTAGCAGAATGTGTGACATGGGTGTCTGTTTTATTGTTGAACCCTTGTCATTTTGTGTTTTGTTTGCTTTTTCTGTTGCTAAATGTTTATATATATATATATTCTGCTCATTTTCCATGTTTTGTTTGCTTTTAATGTTTCTCTTTTTATTGAAGTCTTTGTAAGTCTCTCCAACCCCACCCACCTCCTTCCCTGAAGGTCCCTAAACCCTCGTTTAGAAACACAGAAGTAGTGTAGTACCATTGCTATTAAAACTGTGACTATTAAAATGGGATCTCATAAATTTCCTATCTGTAAATTTTACCGTTGACCAAAATCAAATGTGTCAGCTAAAGATGTATGAAGCTTTAATAATTTAATGAGGTAAATACATGCTTGCAGAATCAAGCATGATCACAAATAAGGATGAGTTAGGACAAATTGTCAATAAAAACTAGCCTCAGGCAAAATTGATTCTTTTGCTGTACTACTGCTCTTATTGATATTTAAAAAAAAAAAATCCTACTCTGTCTTGCAGTATATGTTGCAACATAAATTTTAGAATGGATTTTGCAATGACTTGGATCTTTTTGTTAAGCATGAAATGGATAAAGCATCACTCTGGTATGTGATACTGTATCTATGGGAATCAGTTAGCATGAGCTACAGTAAATACTTGCTACTCCGGGGCCCTCAGACCATCGCGAGCCACGACGTGTCCTTGGTTTGACTCTGCTACTCATCACTGAGGTCCACTATTTTTCTTTCCAAGATAACTTCGCAGCTGTAATTAAGCTCCATAAGTAAATGTGTCACCTTGACCAGAAAAAGAGCCCAGTGTGGAGACCTTCTCAAATATTTCATGTCATTTAAATGAAAGAGTCCTTAATACTGTCCTCAAGCTTCTGAAGGATGGCGTGGCACTTTGCTGTGTGTGCACATGGACCACTCTAGTATCCTGGGAGTTATATCCATATGTACATCTTATCTCAATATTAATGTCAGTGGAGCAAGATGTATATCCTTTATAACGAGGCAGGAAGTCAGGCGTGGATGAACATTTACTGTGTCCAACTGACATGTAGCCAGGACAAGCCCTGCGATTAGCATTGATATTTCCATATCCCGAAAACACAGACTTTCCCCATTAGCCAAGTCATTGTATAACCTTACTATAAACTAACCTTGCCATATTTTCCATAAAAAGACTCAACCATGTGCACACACCAGGGAAGAAATACTCTTTTTTTCAAATGTTGTTAGTAGATATAAATGTTGCCATTTAAGTTAATGATGCATTTTTCCAAATTGGCCCATTAGGATATTGACATTCACATCTGCAGATGTGCATGAACATGCATGCAGTCAGATATGTGACCATGCTTGGTTCTCACAACTACATGAAAAAGCAAAGCCTCTCACTCCTTTGATTCCATCACTGTTTCTCACTCTCTCTTTATCACACCAGCACATAATCCTACACATATGCTGTAATACGCACACAAACACGTCCACACTCCCTTCACATACAAGGCTCTGCCTGTCTCTACCACACATCATCCTCCTCCTTGAGCACACTTGATGTAATGCTGTAGGTTTGATCTTCCATGGGTTGGTCCAGGAACACCAGTGAACCTGCTGATGCTGCTGGTCAAAGAACTATTTCATTGCAGCAAAAAAGCCTTGTAGCTGAATTCCACCAGGTATTTGGAAACCTGATTGCCTGCTATAAAATGTCCTTCTGATGTGAAGCACATTATGAGCAGCCAGAGAATATGGCTGTATTATATATTCACAAACACACATGTAGCAACTCGAAAGCCTTTGCTTTCAGAAGAACATTTCAAGACAAGATGATTTTTTTTCCTCATCCTTTTTCACTCTTGATAAGCCATGAAGATCCAAGCAATACTCAGTCAATGCAAAAACAGCCTGTACCAGGAGCAGGTACATTAATTTGTTGCTGTCTCTTATATAATTAAAACCGCACGCTCATTATGAAGTCACTGTGTTAGATCTGAGAGGAGGGTAAACTGAATAAAAGAAAAGAAAACGAAGGAATGTAACTTTATCAAAAAAATAGAAAGGTACAAGTGTAAAGATGGTGCATCGTTCCTGAGTCTTTTTGAACATCCAGTTCAGACTTTATCGAATTATAAGCGTGGAAATAGTTGTGCTTTGCACAAAGGTGGATGCAAAGTGGGAGCTCTGCTTTGATTTATACATGTACAAAGACAACGTTGCAATATCTGAGTGACATTTCAAAGAGCAATTAGGGTACCAAGACTATATTGATGCCACATTAATTAAGCTTAATATGCACTTGGCACATAGAGATCTGTCTCTGTCTAGAAAGTACTTCCTAATTTCGGTCCATGAATTCAAAAGCTGAACACAGTCTGTCTCTCAATAAATGCACAACCTGCAGAAAATAAACTTACCCACTCTTCCGCTGCAGCGATTAAATAACAGACGAAACCAGTCACTGAGAGAAGTGTATTACATTCCCCATTAATGTCCATTCACAGCTCAACGACGCTCACGCCGACACCCGTCCGTGTGCCGACGGAAGGGGACGCGCAAGCGAGAGCGCGCCTCTTGGCCAGCATAGACAGAGCTCTGAGAGATGCGTCAGTAAGGAGGAGGTGTGAAGACAAGTTAAGAGTAATAACAGCCCTCCAGTAATGAAGGAAACGAGTATTATTATGACATTTTGTATATAACTTTGCCAGATGCGCAAGAACGTCGCCTAGCCTGCTACTGGTTCGCTATGACCTTAGTGTAATGCAGCGTAATTGGGGGTCTTATACGATGGAAACGGGGTAGTAGATACAAAACGAGGATATTTGACTGCTTAAATGTGTTGGAGCCACACGCAAGTTGTAAACATGCATGCATCAGGTGGAGTACAGAATGGTTTTAACTTCTGTAACTTGAGTTTTGCACCAACATTTGTGCTGAACATAAATAGTTAACATTAACATGGGGAATTTGTAGCAGCAGTACACAGTGCCTAGAATATGCATCATTGGTCACATTAGCAAGCAAACTCGCTGTATTGCAGAAACACACTTATTTTACAGAGAAAGTGTGAAATCTGTGCAGGTTTCATGAGGAGGCGATGAAAGCCTTCATTAAAGAATGAACATGTATGAAGCCACTAGAAAAAAAAATTAATGGAAAAAGTAGATGTAATTTTGGTTGTGTTGGTGGTTGAGATGTTGGTCATTACTAGGGAATTGGAAAACACTGATTATAAAATGAGCTGGCTTGTGATCTAGAGCTGGAGGTGTGTGTTATCAATCTCTCAACTCACCTCCCTCTGAGCACTGCAGCTCTCTGCTGTTTATTTAGCCGGGTGTTATGTAAATGTGTAGTCACTATGTTTCCTGTAAGAAACCATTGGTTGATGTTTAGTCTCTTCTGATTGACTGGTGGATGTAGATTGGCTTTATAGCTGTTATGGCAGGGTGTGGAAATAAAATATGGCCACTTTGTGATGCGTTGCGTAGGCTGATCATGCACTGCGGACTTGCATTTGCTTCATTTGATTTAATAAGAAAACATAAGACTGGAAAATGAAACTAAATTGGTCTTAAATTTTCTGCACTGCAGTTTACTCGCCTTGGCCACAGTGATAAAGAATTATCATGGCTGCTGCCTACAACAACACCTGTGAGAAGCTGAAGCTCCTGTTAGTCACTGAGAATAAAGTATTGGTTGCCAAATGATACAAAACCTTTACTGAATCACATATAGACAGAGTGAAAAATTTGGTTCTTGTAAGTGTTAACTTTTGGACAAATGTTCCATTTCCTTAAAGATAAATCTGTGGACAGCCTTAATCTCTACAATATCTACATCAGGTGATTCTATGCTCCCCAAAACAAACACTGGCCACATGTAACAAACCTCCTTTATCTATTTTAAAAAGCTCATTTGTGAAACTGACATTTTATTTGATATGCTGGCTCTTGGGTTTCTCTAGTGGGGTAATCGTGGCTCAAGAGTTTGCACTTCGTCTTGTAATCGGAAGGTTGCCTGTTCGAGCCCCGGCTCCGGCAGTCTCAGTCGTTGTGTGCTTGGGCAAGATACTTCACCCGTTGCCTACTGGTGGTGGTCAGAGGGACTAGTGGCACCAGTGTCTGGCAGCCTCGCCTCTGTCAGTGCGCCCCAGGGCAGCTGTGTGTGAATGGGTGGATGACTAAATGTAGTGTAAAGCGCTTTGGGGTCCATAGGGACTAAGTAAAGCGCTATACAAATACAGGCCATTTAGTGTATGTATAACAAGTGGCCTTGTTCTGTGGGAAAGGAGAAATACAATTAAGTAATTCTGGGAAACCACAAGCCTATTAAAGTGGAAATGTTCCTTCTTTTAATAAACCCTCCAGAAAGTAAACCAATTTGATCAAAGTGTTGAACCTTTGGGGGAAGCCATCTATGTTGTTATGTTTAGGTAGTGCAACCTGCAATGAATCTGCAATGAATTAAGGCAATTCAGAGGCCAAAAGAGGGTCCAACACTCATACTGGTAAGGTGTACCACTAAAATGCAATTGAGTGTATATTATGCTGTTTTAATGCTAAAACAATTAATGGATCTATGAGAATGCAACCTTAAGTGGAGATAATTTATTGGAATTCATTGGCCTGGGAGCTGCTGCCATTCCCCTCTGAGGCATTCTACAAACCACAGCCTCAATTCATGCTCAAGACATCTGCCATTATCTACTAGAAATGGTGTCAAAATGAGGATCTCGTCCCAGGTAGTGAACTAAAAACAAAACCAAAACCTTCACTTAGCGATCCATTTCAAAGTGTTCAGCTTAGATGTTCAAAATGCAGGGTCAATTCCCTAATTTGTGCACTCAAATATTCTTCAAACAAGTGCGTACACAAAATTATCGATCGGCGAAACGTGTTTACGAGCCAAATCAGTTTCAGTTATTCAGTGCAGTGAATTAGAATGATTCTAAATCAAGAGCAACATGCACACTCTTTGCAATCAAAGGCTCAGGCTGCAATAATTAAGGTGTTGAATGTTGTGTCCCCTAAGGCAAGAACTGTCGCCGAGGAAGGAAGCAGGTGGAGGACAAGAACCGCCTGATCTGTCAAACCAAGATCAGAGACTCAGTGCAATAATTTGACAAACCTCCATAACCTAGGTCTTACAAAGAAATGAGAGTGAAAGCAATGAAATCCAAGGATGGAAACTGAATAAATTTTATGGTTATTTAACATATTTGAAAGCTGATACAAGCAGTAAGGGAACTAATGGTATTAAATGTTGTTTTCAGTCAAATCCCTTTCAGTCATTGTTTTAATATGCTTTATATACATTCATTTAAAATATATGTTTTACTATTTGGGGATTCGGTATTTGTCCATATTACACAATGTGAAAAATTTCACACAAGAAAATATTGAGTAATCCTGGATAGTAAACCACAGATTTGGTTTGTAAAATATATATATATATATATATATATATATATATATATATATGTATGGGCAACATTTTCTTTACCATTACATCTACATGCACATATGTGTCCATTTCATTAGGGTTTAATGATATAAGCTGGTAATTCTGTGCTTTCATATGCAAACAGAGTGCATGAACGATTTACATTTGGGCAGGCTGCTCTTAAGAGTAAACACCAATAAACTGCTTTCTAATTAAATCAATTTCTATGGAAAAATGTAGGAGTCCAGTTTCAGGTACCTGCAAGCGGAGGCTCGGGAAGTCCATATTTTACGTCTATTGCTGTTGTCTATCTATCGAAACCTAATCTTCCATCATCTTTTTTTATCTGCTTTAAATAACTAAAGCTTCATATTTAAACAAGCTCAGGCTCCTATTTTTATTCCGCATTATAGAGAGACTTTATAAGGAGCTCTCAGTAGAGAAATTACAATCACAGTTGTTGTTTTTAATTAGCAGTGACTTTTTTGCCATCTTATCAGTGTGAAGATTAAACTGAAAATTTAATGAACCTTCATCATGCTTTAGTCATGTGTGTCTGCTTATTGCTGTCTTGGACTGCAAAATCTGCCACTTTTAATGTTGTCTTGCTTGTTAACGATCATACACAGCAAGTTAAACAGAATAACGTTTCTGAACAATTAATATTTTAAGTGGTTGATTATTCAATCATTTTATTCACTGAGTCTTCACTGAATTTAATATAGTATCTGCTGCATTGTCTAATCTTTTACCTTTCTTTTATAGAAAGCAGATATCCATTTAAAAAAAAATAACACTGGCAATTATTACAAGCTTGCCACACTTTAAAAACACCACAACATCCCAGTGTGCTTGCTTGTCTACGCCTACTACTGTACAACCTATTTTACTCATTCTTTTATGTCGTCATGAATGTTATGTAACAAGGTCAACAGATTTGACACACAAATTCTGCAGGTATTCTGAAGGACTATAGAACTGGTATGTTGTCTGCAGTGTTGTTTTTGTGGCCATACAATGTATTTGTATATTGTTACATATATTTAAAGCAAGAAGGTAGGAAAAACTGAAAAACTCTCAAATGGCACATGTAGCACATTTTTGGTAATTGGGTATCACAAAAAATAAGTTTTGCAGAAGATTTTTTTAAAAATCCAAATGGCCACATTTACTGTATTCTTGTACTCCTGCAATCTTATCTGCTCACATTTGTAGTAAAAATACTAAATTGGGTAAAAAGTTTGCATTTACAATTCAGCCTTGTTTGAAAGGGGGAAAAAAGCCAAATTAGAGCACATGTGTTGGATAGTGTGTTTATTCTCTCTTTTTTAGAAAAAGATGCAACCTGTTCTTTAAATGCATGACTCATCTCTGGCTTTGCTTAACACCTGTTCCAATTTTCTGAATTATAATCAGTCCAACTGACTTCCATGTCTTCAAATTAAGGAAAAAAGGCTTACAATAAGAACATAATGTTTGCAGAGTAGGGACAAAGGTTTGAAATTTGCACTGTTCTAACAGATATACACGCCCCCAAATTTTTTTTGTTGTTGTTTTCTCTTTTTTTGATTTACTTAAAAAGGTTATGCCAAGCGGGTTCACACAGCTGTGTTAAGTAACTCCCAAGAAACATTTATTTTAGTAATTTTCATTATTTCAACATAATACAGTGTTTTGGCAATATCTCAATGGCTTTTTTATTGAGTCAGTTCAACATATTTGAATAAAACACAACCAGTTTCTTAAGAGTTACGTAACACAGTCGCCTGAAACCTCTTGACATAACTTTTTTAAGTAATTCAAAAAATAAATAATTTATTCATGGAATCCAACTAAAGATGATTCTTTAAAATCACCAGTCGTGAGGTTACTTTTTGTGTTTTGAGTGTAACCGAGTCAAATTTTTAGTGGCTTTGCAAAAGCTTACATTATTGTTGTTTGCTGTCTCTTTCAGTTTAGTGTTGATATCACACTCGCTCCTTGGGTTTCAGAGATACTTCAGGCAAAGATCAGTAGAAGATACTCCAGATTTGATGGCACCCCTGCAGAGATATAAACCATTGCTGTGTCACAACATAGATCCACTGGTGATTGCAGCTCCTTTGAATCATCAGAGTGTGTCGCGTATTCTATCTAGCATATCTTTTAATTTAAAAAAGAGAGAAAAAAAAAACAGGCAGAGGAACATCTGTTCTCTGAACTTAAAGTTATTTTTTTCTTTTTCTTTGTGCACACTTGAATACTCCCACTGCCTGCTTTCGACGAGATGCAGTGCTCTTCCACTACAAGAGCAATAAATTGGAGGTTTAAGGATGAAGGAGCACTTGGTAAAAGAGCGTTCAAATATAATTTTTCCTGCTTTACTGAACTGCAGTCCATTATTTCCAAAACAAATCAGCTATTTCACCACCCACACAATTGAATATCAAGAGCAACACAAATAATTTGAACCAAATGTTCTGTGCACAGCGTGGGAACTGTAGTGAAGGTAGACAGTGCGAAACAACCTCAGGTCACACTTGTATAACATGCCAATACTCTATTCTCCACCACTGGCTATTAGTCATTTAAGAGAGACAGATGGATGGCACGGCTTCTTTAATGTCATCACGACACAAGCATTACCTAATGATTTCCTGCCCTCGAGTTTACAGTAAACAGGCACAATTAGGGCTGGCAGGGGCAGCGATAAGTGAGAGCAACCTGGAACAGTCGTATTATATTATTGCCTGAGAATATCATGGGAATGATTTTGACACTCATGTTTCAAGATTCTTAAACAATAACAAGCATGGTGTTATTCTAAACCTCCTTTTAATTTTCCATTCACAACAAATGTTCTCATATTTTCCATCTTCCAAATCACCAAGCCCTCTAATCACTGTGGAGAGGATGCAACAAATAGCCTAACAAAGTTGTTTCAGTCTTACATCTGGCATCCTGCATGCTCTGACAGAACAGCATTGTAGCACAATTCAAAGGAAATGTAAACTAGTTGTGGGAGTAAACTGTCACAACACAAAGTATATTGTACCCTGCTGTGCATGAGGCTGCGTAGCCACAGATCAGTCAGAGTACCCATGTTAATAAATGTCTACTGTGCCTTCACAGGGCATTTCTACCTTGGAGCCAAACAAGCTGTTTTTGACAGCTGGGTATGTTTACACAAAATAAGCCCAGCTACAGCCAAGTGTTTGCCAATGGGGAATACAAAATTTTCTCTAGTGACCACTGGTTACCAGGGGGTCTCCAACCAGTCTCTATGGCAGTATCACTGGTGCCTTGCCTCAACAGGAAGTAGACAAGTGTCACGACAAGTTGATGTAGAAACAGATGGAAAATGTTCCTGTATCAGTTGACCCTTAAACATGTTGTCCTATTTAGCACAGTAATGCTGAAGGCGTTTAAGATTATTTTTTCTCAAATGGCAGATGCTGCTTTGAAATAATTGTAAAACTGAATTAAAGAGATTGAAATTTAAGAGATGTATCTACAAGCATTTCCCTGGTACATGTTTTATACAAACATTTGTGGTGAACATAAGTTACAAGCTAACAACCTTTTCTGTTTCATAAGCTTCTGCTTTCTGTTGCTACAGCTGCTTAAAAAGACCTTAAATTATAAGCATAAAAAAATATAAAACTGCAGTTCAGTTATGTTTGTTAAATTGCACTCTTTGTTGGAAAATGGAGGTTTTCACTGCTTAGTCACCTTGGTTGGTTCCTGCATTGTGTTAGTGCTTTCAGATACTGGTTTATTAACCTCCTTTTTTATTAGCGATACTTAAGCTGTGGGAATATTGACATAAACATACACACACATAGAGAAAATCTGATACAAGCATATTCTTTTTTAAATTTTTAATGACAACAATCTTCCCAAATATATTGACACTTTTACCTCAAGATCCAACAGAACTTGTAAAGAAGAAGTGGAGGTAGGTTCTAGCCAAAAGTGCCCCATTCAACCGCTGAAAGAGCTTTTAGTCATTATCACAAATATGTGTGTGTCTCAAGGATTTTAGCTCTGAATATAATGTGTAATGTTCAGGAGATTTCTTTCCTCTAGCAGCCTTCATTCTCAGGAACACCTTACACATCAACACCACCACAAGCTTTGAAAATGACCAGCAAGCTGAATCACCATCACTCTGGAACAATCTCAAGTGACAATAAAAGATTCATGAAGCAGAAAAAAAATTGGTTTGACAGCATTTTATTTTGCTGATATCACATGTTTGTGTTTAGATATTTGGTACAGTATTTGGCTGACGAGAGTATTTTAATTGTTTTTAATGTGTTTGGTGAAATGACCATTATTTGCATTCTTTTGCTCAGACTTGTAACCATTGTTTGGTTTTAAATCATATCCATGGACCAAGCATTTTTTTTAAGTCACCAGGCAGTAAACTAATCCATAAATACCCCAGTTTAAACAAGAAGTGGAAGTTGTTCAAACACTGTAACAGCAGGGTTGTCAACACTATCAGCTGTTGTGCTTTGAAGCATGCTAAAACCCTCCCATTAACAACGTAACACCACCAAAATAACAATTGTAAGTGCTAAATTGTACATTTAGGAAAATGTACATTCCTTTTATTGTTGACAGTATTAATTGATGCTTTTGTACGGTACATAATATTGAAGCATATTGTACTGGCAAAGTCAAAATATAATCTTCATAAAGATTAGATTTATGGCTGGTAGATTATATAAGCTTTTACAAGTATGCCTTAATGCTACCAACCTAACATACACCTACCATTATGATCAATGAAACAGGACATCTCAAACTATTATATTCTAAATCTGAAGAGGAATACGTCAGAGGCTAGTCTTAGCTTTCAATTTGACTCAAATGACATCTTATTTTAATGAAATTAGTGGAAAATATTCCAGCTACTCCATATTTGGAACACGAGCTGGTAAATAAATAACATCAGCTGCCACTGAATTAATAAACTAAACTCAGGCAAACCTGGCAGACATCTGGGATCCATCAAAGAGGGTCTGCAGGTCGGAGTGGTTGGCTGAGGGGGAAAACTTTAGTCCTTCAGCATTATCATTAATGTCACCAGTAACAAGATAGAATCTGCTACATCTTTCAGCTTTCTGAGACATTTTAATGTCATTATTTCTTACATCGTGTTCACACAAAATGCACTGCCAACACTAACGTGGTCGAGATATTTCAGTCTGGACTAAAGTAGTCGACCAACTGTCACTGCCATCCGTCATCCCTAGAGGCATGCTGCTTTAGCTGAAAACATTTTTTAAATACATAAAACTGGGCTCCAAACATAAATAGTGGAAATTCTCCAAGCTAAGCCAGTTTCTCATTGCCAGTTGTGAGAAAGGTTGTTCTGAACATTTTATCCCACAATAGTACCAAAGCTCACTCTGGATGTATGGAACTGTGTGTGCAGCCTTTGTCTGGGTCACACTGGTCTTTGAATGCAACTTAACCACTACAAACAAAAGTGTATCCTTTAAGTAACATTTGGCTATTGGTGCGAACTCCTAGTAACCATGTGGGAGGTTTTAATGAAACCTGTGTCATTCTCCCTTATGGAGATGAAGAACCCACATGAGTGTCTGCTCTCATTAATCTGGCTTTTACTGGCATGTCTAAGTGTCCTGTGATGCCCCAAAAGCTGTTTCACGTCTTGGCCATGAATCCTTGTATTTCAGGAGAGCTTTTGGAGTATAAAAAGTAAAATCCAAGTTTATTGTGTGTCAGCGCAAAAATTCTGGCAGTCGCAGTCTAAAAATTGACATGTGTATCAGGCATCTGAAAGCACTTATCAGTCAAACCCTGTAAAGGTCTGTGCCAGTCTACACATTACCGCAGATTGCAGTGGGCTTGGCCTCTGCTCAGTGTTCCCTTGGTCCAGCTGAACAGCGTAAGTGATGGAAAGTGCCATCTGAGGGCGAGCTCACAAACAGGATAATGGAGGATGCTGGCACACGCTAAAAAGATCGTACACATGTAAACACGTGCGCACAAGCCCACTTGAACACAAGCAAAAATATGTGTCTGGTTCAGCTAATATAGCCAAGGGAAGATGTGTCACTCTCAGAAAAGCAGTCAATCTCACATCTTAGCGACAACTGAGGCGGCGCTAAAAAAGACAAGCAGATGCAGATAATACCAGTCCAATCTGATAAACAGCAATGACAATGCACGCTGCTATTAAACACACTCGCATAGGCTAACTCACTGAATGGGAAAATGAGGGCATCTTTGCTGATACGTTATAATGGGCAGAGGAACACACAGTACTGATATGAGACAATAGTTCCTGAGAGAGATGGTTGGGGTTTTTTTCTGCTCTGCAGGAGAAATAATTATTGTATAAGCCCAAGTCAAAACCTGGCACTCTTTGTTTCTAAATCTGGTCATTGGCTCAAGTGACTTCTACCTCTCAAGCTTGATGTCCTTGAGGTCTTAGCCAAACTGTCCATCTTGTCATTGAATTAATAGAAGTGAGGTTTCTTTTATTATTATTTTTTTAATTTTGCTTTTACAGTGCCTACATAATTTAGAGCCTGTTTGGCTTTTAGTTCACAGTATGCTTGTCTATGCAATCTCTATGCAATGTTATCTTGAATTAATGCTCTTAAAGAAAGACGGTCACAGCATTGTGGCATGATTGTTTGCATTTAAAATAGCACATCGCACTAAGTGTACAGCAGTGATTTCTTTTAAAACAATGTGTTATTTCAAGGTGGAATAATATAAAAGAACAAAAAAGTGTGGTGAACTTGCAGTTTCTGGATTGTTTTTCCAGTCTGTGTCTCGCAGCCAAAACTGGTCAGTAAGTTCCCTGACTGGGATTTGTTGTGCCAACAAGCATCAGTTCTGTTTGTGGCAGCTTGGGCAGATTAATTCCCAAACTTGCCAGCAACTCTGTGTTCTCTTATTTTCCTCCAGAAATTCACTTTCCCAGCCTAATCTCTGTTCATTCATAGAGTCTTACAACAGCAGAGCTCTAGTGGAAATTGAAATATTTTGGATGTTCACGGTGTTGTTAATGTTCTCTTTTTCAGAGCTTTTCAGATTTATTGGTGGGTTTAGATGAATTGCTCTCTAGGCTTGGTTTCAACAGCAGCATTTAGGTCTTATTCATGAAAAAAAAAGCTTTAAAAATCAGCTGTATGCTGCCTGCTCATAGTCAAAAATCAGACAAAGATAGCAGCCAGCTGTGGTGACCGTAAGGGTGCAATTAATAGCCAGATATTTTTTTCAGAGTTGGTGGAGATCAACACATAATAAGAGCCACGCTGGACTAAGCCAGTCATGTCCTTAGATGCTGAATGATTGCCCTAAAGGTTTAAAAAAAAGTGATTGCAGGTGTAAAAGAGATTTGGGGACATTTAAAATTTAGACATATTATTAGTTATTATCAATCTCTGGTTCTCTTCTACACAATGTCTTTGTGCATCCTTCCTCTGCTCATCCTTAACTAGTTGCTGCAGATGGCTGCCCCTCTCTAAGCCTGGTTCTGCTGGAGGTTTCACCTGTTAAAAGGGAGTTTTTCCCTCCCACAGTCGGCCAATGCACTTGCTCACAGGCGGTCATATAACTGCTGGGAATTTCTGTTTTCTCTGTATTATTGTAGGGTCTTTACCTTACAATATAAAGCGCCTTGAGACAATCTGATTGAATTGAATTGAACTGATTGTTAGAGTCTATATTAAAAAAACAAAAAAACCCTCAGTATAACATAACAATGTGTAGTTTTAAATCTATCTGTCACCTACCTGTTATAAATGTACTGCTTGTCCCTTAGAGGTTGCCAGGCTATTCTATCAAACTAACATATGAGGGTGAACTAATGCTTTAAGGTTCACCTGAATAAAGAAGGAAAAACAACATTTTGTTTGCTTTTTCACAGTCGTGTCACTCATTAAATGCTCAGTTTACAGATGGGATCAAATGCCATTGTCCCACCATGGTTTTAATTCTCTAAATAGGCCTCTGCTTATCTTGTACCCTTGCCTACCTTCTGCCTGCACAGATCTGTAAACAAAGATTGGGTCATGCAAGAAGAAAAAAAAACTGCACCAAAATAATTTTCTCTGTCCAGTTTCATTTAGCTCATATGCTATGAAATAATGGAGGCACAGATAATGCCTGGTGAAGAGCAGACAGGATTCTGGCAGGTAATTTGTTTGCTTTGTTCATCTGACACTGCCTTCCTTTTGTCTGATGCAGGGTAAATAATCATTTTCAACTGTAGCAGAAACCTGTATGAAAAATACAAAGACTACTGTATGTGGCACGTTTTTCATGTCACTGACCCCGTGTGGGATTTTACCTACTCGATACCCCGGAGAAACCCTTTGCCACCCATTCAAGTGTTCTCTTTTGGTTTCTACCATGTGGACCCTGAATAGCATGGCTCTAATTCCCCTGATCAGGCCAAATCAGGAGTAGCAGCTGCAGTAGGCTTTTATCACAGGCATAATTATTGAGGGATTGCTGCTAGGTTTGTGAAATAATTGGTTTTTGAAGAACACAACAACCTAAGGCCAAGGGAGAGAGTGACTCAAGTTTGGAATGTGAAAATGTGAAAACCTTTTTGAAACCTGGTGAGCTGCCAATGTGTTTTTTTACCATCAACCACTTTTTTTTGTCTCAGCAACATTGAATGAATGTTAGGTGAGTGTCAGTAATGGTAATGCCTCAGTTACTGTTATGAGACAGAGAAGTAACAAAGGTAGGATTCAGGTATGATTTGCAGAATATTGAAACTGGAGAAATTTTACCAATCCAATTTTGCAGTTTTGTGTTACTTTTAAATTTGTATAAGGAAACTGACAACACAAAGACTAAGATGTTGCATGAGACAGACATGTAAATACACATATGCTACTTTAAAGCATTATTTGTTAATGTAAATGTTTATGTGACCACTAAGGGCAAACATGACCAGACAGAATAACTGCGGCTTCTCATGGTTTTCAAATCTATCGCCCAATTTATGTTCCGCAGAAACAAGATTGAGACGCTTTACTGAGTCCTGTAACACTTATTCAAGGATGTGCATTGTACAGCTGCTGAGTGCGTGGTCAAGGCTTCCTGTATTATTACAAACTAACTGCAGTTCAGAAAATTGCAGGAATATTGTAACTCATTTTGTTCGAGCACAAGTAAGTCTGATTGAGGCTTCAGTATACATGTAGGTGTATGCGTTTGGGCTGTTCATCCCTTAAACTAGTGCTATTGTATAACATGTCCTGGTGTAAAAAAAAAAACACAAAACCCTAACTTTAATTACCAACAGATGCAAACATGTCAGACTGAAATGTAATACTTGTTTTACGGTCAATTGAGAATGAAAAATTTAAAATAAGTCCCCATTATTCTTCTCAGTGACATAAAAAAGAACTCCAGCAAGTATTCACAGTTTTAGTTTCTTACTTTGCTGCCTAGAGCTGTACTTTTGAGAGCAAATAATACCTTTGTAACAGTGAGCCATTAAACAATGATGTTCTTGAACCTGTCCCAATTCGATGTGACAGACCTGAAAGCAACCCATCCACTCATCCATCCATCAATTCATCCACGAGGAACATATATATATATGAGGGAGCTCCTATGAGATGCCCAGAAGGCATCCTAGTCACATGCCTTGTCAGTGAAAATTTTCCATGGTGCCAGATTCAGCCACCATGTATCGCCATCTAACACTAGCATTAGAGAAAGCCGAACCCTAAATCCTTAAACTTTGACCAAGCAAAGTACTGAGAACCTTATTACTTCTAAAAGACTCCGTTCTTATAGCCAATCACTGTCAGCTCTGTGAACGACTTACATGGTATCCCAACTTTTCAGAAATAGACAGTCATGCTAGCTTAACCAGTATTATAATCTCCTTGCGAGCATGTGTTCATTGCTAAGACAGAAGAAGAGTAATTCTGCAAGTCAGATTGAATAGTTTTGTAAAAGTAAAGTAACAAAGTACAAATACTTCAGAAAAACTGTGTACTATAGTCAGGGGTTAAGGTGATGTGAAACAAGTGAAACATGCTGCTAAACAAACTGGGGTAGACTTACTGTGTTATTTAAAGGTTGCATGAGCATAGTTTGCTGTACTGTGACAGATATTAAGTAAATAACAGTGTGTGGCTGTGGTTTCATGGTCAGAGTTTGGTAACAGAGCCTCATAGCAGAGATTCATGAGCATTTTAACCGATGCTGCTTAGCTCCATTGACTGAACTCGGCTTTATGCCATCTAGAAAAAAGACAGCTAAACAGGGTACTGTCAGTGTGGAGGATGGAAATCAGCCAGGACAACTCGTGAAACATCTGCTGACATCTGCTTGAATTCGGTTGTGTAAATCCACAGAGAGTAGCACGTCAGCTGATCACAGCCTGTACACGAAGAAAATCTACTGAAGCACTCAGTGGAAATGACTTTTTTTCCCCCACACTGAGCCATTACAGCTGATTTTAGGGTTCCCCTACCTGCTGAATTGAAGACCTGACTGTATACATTTTCACATTTAGAGGCACGATATAGGCAACAGAAAATAGAGACAAATCTTTTATTTTTTTTCTTTTTCCTCAGATTCAAGCCGAGTATAACTAGAATTAAAAAAAGTCAGACTAAAATTTGTGTTAATATAGCACAAGGTTCACTTTTACTTTTTCACCTTGAGTACATTTCAGAGCCTGTACTTTTTTACTTTTACTTGAGTAAAGAAGTTGATTTAGAACTTCAACTTTTCCTCGAGTATTTTTTAACAATAGTATTTGTACTTCTACTTACGTATAGAATGCCTGTACTTTTGTCAACTCTGCTGGTGTTGAAATGCTTAAATAAAAATCAAAGCAAGTACTGTCACAATAAGATGTTGCTTCCAGTGTACTAATGATTAAAAAAAAAACTCACAAAAATCCATCCAAGTTGAAATATTTCAATTTGAACGGCAAATGTCAAAAATGCGGTTGCACATGATGAAAAGTCAAATACTCTAGAGCATTAGTGTACGGGCATTTGTAGTTCGAAGGTTTCCATTTTTCATCATCTTTAAAGGGAAAGTGTCTACTGGAGTTCTGAGTGAGCAGCTGCACATGAAAGAGGTGTCTTGCCAGAAAAATGAGTCTGTAGATCCTGTTAAATCAGCCAAGGGTGTGAAAGAGTACCTGAAGATGTGATAAAAAAAAAAATGTCCCACATTCTGCCACAAAACATGTCACCAAGTGACAGCATGAACAAGTGAAATTATCCATTGTGGATAAATTAGTCATTAAGATGATAATGATGGCATAAAGACGAGAAAAACATATATTCTTCCAGATTTAGGTCCAATTAAAGTTGTTCGCCGAGGTCTCTGTCTGACACTAGTTCGGTGGTGAGGATCTTAAATATTCTTTGTTATTTCTACTGTAATTCACTTAACTGATCTCTCACTCTGTGTGAATTGTAGCAATTTTTCCTTGTACTTGATTTATTCTTTTCTCATCCATGATTAATTCATCAAGCACTCGGGTTGTTGTGTATGCAGCGTTGTGTTGATCTGTCAGAATTTATGGCCATGTTGGACAGTGTCTGTCCTTCCTCAGTGGACTATGACTGTGAGCCAAAAACATACTGCCAGATTAACCTCCTCAAAAGAAACAGAAAAGACAGCCTCTTTATGGAAGAGCAGACAAATGCTTTTGTAGAGGAGCTTACAGTGGAAAAGCAGCAAATACACACAGGTGAAACACTAGGATAAAAGACAACTTGCTGCCTTGGATATTGGCATAACACTCTTTTATTGTTGGAGGGTTAGGTAACCAGAAGGGGCAGGTGATGAAAACAATGATCATCCTATACTATGAGATGTCTGGGGATATAGCGAGCCCTGATTACCTGCACACAGAGTGTGTATTTTGTCATTTCCACCAGTGCAGGATTATGTCTGCCTGGGTGACTTTCTGCTCCAGTCTCATTCCAAAAGAACCTGTATTAATTTCCACAGTGCCTATTACCCAGAGAAAGGGAATGACACAACCTAGCAATTACAGAAAAAATCTTCAAAGCCCAGAGGAGTAACTTTCTGAAACTGAACATTTCTTTTAAATTTAATTTATCCATGGCAATCCAGCCCTGCATCATTACTGTTTTTCATCACAAGTGGTTACAGCCTTTCCCTGTGCATTTTTAGTTTTTACAGTGCAACGTTCCGCCCAAAATATTGCCCAATTACCTCAGTACTGATAGTAGTAGTTGTTACAAGGCACTGCTTCTCGCGGAAAGCTAGATGTTGAGAAGAGCTGAGAAAAAGTGTGTGTGCTTTTGTTTGCTTGTTTGTATGTGAGCCTGTGGGCCAGAGGGAGTTATTAGAGTCAGGCCATCCTTTTTACAATCAGATGCTATCAGCTCTCCAACAACAAAAGCAGACTCACATGTACACTTTCCCACCTTCAGTTGGTCTAAATGTCAACTAAGGGCGCAGACGTAGAATGGTATTTCATGATGTCAGGAAGAGGCTGGAAGGAAATGAGGTGCACATACAAATGTCCATTGCTGGATTAGTCGAGCTACTTTTCCATGCACAGTACGGAAAAAAACCCCCACCAAACAGTTTATTGCATTATGGCTTTAAAAATTGCATTATCTTTAAGTATCTTTAATGTTCAATAATAGGGCAAACTGAAAATATTTGTCTCTCGCTCCCTGTTTTTTCTCAGAGCAGCAACAAGAAACAAAAAGCAGAATGCATTTCATTTCTACACAGAAAACACTCTAATTGGCCGAATATGCTGTGTGTTGTAACATAACAGTGAGCATGAACTAGAGCTGTGGTAACTCGTTGTTAGCTGCACTGGTCTGCTGTGCTCATTAGAAAGCCCACAGTGAAGAATATGCCAGACAGCCTGAACCATATACCAAGAGTTTCCTTGCGGCTGAACATGTCCAGATTCAGTCACCCAAAACCAGTTTCTTTAATCTAAACCTGGCAACGAAAGCAACTTCATGAACTGCAACTAAAAGTATTTGATTTTTAATTGGTAAAATTTGAATAAAGCAAACTTCAATGCATGAAATGACAAACTGCCTGTAGCAGATTCCTGCTTGTAGTTAAAAAGTCTAAATTCCTGCTGTGCACTGCCTGCTCAGCACCATGCAATGGGCAGGCGGTCTTCAGGGGACAATCTTGTGAACATAGCGGAACATTTAACAGCTTAATAGCTAGAGTGAACACAGACAGGTGCTTTAAGGAGCAGAATAAATTCATCGCATCTCCTTCTGTTTGAATTTACTTAAAAAGAAGTTTGTGATGGACACAAAGTCTTTGTAAGTGAGTCCTGACTTCCAGTGGATGACAACATCTCTTGGAAGTCACTGTCCTCTTCACAGAATCAAACGAGGCTTAGCCATCTCATTTAACTTTAAAAGTAGCCCTTTCCTCACTGATGCTTAATTGATTGATCTCAATATTAAACCTTGTGTCTTGATCATTTAATAAATATGTTCATCCACAGAAATATTTGAAACATTTCAGTCTGGTTTACAATCATTGAAGGTATACAACAATCTCCTCCGTGTTGATTCATGGTCTGGTGGCGTTTTAGTCATGCCCCATGTTAGCACAAAGTTTGATAGTGTTGACAATATTTTGTGACTCTGCTTTGTTGGTTGGCAGAGACCAATTTCACACTGGTTTCCTTCCTGTCAGAGATAGAAGCATCTCTGTCAGAATACAAAACTGTTCTTCATCCCCTGCTTTCATTAAAGGTGACATCCCTCACACTTTAATTTTAGCCCCTCTTATTTCCTTTATACATTTTTCCTCTTTGATTCTTTCAGAAACAATGTTCACTGTTGCAGAAGATGCTTAACTTAATCTACTCAATTCACCTAAAGTCTGGACTTACAGTGCTTAACAAATTCATTAGACAACCCATCATAAAAACAAGAAAACAGAAATATTTAGAAATCTGACAAATATAGTTTTAATGCAAATATAAGATTTTCTGTTGGAAATGCCAGTTTATAACTGTAAAATGTGCTTTATTTTGTCTGTTTTCTGTAAAACTTCATGAATAACCACAATAATTAGTTTTTAGCATTAAATATAAATGCTAAAAGGGTTTGCACATGCTGGTGTATTAACCTTTACAGAAATATAAAAATGGATTTTGGTAATATCCAGTACTGTTAATTTAATGCAGCTGTGGCATAAACCTGAGATTAGGTGCTAGTCAGATGCAGATGTTAAGTACTGTATTTCGACAAAATGAAAACAAAACTTAACCAAATTACTCCGCCTCCATTCTGTCATTAAGCTAAAAAACTGGTCCTCGGTCCCCTGTCCACATATCCACAAATACAGTCATTAAAAATCTTGGAGTTTGCCTGACATTCAATGAGAAAAGGCAATGTTTTTAAAGAGCAGCTTTTCACCAACCTGTAAAAAGGAGACAAATTATAGATATTTTCATCTAATAAGTACTCAGAGACAGTTACCCATATGTTTATCACCTCTCAGCTGGACTCCCACAGTTTCCTCACTGAAAGGTTACTCGATTCTACACTTTCTAGAGCCTGGTTCACAATGTAGCCATCAGATTTTTAGTCACTCCATGCTTTAGATCCTGCTGATCTGAGTCAAGGTGTTATTTGCTATAGAAACAGCAGGTTCCCAGCAAGTTTTATAATCATGGCACATTGACTAAAGAATCATTACACTATTATGACAAAAACAGATGTGGCATTATTAAGCATCATTTCTGCTGCATAAAATCTGGTGCAGTTTAGAACTTAGCCAACACCGAAGTGATTTAAATTTTTTTAGACATTTTAAAAGATATTAAAGTGTACAAAAAAGAGCACCACTCAGTTTTACTTAGTCATAATTCAAAGGCAGAACTGACTTAAAAATGTTCCCATGCCTTAGCTGCCAGGTCACTTAGGTCATCCTGTTAACTCGGTTAATAAGTCTCTGTTTACTATTGTAACACTTACATGATTTTTTTTTTTTTAAGGGGGTGGTCTGGTCATAATCGCCTCTGAACTCTGGAGCAAACAAGCCTAATGAAACTGCTAAAATTTGTCAAAATAAACAAACAAATATAAAATGACAAAATTAAAACTTAAGAATGGATGCTTAAAAAAAGAAATATAAAGCATGGGAAAAAATACTTACCCCTTGCAGTAGAACAATAGACAACTCTTGTGCATCTTTTTTACATCCCACTCAGTCTATACTCTGAATTACCTTCACTCAGGTCACCACTAGGATTCCCCTCTGCATACAAGAAAAACAACTGACTGAAACAAACCGTACTAGCAGGTGTAAAAATGTAAATGCAGTATATCTGAAATGCCTGCTTCATTCACAGCCCAGTACACTGGAATCATTGAGGAATAACAGCTAGAGGGAATGTCGGCGTCAATCACCTTCAGCTGCCTCCTTCCTCCACCCATTAGCCTCAAGGTGAAATAGCCTTTAAGGTGAGACACCTCACCAAACTCATCTCAGTCTTCCACTCTTGTCTTCAAGCCAGAGACTCCAGACTCCGTATTATCTGAGTCTCCCCTTGTCCTTGGTCATGTCATCCTTCATCCCTCATAGTTGTGTGTCCTCTTGCCAAATGTTTTCCAGACTTCTGTTAGTAAAATAATCAATTCTCTGCAGTGAGAAGTCCCACCATAAATACAACCTGGTGTTAACACTAAATCCAATTAAACACTGAATGTGGTTCAAATCCAACAACAAAACAAAAATCTGCCATTACTTTTGCTTTAGTTTCTTATTTTTTCACAACTGTTGGAGAAGTGTTCAGCAGAGAGCGTCACCGGCACTTTCGCTAGCACTCTGACCTGATGTGGCGTTCTGATCCAATACTCAGTGAACTGATTACTATTTCTAACTGCACCAAGGGAAGATGCAGTAGATGACATCTGGACAAAAGAAGCACTAAGCAAGCAGTTGTGAACCCTGTGGAAGCTTGTTGCCATGGATTTGTAGCCTCACGCACCATCAGTTTACTCTGTGAGTTTTTGGATTGCAACTTCTAAAGCACCCAGTAAAACTCTGGATCTAAAGAAAGGACACACAGGTTGGAAAACTTGCAAATACACCTAATGGTAAAAAAATCCTAAAGTCAGACATTGTGAAACACAAGGGGGAAGTTATCCTATTTACTGTGTATACACAACTGTGCTTTTCACAACTCAAGTTACCACCTGCCATCTGTTGCAGACTATGTGAAAGTGTCAAATAAACAGAGTCTCCCAGTAGATGAGTGAAGACTCTATTTTAATACTTGGGTAGTTTCCCAACCTTTCCAGGCTCATGACCTATTTTGTGTTCCCCAAATTCTCTTTGCCCCAGCAATGAGAGTTTCCAAGCTGTTATGTGAACTAAAAGTATGACCAAAATAGATCAAGAGCAGATTGCATGGATACATTTCATCTGATTTATTCATTTTATAATAAACATAAATCAGTTCTATATCAAATCCCTGTGATAGAACAGATTTGCAGTTAACCACAATTATAAATAGATACCATGTGGGTCCTGACTCTGAGTAAGAGTATATAAATATATGCATCGCATATGACAAACACAAATCCCAATGCAATAAATACATTTGATGGTCCATATGTTATAAGAGCATGTGTTAAAGACAGACCAGATGCCAGTTATTGCATTTTATATACAAATAATATTTGACTCAAGTGAAAAATTGGCTGTATAATATTTACAATACAACCCCAATAGGAACAAAATATCAGACATTATCCCACTTAAATCACTAATCACACTTTATTAGCAACATTAACTTGATATGGCAAAAGCAGGCAATCATTTTAAAAACATGATTCATTTTTTTTCCATAGCTGTTGTGGGAGGTTTCTGTTTAGGTGGACCAAAAAAACCCCTTGCTCTAACACTGGTTAAATAAGGCACCACAATAGGACAGTCACCAGGCAGATGGTTATGTAATTAGCTTTACAAGTGTGTGTGTGATGTTCATTTTCTAAAAAAAACGAAAGCCCTCACTGTCACATTAAAGGGGTCTTTTTAAAAGGTTCATAAAGCAAGTATTAAAAAGAAATACTGTTAGTGTTACAACAAGAAGATTAAGCTTGTGTCTGAGATGCTGTCACGTAGTTTGAAAAGATTAGGTTTTTTTCCAAGTTAAAATAAAGTTGAGACATACAGGGAGTGCAGAATTATTAGGCAAATGAGTATTTTGTCCACTTCATCCTCTTCATGCATGTTGTCTTACTCCAAGCTGTATAGGCTCGAAAGCCTACTACCAATTAAGCATATTAGGTGATGTGCATCGCTGTAATGAGAAGGGGTGTGGTCTAATGACATCAACACCCTATATCAGGTGTGCATAATTATTAGGCAACGTCCTTTCCTTTGGCAAAATGGGTCAAAAGAAGGACTTGACGGGCTCAGAAAAGTCAAAAATAGTGAGATATCTTGCAGAGGGATGCAGCAGTCTCAAAATTGCAAAGCTTCTGAAGCGTGATCATCGAACAATCAAGCGTTTCATTCAAAATAGTCAACAGGGTCGCAAGAAGCGTGTGGAAAAACCAAGGCGCAAAATAACTGCCCATGAACTGACAAAAGTCAAGCGTGCAGCTGCCAAGATGCCACTTGCCACCAGTTTGGCCATATTTCAGAGCTGCAACATCACTGGAGTGCCCAAAAGCACAAGGTGTGCAATACTCAGAGACATGGCCAAGGTAAGAAAGGCTGAAAGACGACCACCACTGAACAAGACACACAAGCTGAAACGTCAAGACTGGGCCAAGAAATATCTCAAGACTGGTTTTTCTAAGGTTTTATGGACTGATGAAATGAGAGTGAGTCTTGATGGGCCAGATGGATGGGCCCGTGGCTGGATTGGTAAAGGGCAGAGAGCTCCAGTCCGACTCAGACGCCAGCAAGGTGGAGGTGGAGTACTGGTTTGGGCTGGTATCATCAAAGATGAGCTTGTGGGGCCTTTTCGGGTTGAGGATGGAGTCAAGCTCAACTCCCAGTCCTACTGCCAGTTTCTGGAAGACACCTTCTTCAAGCAGTGGTACAGGAAGAAGTCTGCATCCTTCAAGAAAAACATGATTTTCATGCAGGACAATGCTCCATCACACGCGTCCAAGTACTCCACAGCGTGGCTGGCAAGAAAGGGTATAAAAGAAGAAAAACTAATGACATGGCCTCCTTGTTCACCTGATCTGAACCCCATTGAGAACCTGTGGTCCATCATCAAATGTGAGATTTACAAGGAGGGAAAACAGTACACCTCTCTGAACAGTGTCTGGGAGGCTGTGGTTGCTGCTGCACGCAATGTTGATGGTGAACAGATCAAAACACTGGCAGAATCCATGGATGGCAGGCTTTTGAGTGTCCTTGCAAAGAAAGGTGGCTATATTGGTCGCTGATTTGTTTTTGTTTTGTTTTTGAATGTCAGAAATGTATATTTGTGAATGTGGAGATGTTATATTGGTGTCACTGGTAAAAATAAATAATTGAAATGGGTATATATTTGTTTTTTGTTAAGTTGCCTAATAATTATGCACAGTAATAGTCACCTGCACACACAGATATCCCCCTAAAATAGCTAAAACTAAAAACAAACTAAAAACTACTTCCAAAAACATTCAGCTTTGATATTAATGAGTTTTGTGGGTTCATTGAGAACATGGTTGTTGTTCAATAATAAAATTATTCCTCAAAAATACAACTTGCCTAATAATTCTGCACTCCCTGTATTAGATTGAACTCTGTGGGGCGGAATATGTGCTTTGTTACCCCTGTGTGATTGAGATATATGGCCTTTCTTACATAGACTGATTCATGCTGATGGTGGAAGCTTTCAGTCATGTGAAATAATGAGAAACGGTTACATGAAACGATCCCACAAGGAGCTGCATTTGAAATTTGTCAGTCATGGTGGAGGAGAGTATAGACGTACTGGAGCGTTCCCATGCTCATTTTCACATTGTGTTTTCTGACAAAGCAGCAAACACCACAGTAACTGTGTGTTTGTGCATGTGTGAGTGACTGTGCATCATCCAGCTGAGCTGGGAATGGAGGCGATTTGCCTAACACTGTACCTGCACTGTTGGAGCTCAGCCCCAATTGACTTTATTTCTAACACTAACTGTGATCATTTTCTGTGTGTGCCACTTGAAGGAGGTTGAACAACCAGGAAAAGAGATTTTGCTTCTTTTTTTTTTCCAGTTTCATCCCAATTACCTAATTTGTGGAATTAAAAGTTCCCTGCTGAGTTTTTTTGACCACTAGTAGCACAAATGAGCAATACTTTTCTAATTTTGTTTGAATTAAGGATATAAACGGAAACTCCTGCTGCTATTTCACTGCTTTTTTCAAATTGACAGTTGTCTGTGTTAAAGAAGAAAACTTCAAGCTAAAAAGCACAGGAAAAGAAGAACAAACTTTATAAATACTTGTGGGTAAATTATCAAGAACCAGTAATTGGCCCTAAGTATGCTCTTCTGTTGCTATAGCACATCTGCTTCAGTGTTTGATGTGTTGTGCATTCAGATATGTTCTTCTGCACACCTTGGCTGTAATAAGGGGTTATTTGAATAACTGTTGCATTCCTATTGGCTAAAAGTAGTCAACAATCATCAACACAGCATTTTCACTCAGAGAACTACCACTGGCTGAATGTTATCTCTTTTTCAGACCATTTTCTGTCTGAGAGTTTGTTTTAATGTCACTATTAGGCTGTAGACAAGGATTTCTTTGAACTTACTGCTAAAGTCTGACATCAGCATAATAATCTTTATCAGGTACCAGCTATGGCCAGCATATATTTAATGTGTAAGCACCCTATTTCTTAACAGTGAACTATTTGAAGTAAATGTTTATGTTATAATGTTTAAGTACCACAAACCCAGTGAGAACTCTGGAAATTTGAACAGAAAAGGACAAAGGAAATGCATTGTGCATCGGTCTGAGTCTGTTCACAAAGCGCAAGGTGTGAAATCAAGCCGGATGAAATAATGCGTAAGAAATTCTCAGGGAGGAGTGTTTGGTATTGTCACAGGAAAAGGAAAGAAGAACATCTTTCAGTATATTTCTGTTTTTAACTGAAGGCATTTTGCTCCACCACCAGATAAAGGAAAGTGTTGATTCATCTCAATCCCTGTCAGTCCACCCCCATGCATCCTTTTTACTTCTTTTTCACCATTGTACCAAGAACGCCCCAGGAAATATAACAGTTGTCATGCACATTACTGCAGAGGCTGCTGTGGTGTGAGTCCTAAAGTACTTGATGATTCTCAAGCTTGGCTTTATTTAAATGTTTTATTCGAGCTGTTAAATTTACTTTCTTGAGGCAGTTATGGCTTTGCTTTTTTTTTCCCCCGTTTGTTTTAGAAAGCTACTTCCAGCATGTTACCTACAGTACCATGCATTACAATATTTCAGTAAGTATATTAAAGTTACAGGTAATACATTAAATGATTCCCATTACCTCAACATGGATGCAAGTTGTCCTTTCACATATGTATGCTTCTAATCCAGAAACATTTAGTTTCTGATATTTTCTCACTACTAGGATTCTCTTTTGGTTTAGTTGATGGTGTCTCCTGGGTACAGCATACTCTCTGACTACAGATCACCTTGACAATTACCTCCTCTATTCTTACATGCCTGCAACTGGGCATCATACAGACTTGGTACAAGAAACTTGGGAGCAGCTGGTGGAGACCAAGGACACTGATAATAAGGTGAAAATTAGACTTACATTCACCACACCACCACTATATTGCCAAAAGTATTCAGTCCACTCCAAATCACTGCATTCAGGTGTTCCAATTACTTCCATGGCTACAGGTGTATATAATCAAGCACCCTAGGCATGAAGACTGCTTCAAACATTTGCGAAAGAATGTGTTGTTCTCAGGAGCTCTGTGAATTCCAGCGCGGTACCTGTGCAACAACTCCAGCTGTGAAATGTCCTCTCCGCTAAATATCCATCAGTCCATCCATCGATTCTTTCACGGGGGCAGCAGCCTAAGCAGAGGAGCCCAGACCTCCCTCTTCCCAGCCAACTCCTCTACCTTTTCTGGGATACTAACAAAGGCATTATTTCACAGTTATTGGGATTATAACAAAATGGAAGTGATTGGCTCCCATTTTTGTGGAACACTTTGATAATGGCCCCTTCCAGGGCGCACCAGTTCCCAAAGCAAGGTCCATAGTGACAAGGATGAGTAAATTTGGGGTAGAAGCACTAGACTGGCCTGCACAGAGTCCTAATGTCAACCTGATAAAACACCTTCGGGATGAATTAGTGTGAAGACTGCAAGCCAGGCTTTCTTGCCCAAGATCAGTCTTATCTCAGAAATGTGCTTTTGGAAGAATGATCAAAAATTCCCATAAGCACACTCCTAAACTGTGTGGAAAGCCTTCCCCCATATCAAACCCTGTGGATTAAGAATGGGATGTCACTCAAGTTTAAATGTTCAAAAGTTCAAAAAGTTGTAAATGAGACATTGAGTCTCAGTGGGACTAGCTGTATAAATAAAGGTTAAATAAAAATAAAATTGGGTTTGAAGACAGACGAGCGAATACTTTTGGCAATAGCGTGTCTAGAAACCAAATTACAATTAGCATTAAGGAGATAACATCATATGTCTGTAGCTATGGCAATATGCAGGCATTTTCTTTATTTCTTTATTTATTTGCAAATGGATTCATTACAATTAAATATCTTGGGTGAATTGTTTATATAGGAATTGCTTTAACAAGGCCCGAATTTATATGCACCAAGGCACTTAGAGGGTGTGACATGCAAAATATTGATGAAAATGTTGTGCATTCATCTTTGTCAGAAGCTATCTTATCTCTTTGGTGCATTTTTGATCAGCTCTCTGACGAGGGATGTCTATCATCTGTTCAACACAGTGTTTGCTGTTATTTTCTTTCTCTAGTTTCTTCAAGTTTTTATTAAAAATACAATCATCACAAAAGAACAGTTCAGCTTGGAAGTTGCCACGTATAGAATAATTAGAAGCATACATGCTTATATGTTCATGTAATGATGCAGGCCATTTGCTGGAAGGACACAGGCAGAAAGTAATCTTGTTAAATACTTTACATTGCTATATTTTCCTTCCGATTGGTTTATAAAAGGTTTTAGTATCGATCAGTTCAGGTCTGTTCCAATCATGATGTTTACACTGTGTGAAGCATTTTTATCTTATGGTGCTTTTTAACTGATTACACTGCGAATGCAAACATTTGTTCTGCTCACTCTGTGGGAAAAATATCTGTTATCGATTGTGTAAGTAAAAGAAAGTAAATGCATGCTATAAAAAACATTAATTGCCAGACATTTCGGTCTATTTGACCTTGACTTGTAATAGAGAAACTCTCCGATGTACAGCAATTTAGAGAGAGAAACACAGAGAAGGAGAGAGAGAGAGATTATTTAGGGGGAAAATGCCTTTTTTATAATTGCATATTACAGTGAAAGATAGAAATGCAGCTGAATGAAAGGGAAGCTTTGCAGCTGGCACAGAAACACAATTAAGTTATATTATTGTAAACATGGAGAAGGAACAATCCAGATTTATTAAATACAGCTATTTGGTCTGCACTGAGTCTGAATGTGCCATGTTCACCACCTCCATTAGGCTGCAACTGCTTAGTCGCATTAGTCGCAGTCACCAGACATTCAGAGTTCTCTCAGGCTTGTTAGATTGTGGGTCTCTGACAGGCAGTTGACAAATAATGATGAACCAAGTGAAGTGGGACAGTTGCTGAAGCACACACGCGCGCACAAAAAACATTGAGCCTCTGAAGCAGGTGGCCTTGAAAAGATTCTTGAATGCTGTCAAATGATCGTTGTCATAGCTGCAGATTTGCGCGAAACAATGATGCCTCGACAGGGACCTGTGTCACTTCACATGAATGGACAGGCTAATCAAAGAGACATTTTCTTTGACTTGCGCTCAACGTGTTTATATGCTTAGGATGCAAAATCATTTTATGCAAATTACAGCAAGACCATTCTTTTGTTAGCGGGCAATTCTAATTCTGCTGACACCAATCTCAGAAGAACTGCGGGTGTGAAAAGTGTTGCAAGAAAAATGTGAAGATTTTGAAATTATACACAATATATGGTGTTTAAACACAGGTGCAGGTTCGTAATGGAAATGATTTAACAAAAACTTGTAGTTGCAAGAATATCATCAGGATATGTGATTCTATTGAAAATTAAAATATTGATCAAAATGCAGAGAGAACAAAACTACAGGGCCTTTCTTGGTTTTCTCTTAAGAGTTTTATTTTAATGCAAATTGTTTTCCTTGTTGCACTTCCTTAGATGTTTGGTGATCTTACTCCCTCTCTGTTCTTTTTCTCTAAGATTCTCTTCTAATTTATTCCATTTTCTTCCTGAGCTGAATCACCCATATAATTTAAGTACTCAGTAGAAGCAGATACAGATACTTTTACACAAAACTGTTTTTTAACATGTAAAAATTATGTTCGTGAGTGGAAAACAATCAAAATTACATTTATAGAGTGGACAGCCCTATTTTGACAACTTGTAGGCTCTTTCACCACAAAGATGCAGCTTGCTAAGAGAGCAAAGTTGCATGTGGAGGATCATTGTTGGTGATGAGAGCTGCGTCTCTGGCTACAACTGAACAGTTCTCAGCAGTTTCCAGTGGAAAAGCCCATATTTTGCAAGCCTGAAGGCAGCGGATGGGGTTGTGCTCTGTGAAATGGTCCCCCAGGGTGAGACTGTCAACGTGGAGCTCTGCTGTAACATTGTGAGGTGTCTGACGGAGAACATTGAAAGGATACAATCAGAACTGTGGCGTGTGCCAGCTCAGAGAGCATTGAAAATGCAGGAGGTTTTGTGGCCAGATAAACAATATTCCCTTACTTCCTCATTCACAAAATATGTCTCCCTGCAACTTCATCCACTTCCTGAAAGTTAAAGAAAAGTAGAGCGATTGCTGCTGAGAGATTGATAGCTGGAAGAGATATTGCTAAAGCACAACTGACATAAAAGGACTTTCACTGAGATCTAAATGCAGCAGCCATTCTGAACACAGTCCAGGGAACAAAGAGACGGTCAACATTTAAATCAGGTCAGTTGTTTACAGAGCTTTTTGATCATATATATCATTCCATCCACCCATCCATATATCATCTTGATCACTTATCAAACCAGATTCTCACTGGAATGGAGGCAACTCATAGCTGACATTGGATGAGGAGAAGGATAAGCCATGCAAGAGTCTCCAATCAATTACAGGGTTAACAGAGAGAGATACACAACCATTTACATCCATAATCACACCTAAACTCAATTTAGGACCTCAAATTATCACTACAACCACTAAGGCAAAGGCACTCTAGAAAAGCCAGCCAGCCACATAAAGTATGCAAACAACACAGAGAGAGGTCAACACTCAAAGGCAGATTTGACCTAAAACCTTCTTATGAGGGATTTATGGTACCACATTTGTGTCTGTTTGCTCAGGTATTTGCCTACGCAGAGCAAAGAATTATGGGTATGCAACCTACACAGATGGGCTCGCACACAGTCCTTTAAAAGACCAACTGAACTGTGAACTGTCTAATGCTGGCTGGTTGAAAACTGTTGATGAAAAGACATTTTAAAAAAACATCAAAGAGCAAAAAAAGTGCACAAAAAGTACAGACAGTGGCCGCAGTGCACAGCTTTAACTGGTTTAACATTCGATTTCACTTCAGCTCTTTGTAATTAATTAGAGCACTAGCTGGTTGCTTGTGACACTGCCCCCTAGTGACAGTAAACAGCTACATGTACATGTGAGTCTGCAAAGGTGTGGCAGTCTCTGTGTGGGACCAACACACAGCCATTTTTAAGCCTTTACTGTGAAGTGGCAGAACTAACAACTGCACAACTACACAATGCTACACATATATTGTATACAAGTACGAATTAGTTTATGTTCATACTTTTGTTCTCTGGAAAAAAAGAAAAATGCTGAAATTTCCCACAAAAATGGCTCAAATAGTGGATTAGTGGTTCCCATTTTGGGGCGGATTTAGCCCATATGCAGTAACTTACACTCTCACATGAAAAAACAAGAAAATATGACTTCTGCATATGTAAAGTGAAACAGTAATTCAGTCGGCAGTCTTATCAAGCTACCAGGACCATTAGGATTTCTGCATTTCTTAAAGAGAAGAATTACTTTTGGCAACATTTTGCAATGTCAACAATTCCATCTATTTATTTAATTTATTTCCCACAATGTTTTCCAGCTCTTTGATGGAATAGTTTAATACAATTTACCTACTTATTGATTACATCAATAGATAGCTAAATAATGGGTTATCTGTGGAATATTAACTCATAACCCATCCAAATACTAAGAAGCAATATTAATCTAATTTGAAAACAAATGTTTTATTATGTTTGTTTTTTTGTTTTTAAAAATTGCCTGTTGCTTACAGTTCTTGTTTCCAGAGGACCTGCTGTATTATGCTAGACTGTTCTCTGTCCCCACGCCAGCAGAGTGCAGCTCACACCACACACTGATCTTTGCAGTCCTGGGTCAGGTCTTGACTGCACTGTAACATGATACACTTGCTAAGCCCATTGCTTCAATATTCAACAGGCCTTGGTCAAGGGTTTGGGAGCATTAAAAGCACTGTGAACTGATAGTAAAGGGTCATAACCGTGTTTGAGTTTCTCATTCATCTTGCCCCTTTTCGCAATTTTTATCATACACACTCTTACAGCTTTCTCCTAGATCGATAAGCTCTTTCTTCATGAGATGGTTTGATTGACAAGCGTTCTGCTACTGCGCTATCTGCTGTTGCCATGGTGATGCCAGCATAGTCCATCGAATCCGTGGTTTTGGTTGCTTCCTTATTTCTCAAGGCCAGCAAGTCGTATTTCACCCTCTTAAAGCATTTCATTTGTAAATCAGGAGATGTTATGAAACTTCATGGGCGCGTGCACAGAGGTGATAGCACAACAGCAGCTGCAACCCCATAGCAACTGGTTAAACTCACATTTTAAACATGGTTTAGCCACGAAAACCACTCAGTGTTTCACGCACAGTGCAGGTGACTGCTATTCATAAACAAAGCTAAAGATTGCCCAGACCAGAAAATCTATAAAAGTGTTATTGCTCAAAGGCTTAAAACAGCTTATGGTTATGTTTCCCTGACTACTGACCTTTCACTGGAAAACCTTTTAAAGAAGGGGTCTAGATGAATGAGTGTTGAGAGTGTGACCATGGCATGTGGCACTGCTTGCTTCTCTCCTCCTACACACATTTTCTCATTGGTTTCTTTTAAACATGATCACGACCTCTAAATCGGTGGTTTCAGTTTTCTAACATCCCACATTTGAACACTTATTGCAGGTCAGAACATAACTGTATTCACAATAGTGGCATAATGTCAACTTAAAAAAATGATACTATGTATTCGAAAATGGATTTCCACTTCCAGCCTCCAAAGAGCAAACAACTGCAAAACAAGCATTTAACATAGTCAAACTGCATTTAATTAATAGTATATTTTTTTAATTCCAAAGATTCCAGAATAAATAATAATATAAAGGAGAAGAATAAAATAAATAATGTTTATTTTATATTAAAAAAATATTTTTATATAGTCCCGTGCAAAAAATATTTAGCCACATCTCATGTATTTATATTTTGTCTCCAAGAACATTATTATATTTTTTAAGTGATCTTAAGAAATAGTTCTTCAGGCTTTGGAAGTTTTTCTTTGGCTACTTTTTCTTTACCAAGAACATAAATTGTACTTTTTAAGGGCTTTAATGCTAGCAGCCTTGTCACAGAAACACATAATTCGTTCCAGTTGATTTAGCTGAATCAATGAAAAAAGGCCAAAGATAACACAGGTTAAAAGCTTAAAATATTATTTTTGCACTGTAAGAAGTTTCCCAAGAGCCATTAACCAAAAACCTAACATATCTCAGAAACAGGACCTGAAAGAGGCATCTCCCCCCACAGTTGATCAATTTAAGCGTCAGAAATGGTCTCAGTGGAAGGGAAACAGGGAGAAGTGCAAGAGGTATGATAATTACATAAAAAATGGACTGAAAATCATTGGCCACAGGTCTCATGGAGTGATAAATACAAATGTAAAATTTATGGTTCAGATCAACACCGACATGTACAGAAATATCAGGAGAAAAGTACTACAGTGAGTGTTTGAAACCATCTGCAAAACACGGTGACGGCTCTGTCATGGTTTTGGGCTGCATTCCAACCAGTGGTGTGGAGATCTTGTCAAAACTGATGGAAGTATGAATGCAGAAAATCTACAATGCAGTACCATCTGGAATGTGTCTGACAGGCTTCATTTTTCAGCATGACAGTGAGCCTAGACACACTGTCAATACAGTGAATGCATACCTGAATAGAAAAACACACAAAAGAAAAGTCATGGATTGGCTGCTCCACAGCCTGGACCGCGTTATAAAGCATTATTATTGAAGCAAGGTGGGATCATCTCGAAAGAGAAAGCAATGAAAGGCAGCCAACATCCAAAGAAGAGCTTTTAAATTCTTCCAGGAAGCCTGGAGAACTATTCCTGAAGACTACTGAAAGAAGAAAGCTTCCCCTAGAGAGTTCTACGGAGCCCCGGAGGGGACATGGGAGAAAAAAAAATTAAGACGGACTTTTGCGAGATCTCGCAAAACAAACTCGGGATCTCGCAAAACTTTTGCGAGCTCTCGCAAAACAAACTCGGGATCTCGCAAAACAAACTCGGGATCTCGCAAAAGTTTTGCGAGATCCCGAGTTTGTTTTGCGAGAGCTCGCAAAAGTTTTGCGAGATCCCGAGTTTGTTTTGCGAGATCCCGAGTTTGTTTTGCGAGATCCCGAGTTAGTTTTGCGAGATCTCGCAAAAGTTTTGCGAGATCCCGAGTTTGTTTTGCGAGAGCTCGCAAAAGTTTTGCGAGATCCCGAGTTTGTTTTGCGAGAGCTCGCAAAAGTTTTGCGAGATCCCGAGTTAGTTTTGCGAGATCTCGCAAAAGTCTGTCTTAATTTTTTTTTTCTCCCATGTCCCCTGCGGGGCTCCGTAGAGTTCAGGTTGTGTTGGTCTTACTAACAATTGACTTTCAAGCTCATTGGAATTGTACAAACCTCTTTCTTCTTTATATACTGTTCCATGTATGTTTGTAAATGTTTCAATAAATTGCTGCATTTATTTCCTATTTTGTATTAACGAAAAAAGACAAAACCATCAATAACATTCTTGTGAAAACAAATTCGTTGAAAACAGTTTTTTAAAACAATAAACAAACTGCCCCTTTCACCGTCAGTACAAAGCAATTCAACTGTGAAAACAACCAAAAAACTTCTTATGTTTGTAAAATACCACAACTGGAAAATACAATGGGATTTGTTTGAAAATAAATATGCAAATTATTCCCATATTTCTTTTGTGCCTGCAAAAACAAAGAAAAAGAAAAAAATCCTGAACAATTCTGTATTTACTGGTATGCAGTGCACAAATGTGCGTAGGAGGAGCCGTGTTTGCTGTTAGCTGCCGTGACAAAAAAAAAAAAAAAAGCAGTTAATAGGTTCTAAATTCATTGTTTTATATATTTCTTTCACATGCTGGTTAAAACATACTACAGCAGATGAGTGTAGTCTGTGCTGCATTCATTCTCTGAGCTCACACTGATGCAAGAGCTCAGATAGATTCTCTGTGTGTCTTCTTTACAAATCACAACCAAATACTGGACGTCTGGAAATATTCTCCAAGCAGATGATGCTTGACCAAATCTATCAGTGCCCGTGCAGTAACATTGCAGTCGTATTCTAAAGTTCTCAGGTTATTCAACACTTTGCAGTCAACAGCTTTAGTGCATTCCAGCCATTCAAATCAGTTACTTTGAAACACAGTTTTGCAGAGGCGGCCTTCAAGCTGACAGCAGCAATGAAAAGTAACTGAACTGGAATATGTAAGTCTGTGACTAATATGAAAATATCTTCAAAGGCAAAGATGCAGTTTATTGTCCAGGCCCTTCTGTGGAGCACCCAGATTATCTGTGTACAATCACACAATCTGACCAATGATCTCGAGTTCACGTTGCCACTCTTTGAAGCTTTTTAGGTACGGTCTAGATCATCAGCGCAAATTAGCCTTTATTTGTTCCTTCTCTCTGATCTTGGTGGCTCGTCCTTTCCTCTCCGTGTCAGCCCTCAGAGACCTGCTCTTTTCATCACTATGACCGTTTGATCTGCGCTGCTGAGATCTGGTCTTTACAATACAGAAAGAGAGTGGAGGGGGGGGGGAGGATGAGAAAGAGCATAGTTTTTTTTTACTATGCTGCCCATTTATCTACAGATATTTGTGTTGTCATGGGCGCAATTATCACACCTTTCAATTTACTTGTTGTGCTGCTTTAATCATATCAGGTCTTTGAATTGTGGTGAGAGAAAAAACAAAGCATAATACTTTGTTATTCATTCCTGTTCCCTTTGTCACTACAGGCAAGAGCAGGCCTGGATAGCAAACCCAGAAATGTCCTACTACTCTGTCTTGTCTGGTGCTTATCAGCGTACCAGTGACAGACCCAGTGCTTGTCAGTGTCGTCCTTTCGTATTTGATCTGCTCCCTTGGCACCATCAAAGACAGCCAGGAGCATAAATGGCCTATAGGCCCACTGGCTTAATTAATGTTGGTTTCCCTTAAATCCTCTGCTGGTTCTTTTATTGATGCTGTCAGTTAAAAGAAAAAAAAACTTTATTTTTAGAAAGGTCAGCTTTTCAGGTTTTAACAAATTTTCTTGGGTTGTTCTGCTTAGTGAGGATTAACTTCTGAATGGAAGAATCTGAAGGGATTTAAAAAGATTAAAAAGGTTTCTGTAAGGGCCTAGACATTATTAAGGTGTTTTAAAGACCTTAATAATATCATTTAATTTATAAATGAACTGGAAAAGAATTAGGTTCAAAATGCCAGCTCCCCTTGATGGTACTAAAATCATCCCTACTTGGTAGGAAGATGATTGAATAAAGATTTATAAATGTTTTGACCACTCCTGAGTCGGGTTTTCTCTGTGCTATCATGGGGATCAAAGAATCGGGTTTAATACCATCTTGGTAATGCCTCTGGGTACTTATTTAAGGAGTCCCTATCCTAATGAATAAGGACTCTTGTTAAATTCCAGAGGGAGACACAAACCCAGCATCAGGAGTCACAAGCTAGTGTACTCCCAGTGTTGATCCCAAGACAAATGTGTAAAAATCTGTGCCAAATCAAATATGCAGATCGAGTCACTGGGGGAAAAATATACGTGCAAATAAATGCATCTGCCTATTTAAAAGCATAAGGAGAGAGCCATAGCTTTCATTTTAGCAGTCACTGGGACAAAAATAACACCCACCTAATCACCAGTGAAATACTCATAAAATGCAACTTAAAAACATTTGTATTTTTACCACAAAATATGGTTCAAAATACTTTTTACCTACAAGCTGTACTTCTTCTTAGCATGTGTAAAGGTACAGCTTCATTAACAATCTATCTAATCTCAATCTAAAGTACTGACACAGTCATTTCTAGCATATCCCTCTAGAGGACACGCCCATGCTAATTTACACTATGGACACAGTAACCAATACTCTTTTATGAAATTATTATGGTTAGCATTTGACATGCAGTCGCCATGATCTGCTTTTTCCCATTGCCTTCCCTCACAAATTGCTTGTGGTACATTTATTTTGAAGTACTTTTTATAAGTGCATTAATAGTTTTCCATTAATACAAAGTTTGTAGTGGGATAATTTAGTGTTTAGTTTTCAAAAAAAGTTAGAAAATAAGTTGACGGCTCAGCTGGTGTATAAAGAAAAGGAGCCTTCCCATTTTCTGCCTGCGGTCTATTCACTCCAAAGCCAAAAATGTTCAAACAGCTCATAATAATTGAGATGTTGGGGGGGGTTGTTTTTTTTAAAGGTGCTGAAAATGCAGGGTAGCACTTTTAGCACTGCTGAACTGTTTTTTCCACACATGAACTTGTTCCTTTGTAGCTCAGCAGAATGACAGCAGGTAAGACAGGTAATCAGCTCATACAGCTGTGTCAGACTCTGTTGTGGGAGTCTAACAGGGATGAATAGGCATGGCTGGGAAACTGTTAAGCCTTGTTTTATGCTTAACTTTAATGCTCCTACCTGTACCTATTGCATTGTCTTTTATTGCATGTGAACAGCTGCCAGGTAAGTTACAAGCCTGAGTGAATCCACATAAATAAATAACCCAATATGACGCTAACCAGCTTATCTGCCAGACTGTCAGGAGCCTGTCATCAGCTGAAATGAATTCAGCTTCAGCCTGGCAACAATGAATGCCTTGATCCCATGTAACGATTTCCCCCCCAACACCAGCTTTAATTTATCTGTGTAATGCAGATGAGGCTGCACTCAAGAGGGGAAGAGCGTCTCTGCTAAATTTGCAGCTGGGGCTGTGAACATATTGAACAGAACATGGCGTAAAGGACTCTGGGGCTAGACCTGCATGTGGGGTGGGGTCAGAGCATCTCTCTCGGTGTTGTGATTACCGCTGTGCTTGTTGTGGCCTCCTGGTGGTCAGGTAAAGCAAAATCACAAGGAAGCAGACGGTGATATGCAATTTTAAGTCTTGCTGCAGATGCTTCATCTGATGGGTTGTGAGTAGACCTTAGGTTTAAGTAGACGATATGTCTAAAAAAAAAACCGATATACATAAAGTCAAATAAACTTCAATGTCTGCAAGATTTCATTTGGCCTACAAGCAGTGATCCATACATTAAGAAGACAGACAGGTAACAGTACAGCAGATGTGGCAACCCTTAGAGTCCATAGATTGTCGTATTGAAGTTATCCTCTCAGTTTGTCAATCTATAGAAATTAGTGTCAAAGTGGTACAACTTATGGCAGTGGAGACATTTATTCCACCTCATAGGTTTACTAATAACAGTAACTGAGCATGACATGCAGAAAAAATGGGTTTCTCTCCCTAGCAGCTTTCATTTGTGGACACCTACGGGGCACAGCCTTTTTTAGCAAATGAAGAAATAAATGGAAACTCATAAAGCCTGTAGACTTACGGGGCAGAATAGTAAACTGCCCTGCCTCGATGCCTGTTGCCTAGCTACTGCCTATCCATCCTGTGTAAAAAAAATTTCTAGTTTGTTTCTTTTCCTCATTTTTCCTTCCACGTGCAGAGCCTTGGCTTGAATAAGGTTGATTGCGCTGCAAGCAAGTGTACACGTACGCCTCAGGTACTGCACATCTCCTTATGTTATTTTTCCTCCCTCCTCTTTTGTTCCCCTCTTAATGCTCCCATTTACTACAGATCTATAAGAAGGTTTTTAGATCACGGCCTCAAGACAAGATAACATGAGGCATCAGAGACAGGCTAAGTTTTAAAGTACTGCTGATGCAGAGCACATAAAGTCAAATGTTGACCTTTATGTGATGAGACAGTTTTTATTTTTCACGCTGTAAAACAAGGCGAGCACACTGCAGCCTGATACAACAGATTTCATAGGCATTAAAATGACACCTCACCACTAGATGAGTGTTACTTTCACATATTTCTTGAATGTAAAGCAGTGTCAACCCCACATACAGCTGTCAGTTTTATTATTATTCTATAATCTGCTCTGTCAAACTCTGCTTCTGTTCTCCCTTCTTTATTCCTGTCTGTGGTTTTCAACAGAGTTATCTCTCTGTTAGTTTTACTTATCCCTCTGCGGCATTCAGTTGATTTGTCCTTCAAACTGTGAGCACTGCAAAGAGCAGAGGAGAAGAATGACAAGAACAGAGCCACAAAGAGCAGTGTGCAGCAGCAGCAGCACTGTTAGTCGTGTTTACTATGTAAAGACTGAGGGCGAAACTCGTCCGGTGCCACAATTGTATATGGATTGTAAAATAAAAGTCTCTTTAAACATTCAGCATGCTGTGCAATAAATATATTTAGCAAGTCCAATAATGTTTGTGTATTTTTCAGAAGGAATACAGGGACAGTGTGTGCTCACAGCAGAGGCTCAGCAGCTGAAATGTGGCTTTTGGGTTCAAGGGATGTGGACAGCTGGAGTTTCACAGGAGGTTTGTGCCATAATCTTGCTTCTTTCTTTACAGTATTGCAGTGCCTGCCGAGTCTTTGCAGAGCATTATTGTTACCAGATGCCAGTAAGCACTCGTATGGTGCTGTTTTCAAGGACAATTTTTAAACTTTTGATTAATTCTGTTACAGCATATGGAGCCTTTCATTTACTGAGGAGATAAGACTTGAAGAACTTAATGTGACTTAAAGGTTAACTGCCAATTTAAAATGCTTGCCATTTTGTTTATTTTAATCAGGCTAAAGTTTAGGTTAATGAGGATGCGGTACGGCTGAAAGCTCTTCATACTTCTTCTTGGATTGCATTAACAAATAAACTCATTTGCAGAAGGCTTTAAAAACATCCTCTGCTCTACTCAATTTTCTTTTTAACAGAGCTGTCATTTCACTTTGTATTCATCCACCTGGTTTTAAATAAGAAACAAAATCAGACACATGCAGAGAAAAATAGTCTGAAGATGATGAGAGAAACCACAGTGAAGTGATCCTTTTTTTTTTTTACTAAAGCAGAGAGCTGTAAAAGGAAGTTGGGAGTACTGTCGTTGAACTAGCACATTTTTGAAGCTGACATTTACTTAATGAAGAGAGATAGTAATCTGGGAGAGACTAGGAGAGCAGATTCAGGACCCGCTCTAGTTTCCTCAAATACACAGTTAACCTTTGCTGTTTGAATAGAGGGTTTTTTGAATATGTTGATGAAATTAGCCTTCCTGAATGCGTTTGACCGGTGTTTGTGCAGCGGTTTGTGAGTCAGGCCCAGCTTTGGGCAGATGGTGATCGGAGTGGTGCATAAGGTTTGCTTTATATTCATCAGCGGACCTGACCTCCGCCATGATGTATTCAAGCAACCGACAAACCTCACTCAGTGTTCATCCCTGCATAATTAATGAATACAGAAATTAAAAAACAAGAAGAAAGTTGTTTTTTTTTTCTATCCAAACTCCTCACCCTCCTCATCTCTCTCATGGTTGACTGGAGAACGATGGGCATGTTCTGACAAAATGCAGTTTAATATTTATGTGGTTCTGAAAAATGAGAACACTGGTGCTGATGATTGTTTGAACAATGAGGGGCAGGGTCGGTGTGCAAAGTTCAGAATGTATTATTTAAAAAAAATGTATGCACCGACACTCAACCGTCACATTTTTTGTGAACTATAAACCTTAGAAAGTCAGACCATAGCACAGAATTGCAGTAATAATTAAAAATGAATAATTGAATTGTTAAATTGCAGTTAATTACATTTTGAGATTATTGAAATGGGTTGTCACAATGATAATGTGGTTAGAATTGTCACCTTACACAAAGAAGGGTTCCATAGGTTATTTCCATAGTCCAGAGACATGGATGTTAGGTTAATTGGCAATTCTAAATTAGCCACAGTGAAGGTCTTTCTGTGTTGACGAGAAACGCTGGCAACCTGTCCCAGTTGGGGCCCTGGCATCGGCGTAACGTTGTGCTGAACATTGGGGGGGTCAAGATCTCTGTCTAAATAAATCTGGGTAAATTCCCAGATAATTAAACATGCAACTATTTTGCTGGTAATACCTGAAATGAGTAAAGAAAATTAACAGCCTATTTATGCAAGATAATTCATAATTTTATTGGGGGGCTTATATTGGTTGGGTCTGATTATTGGGGGGGGTCATAACCCCCCTAACCCCCCCTGGAAATTACGCCCCTGGGCCCTGGCCTGATTAGGTTCAAACAATCAAACAACCCTCTTTGAGCAAGCACTTGGTGACAGTGGGAAGGAAAAACTCCCTGTTAACAGGAAAAAACCTCCAGCAGAATCAGGCTCAAGGAGGGGCAGCCATCCACCACAGTTGGGGGTGAGGGAAGGAAAGAAAGTGGAAGTGTAAGAAAATGGATGGAGAATTAAAATATTATACATTTGAAAACCAAATGTATTTTTTTATATTAGTGTTGCTGAGTGACTTTCTCAGCAATGTCTTCTGTATTCACTTTTCAGAGGAAGGACATTATAAATAGTGAGTACTGTATGTACTGTACTTCATTTTCTATTCTTCTGCACATGATGTTTTTGTGGTCACCACGAGTACTTGCACTCATAGCATATTATTCTCATGTCTTGCTAACATTATTCAGTGTAATTTACTACACGGAGATGCACAGACTCAAACACAAAAAGCTGCTAATGAGCAGGCAATTAAGTTTTATACAAAATGCGATGCTGTACTTTGTTTATGTGGTGAGAAGGGTCGTGTCATTTTGCCGAAGCTTGCACATGCACATCCGCACACGCACAAAGGCAAGTTTATTACACGTCAGAATAAACCACCCGAAATGTGCCAGCTCATTTGCAGCACGCTCTGTTGTTCCCGTGCACACAGACACTGGCGAACACACCTGGTACACGGCGTGTATATGGATGTGATACCTGTGAGAATGTGTCACCTTGCACTGTTCCCACTGCATCCACGGGTGGATCAGTGTTCTTTGCTGTGTGCGTGTGTGTGTCTGTGTGTATGTGTGCATGTCTGTGTGTGTTTGCATGTGTGTGGTGGAAGAATAATTGTATTTAAACTTGTTATTGCTTACATTTTTTGTCATCTGTTAAGAGGTTAGGGTGATAGTCTGCCTGTGAACATTTAAAATTAAATTTCTGTGGTGTGTGTGTGTGTGTGTGTGTGCATGAAGGGGGACGAGGAGGGGGATCTAGAACAGGTGCTTTAAGAGTACCCATTTGACTCAGGGTCTTTTCACTAATTAAGTTTAGGTTCTTTATGTGCATATGTATGTGTGCTTGCGTGTGTCTGTGGGTGTGTGTATGTGTGGGAAAGCTTTCCCTTTTTCGCTCCCTCGTCCTTTGATTTTTTTTTGTATTTGTCTAAAACCACATTCAGATCGCCCAGGTTTGATCAAAGCCCTTTGAAGCTGGCATTTACTTTTATTTTAAAACATGCAAATCCATTCAATTATGGCATTTACGATATTTCCAATATGCCGAGAGTTGGGGTATATTTGCAATTTTCAACAATGCGTTCTTTTACGTGCTTATCAAATGTCAATTGCCATTTACAGTCACAATGTACAATATGCATATCAAAGGCAAACACCTTGCCTACACCATGTCTGATCAATAACTTAAATCTAGAAATCAAAGGTATTATTTTAAACATATAAACTTTCACTGTCTCATCTTATGATTGTATGACTGCATTTACCATCTACCCACACAGATGCTGAGCAGGTTAGGCACAGCTCACAAGTCAAACATAAAATAACTTCTATTTCTACATTGCCATTCATTATTATTGAGCATTATTTACTATTTAGCAGTTACTAAGACTTATTGGACTGATTTTTATCAGGGCAGTCTGAATTGTTGGAGACTTGTTTTTCACACTAACACAGAGATTGCTTTAAAACAGAGGTGGTTGAGTCTCTGTGTGAAAATAGTCCTGCTTTCACCAGCTGGGAAGATGGTCTTCTGCCTGTGTGGGAGTTGTTGGCAGGAATGAAAGACTATGAAAAGTATTTTGAGAATAATATTGTTGCTGGTGAGACTTTTTTTTTTTCTGTTGTCACACACCATTACATTCAGTTGTCTTAGTAATTTTGTAGACTTGTTTTCTGTTTCAAATCTGAAACTTGTAGAATGAGATTTGTCAAAGTCCATTTTCATTTGTCACAAAGACTTTCATTTTTCCAGTGCTCAGTCTTGTTGCGTTTTGCTTAATCAGTCTTTGAAAGATTGCATATTGAAGGGAAGATGGCTAAAGTAACTTCATGCTATCAGAGTTTGGGCTTAGACTATGATTTTATTGCCTTTGAGATAATTACTTTTAAGACCTATTTAGTACTCTTACGAGAAAATGGAGCAAAGCGAAGTCACCAAACCATCAAAAGGCAGAAACAATTTTCATTCCTTTTTTCTCTATCGTAATGACACTGTGAATAAACAAGCTCACAAACTTAGGTTTAAAATCCACGTCAAGCTAAGACATTGTCCGATGTGCTCAGTGCATCCAGTCCAAATTTACATTGTGCTTAGGCAAGCTGAATCCTGCCTGCCACCCACAAGCTATTTTCCACCTGCTGCCCACCTATATCAACAATAGTGAAGCAGAGCTGAGGATAAACACAAGTACAGACACAACAAAGTGCACATGGTGGCCACACTCTTCAGATTAACTTCTGTCCATCCCGTTGAGTCCTATTGTCTTTACCTGGAGCACTCTGCATCCAACACAATATAGACACCATCCTGACACAATAGCAGCCCTTTCTTTCACTAATGCTGAGATGATGGTACATGAGAGTTTTTGTTTCTGAGAGATCAGCAGTAAATAGAGTGGAAGCAGCATTGCTGACCTCCGTGATAACCTGGGTGAACCTTAAAAAAAAAAAACAATTTACAGCTGAAAGATGCTGCAGCACAGTTCATAGTTCTAGGCTGTATTTCTTGGTGCTCCATGTGAATCTTTTGTATCTATTATTTTTTTCTCTTTTTTATTTTAATGAGCATTTTATGTTTTCACTTTATTTTCTCATTGCTTCCTCACAATCCCGTAATCAGGAAGAGACACAGGGAGAGAGCAAGCGAGGAAGAGGAGAGGAGAGGATCGGGTTTCTCAGCCGCTCTGTACCCTAATCCTGGATTTGAAAACAGGATGAGAAGAACACAGGTAAGTACAAACACAAGCAATTACAGCACTGACATAGAATTGGAAAGTGGGGGTGAGGAGCTCGATGGGAAATGGGGAATCTCATAGGTTGAGAGTGGGCGGTTAGTTGTAGGTTGGATATAAATACCTGCAGTAGACAAGGACAGAAAAATGCCGAGGGTATGACAGACGCTGGCTTACCTGCAACTATAACAGCGAGAAAAGACAAGGAGAAGCCTTAATGAGGGAAATCTGTGTAGCTGAGAAACACATTTCAGAAAATGTACCAGTAATTTATCTTGAGCTTGAAGCTCCTGAATATTAGTCTTCAAGAGTCTTGGCTGAGGATAGAGTTGTGACTAAAACTGTGAAGTGTTCTGGATGAAGTGCTGACATCCACTTCTCTAAGAAAAAAAAGGAAACCTATCACAGTTTTCTACCTGAATATTCCCAAGGGACTCGGGGAAGAAGTATGCTTGAATGAGCCCGAGTGAAAGAGGAAAAAACAAGGAGGCGATACATGAGGTGAAACGCAGCTAGAAAAAGACAAAGCAGAACTACAGAAGGCCAGAGAAGACAAGACGAAAGGCAGAAGGCAAGACAAAGTATCCATAACAAGTCGCACGAGAGGAAGGTAAGGAAACAAATAGAGAAGGCAATGGGCAAGCAAAGCAACATGGGAAATAAGGCAAAATAGGCAAGAGACAGAGAAGCGAAGACAAGAAACCAATCGATGAGCTGTGTTGAACTTCAGCGGATCGCCATTAAAGAGAGGGCAGGAAAAAATGGCCTGTCAGGCATTTGGTAGTGACTCCTTCGCCTCACTGACGGGAGATTCACCCCTGCCTATCATTATGCACCATGGCTCTACCACCGACTGCCTGCCAACCACGTCCCATGCTCAAAGCATGGTCGCTGCAGGTAAAGCAAACGTATTCAGTTATCTTGTAAAACTTGTTATAATTGTTTTCTTTGTTTGTTTTGCAAAGTGGAAAATTGTTTTTTTTGTGTGTGTGTGTCTCATTGATTTAAACTATCATCATGTCATAAAACTTAATCTGTGCTTTAGGAAGATGGGCCACCAGAGAGGCCTGTTAGAGCCTTTTAAGGGAAGATTCAGTATTGTGGCATTCTCCACTGCGATTAAACTGTACATGAACAAATCCTGGAAGGGTTCATTTGTGACAGATTATGTATGCATAGAAATGTAGCGATGACCTAACTGTGTGCAGTCATAGCATAGATCACCCTTATCAAGGCGCAGAACACAACTGTGCCCCGATAAGGCTGCGTCTAGGCGACAGGCAAAATGGATTGAATTAAAAAATACATTTATTCAAATCTAATCCAAATTATGTAAATGTATCTAATCAGCTACATAGTTTGGCCCAGCTGTCTCTACTCAGTGGATAATTGCTTTGAGGATATGTTATCAGTATGATAAACTCCCCAAGGTCTTCTTTTTTTTTCCACGATGAAGTGTTGTGGAGAAAACTTCCAGGGGTCTTAAAGCCTCCTGATGGTTATAGCTAAGAATAGACAAGATTAGATCATGAGTAAACATTTTTGAAAAAATATTTAGTCATTTTTCTGCCAAGTACTTGTGAGATTTTGAGGCCGTTGCTCCAAAACACATTGACCTGCCTTGTCTTCTAGTGTGTCTATGAATGACTTGAAATATGGTCACAGAATGCTAATAAAACCCAGTCATAACAGGAGGAGGAAAACTCATAAACAAGGCTTTGATTCTTCTCAGTTGTACAGTGCTATTGTTTATGTGCGAGACCGACTTCAAGAGCGCATCCTAATAATACCACTAAGCATTCATTAAAGCTTGGAGTGAACTCCAAACTGCATAAGAAGCAGAACACATGAATAATTATTTAATTAGAAGGCAATACTATTTTTGATTCTTTTAAATACACTTCATTTAATTTCTGTTTTATTTATGGAGTGCAGGTTCACAATAAAAGTCATTTCAGGGTGCTCCATATTGTAAAATAATCACTTCACAACAATACAGAGAAACCCAACAAATCCCTTTGAGTGAGTACTTGGCTACAGTGGGAAGGAAAAAGAAAAGAAAAAGTCCCCAACAGGAATAACAAGAACCCCCGGGCAGCACCAGACTCGGGGAGGGGAGCCATCTGCTACAACAAGTGGCAAGGACAGACAAGAAAAGCAGCTAGAGAAGACAAACAACAAGCCCCCTCACACTTAGATTCACAGCAGCACGTAAAGCAGCAGTTTTAAAGAAAAGCTATCACTGATGTGTTCTTTGTTCTGCCACTCTTCCTAACAGACTAATTTAAGTTTGTGCTTTAGAAAGTTATGCAAGGTTATTTTATCAGCATCTAATAGTAAGTGATTTCTTTTAGTGTCTAATTAAAGTAAAGAAAGGAAAGAAAAGAACTCACTGAAAACTAACCAAAGCTACTGACTCCATATGTGATGTGATGAGAAAAGGGTTGTCAGTGCACATCTACATCCTGCAGTAGGCAAGTCATTAAAATGCTTCCACTTGATATGAAATCAAACTTAAAGATGTTAAAGAAAGATGCTTTAAAATTGAACTGCACACGGATCAGATCCTGACTTAAAAAATGTCTTTGTTTGTCTCTGTCAGTGTCATCTGGGCTGTCCCTGGGTCAGCCCTCCAAGCGTTCCCACATGCACCTCCCGACTTCCTCCCTGGGCAATGCTCTCAGCAACACCCCCGCAAGCTTACATTATCCAGTCACCCCCTGTCACTACACAAACCAGCAGGCCACCTATGGCATGATGGCAGGTAAGCAGAGATGATGCTAGGGAAGAAGAATTTGTGAAAACTAAAAAGGCAAACCACGAGTTGAGTTGGTCAATAAAATCTATCAATGTGTTTTGTATGTATTAAGCACCAGCTTGATCAAATAGTGGATGGCCTGTGTTAAATATATGATATTTAATATAACCTTGACTTTTACTCTTCATCTCTCTGTTTTATACTGTGTGGGTTTGGGGTTGAAGATAAATTGTAGCATTCTCTTTAATGATATCTCATCATTTTTACAGCACTAGATTCACATTTTTTTCTGGTGGAAATGTTATTTTGCAGCATTTCCAAAGCCAACATTAAAAACAAAAAAACTGAAGCTGATGAAGACTCATGGGGGAGGGAGCAGTATTGATCTGTGCTGTTGGTTATGATGATGAGGACAATGACAATCGATTCTAACTATGCCAGGTTTTGAAAGCACTGAAATCGAGCCTCAAATTTGCAAAATTATTCAGTTTCAGTCATGTGTGGGCATTATGCAGTCACGATCTGCAAACTGAAAGTGCTGCCATGCATTTAGCATTTAGAAACGACAGGTGTGGCTAACTGAAGACAAGTTCACAAAGTGTCAGGTGCGGATAAATCGGCAGAGTCGAGACTTTTAGGCAAGTTTCTAAAGGAAAAAGTCAGCTGTCGTATTGAAGGGTGACACTGAAAAGCAGGACTCATGCTGATTATAGCAAGGCTGAAATTACAATGTCACACTAACAGCGATGGCTATCATAGAGGTTTAGATGATGATGAGTATAGTGCAGGCAGTGACAATTACACTGGTGTCGATAATAAAGGCCTCTGTCTCTCTCTCTCTCTGCAGCACAGGAGATGCTCTCTGCCAGTATTTCTCAGACTCGTATCTTGCAGACCTGTGGTGTCCCTCACCCTAACATGGTGAGCGGTGCAAATGCATTGCAAGGTAAAGATCAGACACACACACACACGCTTGCTCCTTCCCTCTCCTTGCCTGTAGTTAAACACAGTAAATTGAGCAGAAAATGTGTTTATGTTCCATTTAATTTTAAATCTGCTGCCAGTTAAAATCAATTTCAACCTTGATTACCTCGCGTGGACTCTTTAGCGCACTTACTTGAGCTTTTTAGAGCACTTGTTAAGCGCAACTGTCAAAGATGACTCGCCAATTCCCTGTCCTGCTGTCAGGAGTGGGAGTTACACACTGTCACGATTGTTGCTACAATTGTGGTGGATGGGAATCGAATTAGTCGTGATTAAACCTCAGAAAAACTGCCATTTTTCATGAATGTAATTAATAACTGTAGTTAATAGCAGTTATCTTTAACAAAAAAAAAACCCACTATTTCCCTTAATGCATACTGTTCTTATAGCCTTTATTAGTTTGTAGCATTTTATCATATAAAACATGCCAAACTGATATTGTAAACCAACCAGATTTTAAAGAGTTCTGCCGTTTCTGTATTCCAGACATGAGCACAGACCTCAAGAAACATGACACCTTATCAAAGTTTCACTCTTTCAGACTTTAGGTCCTGCATGCTGATTCTTTTGAATAATATGAAATAATGAAAAAGGACACAGAAACAAAAAGAACATAAACAACCCTTTCAAAGTCTTAAGCCGATAAAAAGAGAAAAGCATATCAGATTTGATGCATTTTTTTAGTTAGACAAAGTATAACTGAATTATTCTATATCATATAACCATGTGAGAGCACAAAAAAAAGAACTCGACCCTAAATGAACCCAGGAGTTTTGCTGAAGAAATAAAGAAGTTTCTTTTTACAGACTCCTCTGCTTGGATTTTAACCACCTGGGCAGAGACCCGGTGACATCGGCCCACTTCTGCAAACGGCCTCACAAAAATTATATGAACTATGGTGTTAAAGACTGCACTGATGTACATTAGGATTAATTAAACAGCAGGTGCCCACACTTATTACCACCAGGAGGTAATTTGTCACCTTAATGATGTCGGTTCCGCGACTGCTAAATGATCAAATGTCTGACTGACAGCTTAAAAAGTACAGCTGTAAGCTTGTCTGAGACTGGTGTCAAGCTTCTGACAGCAATGTTTGACAAGACTGACATGAGGTGACATAAATTATGTGGGATGATAAAAAAGGGAGGCTGTATCGCTTGAAAAGAGCAATGCAATGCCAGGCAGAAACAGGAAAAAAAAAATCTCGTGTGTGGTGAAATTGATGGTAAAAAATCCGTCTGAATCATAAAATGAGACTAGCTGAAAGCATTCGACAGCAGAAGGACACGTTTAAGTTAAGAAGAGAAAGATAAAAGTTAATGTAATTAAACGGGGTCCCGAATTATGATAGCTGAGGTCAGAGGAAAGGAAAAAAAGCCTCTTTCATTTTTTAAAGCTGCATTAATCCATTTTTATATTAACAGTGGATCAAATAAGTGTGATGTGAAAGGTGCTGCCCTACAAACCCACAGTGATTTATCAACTCTGCAGTTCCCCTCAGTTGGTCTCTTTCGTCTCATCAACCTCGTGTTCAGCTGCAAATGGTGACATTTTTCAGCAACAGCACTCTGGTACACCCACAGTACACCCCCTGCCCAGCAGCAAATAGCACATTTAAAAACTAAAGTCCCAGAATTCCCTCACTGTGGCTGGTTTTAAATCAAAAGAGACATGAAATAAAAGCGAATAGAGCACTAAAATAGAGCTTCAGAAGGTAAGGTTGGTCACTATACGCTAGATGTGTAAACAGTTAACTGTTTTCCAAGACATAACTTTATTAAATTGCTTTTGACTAAAAGGCAACTCTGGGATTCCAGCTTGTTCAGACTACAAAACATTGTTGAAGCAGCTTTTAATACAGCATCAAATCAGTGTTTGTTTGCTTTCTGTCCACATTTAGCTTAAATCTGTTGAAGCTTTTTGGATGGTGCACATGTATAGCTGCTGGAAGGTCCAAGGCCATGTACACAAAGGCTTGTGAGGTGCTTTCACAAAGTCAGTAAGCCCACATGTGCTAGGACCAGGGCTTGCTGCCCAGTCTGCCTCCCTGCCACACAAACAACGGCTGTGTTCACTGCAGCATAGCTGCATGTAAGCTCCCCAGAGAACATCAGTGCATACATCAGGGCGAGACAACGAAGATTCCTCTCCCTTTTGCCAGCTCAGTGGGGAAAACAGGATGCCTCCAGCTGAATAATCCAAAAACTGTTGTTGTTCTCAGGGATATAGTATTAGCCCCAAACGCCCTCTTACCATTACTAAACAACTGCAAGGTGCATACTGTACACGGAGCACTCACTTTTGGGATGCTGATTTTAAGAGGCGTCTGCAGTTAGGTGGAAAAAGCTCTGAAATCTAAAGGCTACAGCTACAAATGCAGACACATACTGTACATGCAGCCTAAAGAAGCAATTTCAACAGAGAGAGGAACTCCAACCTCTGCCTGACACCTTCGGTACAAGAGAAAATCACTGATGCATACAGTTTTGGGGAAGAATCTGCCATACTGCTCTCCAGCTGATATATAGATCCAGCTGAACAATGCAATGGGTCGATGGTGCTGTTATTTTCGCCACCACTTCATGCACAGGGCTCGTGACAGCTGTAACTGTTGTCAGTATTTCGGTTAGTGAATTCTATCTAGTCCAAAATGGCTCAACCACTGCTGTTGTCAGGCAACATTTTAGCTGAGCTAAAATCTGAGTTTCTGTAGAAGCTTTTGTTTCAGTGTGTCACGTCAGGTTGAAAAGAAAAGATGTTGCTATGTGCTGCTTTGGAAAGTAGCGGCAGCTCATCCTTACTGGATGAGCAGAAAAAGAGAAGAAGTGTTGCTCAAAGTTGACGAAAAGTTTAGCCAAAGGATCACAAATATGTTTATTGACTGAGATTCAATTTCACATTAATAAATCATTTTAGCCTACCTTGGGTAATATTAATGGAGTAGGTAAAAATACTGAAAATACCATGCTTACCTAGCTTCTGCAACAAAATATATTTGGCATGCAATAACACCAAAAAGACCAAAAATTTAAATCAGCACCTCTGAAACAGTTTAAACCAAAGCGAAACAGTACTCACAAAGCCGAGGATTTGTTGCAAGGATGTATTAGACTCACAATAAGTCTACCCAATAAATCGTCAGCCGAGTGAATGTTCACTGTCAAGAAATATTTTACCATTTAGTTTACGTGAAAAGAAAAAGGATACTAAGATATTCTAAACTAACTAACTGAGACTTACCAACTGACCTTTATTATATTAGATCCTATTATTGTCTAAAAATAGTTATATATAGTTTGCACTACAACTGCAGTAACACAAGAGGGGAGTGTTGCATTACTCACTTACATTACCAGCAATATGGATAGCAGTTAAGGAAAACAGTGTCCCTCATGAGCGAAGACAGTCCTGTTTTGCACATGCCTAACTCGCTTAACGTCTCCTCTTGTATGATAAATGCGACACGCAGACTGACATATTTTTAGTGCTGTTAATTAGTGGTTGTTTTCTTTTCTCTGCAGCTGTGCAGATTTGTGACGCAAAGGACAGAATCACATTAGAAATTACAATTAGTCATCCACCCATGTGGTACCGTGGTAGTCATCTGTCATTAATCTGTCATTAGTGATTAGCAGCAAGAGCTCCACTCCAGCTTACCACTTAACACTAACAGTCACCTGTAGCAATAATGAATCATCTTGAAAATTGTAACACAAGTAAATACAAACCTCTTGTCAGATGGTTGTGAGATGTTTGCTCACAGCTGAGCAGCGAGCCTTTAAAATAGGTATATGAAGGAAAGCCGGCTTCGTGCCGCAACACCAAAGCCAAGGACGAGGGGACTGCGGAAAGACGAGTTCGTTAAATTATGGCTACACTGCAATTTATTGTTTTAAGTGACAGTTAAAAGAATATCTATTCACCAAGCCCCTGAAAACACATTCGCTTATTTAAGCACTCATGTCACATAGGAGGGGTTTTTTCCTTCTTTTTTTTAAATCTTACAGCTTTTATCAGTAAATGGAACTGGTTCAGGTGTCATCATGCCAACCAAGTGTGGGACTTCAAAAAGAAACCTTTACTTTAATTCCATACACCACAAATATGCACTGACATAAAACTGTTTGCGCCTGCTAGTCTGCAGATGTACTAATAAGGGCAACTTCAATGATGTTTCACTGGAGAGGTAAAGTTATACATGATCTACACAGTGCTTCACACTATGAAGACTTTTTATTTATAGAAGGAAAATGTTCTGATTACATTTAAACCTTCATTTTTTCAAAGAGTTACTGTTATCCAATATTGTCTATCGTAGCAAAAAGATTGAAAAAAACTCACATTAAAATATTACTTTCCACATCCCAGCTGTTCCGTTGTTCCCTACCAACAAATTTCCCCTCTCTTTCTGCTCTCTGCCACTCTCTGTTTTGCTAGGATCTCTAACTTCTTGCTTGTACAAGTTTCCGGATCATGGCCTAAGCAGCGGCTCTTGTGCATTAAGCCACGGTTTCTCTTCACTGCCCTCGGCCCTTCTTTCAACTGATGAGGCCCCAGGGGGCCCAAGCGGAGAGATAAAAAGTGACGGCCAAAGGAAGAGTATGCGGGACCCAGAGGACGCACCTGCCATGGATTCACCGCAGATACGAGAGTTGGAGATGTTTGCAAATGACTTCAAAATACGGAGGATCAAACTCGGTATGATTAATACAAATTTATCTCACTGTTCAGCTGCAGCAATGAGACGCTTCACCACAGATGGTTTTGTCTTTTTTTCCCACTCCTCTACTCCTCTGTGCTGCGTGTATTTTATAAAGTATTTCTGTTTCATTTTGACCCGCAGGGTACACTCAGACTAATGTAGGGGAGGCGCTCGCTGCCGTGCATGGTTCAGAGTTCAGCCAGACCACGATCTGCCGTTTTGAAAATTTGCAGCTGAGCTTTAAGAACGCCTGCAAACTCAAGGCCATTCTGGCTAAATGGCTTGATGAAGCTGAGCTGGCGGGTGGTGAGTCACACGTATTCACTCAACTCACAACCCTTTTAGAGTATTTATTTGAGGGTAACGTTTATCTATTCAGCAAGGTAAAATTTATCCTTCTGATTCAGTCTCTTTTAATGTCTCTTAAAAAAATATTTGAAAGTAATGCTTTCTTGGGTGATTACTAAGATCTAATTAGTTGTGCCTCATCTTGGACAGTGTTTGCCAACACTTCTAGTCTTACATCCTTTTCAAACAAATTGCTTGTAATGCTCATCACATGATGCATACATCAGATTTGATTTTTTCTGATTACTTATAAAGAGCTACAACTTTCCAGATTACAACAAAGAAAAAGAATTTCAAATAAACAGATGCACCGTGTGTGTCAAAGAAGTGTTTTTCTGTCATATCAGTGGCCTCCTCAACACCAGATTTATTTTATGATCACCCAAACCCCAGGCTGGGGGTGAGAACGGTCTGAGAAATTGTTGATTAGTCTTAAACATACAGCCATGACATGATTCCCAAGGTCATATTCATTTGATGTGGTGACACACTAAATCAGTCTAGGGAAAAGTTATGGGTTACACTAGCAATCAGCCAGAAAGATGTATCCTTATGTCCTTACAGAACCTACTGTTGTTTCTTGCAGCTTTGTACAATGACAAAATAGGAATGAATGAACGGAAGAGAAAAAGGAGAACAACTATCAGGTGTGTACTGTAAAGATCAAACGTACAAAATATGCCATTTACCAAGTGAACTCATAATCTTTTTTTTTATTCCCCCTCTCCCTTGTTTCACTCTGTAGCCTTGGAGCTAAGGAGGCCCTTGAGCACAGTTTTGTGGAGAAAAGTAAGCCATCCTCTCAGGAAATAGCCCGGATAGCCAAAGGCCTCCATCTGGAGAAGGAAGTGGTCAGAGTTTGGTTCTGCAACCGACGCCAAAGGGAAAAACGTGTTAAAACCAGCCTTAACCTCAGCTCGTGTTTGACCAAAATCAGTCCGAACTGCATAGCACAGATGAGTAAAACGCAAAGAGCAATGACATAATTCGAGGTTCGATGAACTCAACAGGTGTCTGTGAGGGAGGCTCGTTTGTGACCGTGGTTAAAAATGTGCTCTTTTCAAATCTGACATGTCCAATAGCAATTATTCCAAATGCCACAGGAGAATTTTACCCTGCTGAAAACAGATAAAGCTTCTTTTGCCCAGCGTTAAGCAGCTGCTTCACTGACTTAATACCGACAAGAGAATTTATATAAGACCAAGTTTGCCATAAAAATTTTTGTCTGTTGTCTTTGCACAGATATGTCTCTCTGTTAGATTTTCCGAATGTAATATATAAATGTCTGTTTTTATTTAAAATTGCAATTTTAAACAAGAGACATAAATGTCAAAGAGCAGCCCGGCCATTATTTCCTTGTTGTTTGAAGTTGAAACTGTGAAGATAAAAGGTTTTCAATAACTGCATATGAACTGCTGGCTTGATGCTGCACCTGCCAGTCTTGACATTTAAATGTACTGAATATTGGCTGTGCCTTGTTTGCTATACAACTGCTGAAAGTATATTAACCACACAAACCAAATCTCATTTAATACATCAGCATCAGAGTACAGACAAGTGCTCATAAAGATCAGCTCTGTACCTTTCTGAAAGAAAGCAATACCATTATTGATTTTGTCCTTTTTTTCCTACAAAAAGAAGTTTTATTGTTGATGAAATTAAGTGTTCTACATTTACATCTATATTTAACCACAGAACTCCCTGTTGTAGTTGTGTTTGTGTATTTTTTTGGTGCCTTTATGTCCCTTTTTTTTTATTAGCTGTCAGTCTTAAGAAAAATGCTTTAGCCAAATGAATGTAGTTGCAGTCAAAACAGTAATATATTTAAAAACTTTACAGCAACCTATTTATTTGAGAGCTAATTTATTATGTCAGGCTACTTTACTGTGCACAACCTCTGTGATTTATGGGATGAAGCCAGGGACATGGGAAACTTTTTGACAGCAAATGGATATGCGGTCTTCTGTTTCCCTGATGTAAGATAGATGTTGATGTTTTTGCTTTTGTCGTTGCTGCCTTGATAAAGTGTCATACAAAGAAGAACACCAGCCAGTCACAACTCTGACCTGGTTGAGGTGACTGATGGGAAAGAAACGGAAACGCCACGCCTTTCTTAAGAAGAAGAAAGCACCTAAAAGTATCAGGATGTTTTTATTCTTTTAAATTTACACCAGAAGCCAGTAATTATTGTCAAAAAAAACTAGAAAATGTGATATAGGACTGGCAACAGACTGATTTAAAGGGTGTTTATTATACTGAAAATATAAAAATATGGCAAATATCTGCCCTTTTCTTTATCAAATTGCTCCTTTCAGTTCCCAGGCACTCATAGCTCAGTCAGTTCACTGCATATGTAGCAAGCAGTAACCCGCACTTCATAACTACAGTACGAGTGCCGTCTCTCATTTTTACTGTAGTACTACATATATTATGTTGTGAATGTCTCACTGGAGATTCATAAATAAACATACAAGACACTTAAATTCAGAAATGAGTGGTTTTCACTGTGACTAATGTAAGGCTGTATAACGGGAGCGCTGCCAGGGGAAATAAATGCTGCAGGGTCACACCGACTGCTGTCACTCCTCTGAGTGTCTACACAGCAAAGTTACAGGCACAGCATGCTTACTATAATACTACTAAGCTTCTAAAGGCAGTCGTCCAGATGCATTTAGCCTTAAAGTTTTTCTCATATCTACTCCTTTTCCCTCCACAGTTCATGTATTCAGAGAGCTGAATGGGTACCATGTAATTTTTATATTAGAGATGGCACGATACCACCTTTTTATGTCCAATACCGATACCGATATCATAAATTTGGATATCTGCCGATACCGATATGAATCCGATATAGTGTATTTTTTAATCAATAAAACGTTTTTTTAATATCTTGCTGCATTTTGTATAAGTTTATACTCAAGTTTAAGTAAATAACAACACTAAAGCTATTCTGTTATACCTGTATGTAAAAAATACACTGCGCCCAAAATATTTCATAGTTCAGCAAAACCAATCAATCTAATAAACTTAAACCTACTCCATCCTCCCTATTCTGGTATTTTAAAGAGTACTTAGCAGAAATATTAAGCAACCTAACTAATAGGGTTGCAAACTCCCAGCAAAAGAAAATAGGGAACCACCCTCCACCTCATGATGCTTAATCGATGTAATCAAATTTAATTTGATGCAGGGGGAAAAATGCACAGAAATAAATTATTTTTCAAGAATAATTAAATAGATTCAACATCTTTCTTCAACAGAATTGCAGACTGCACAGATGGTATCTTCCCAAAGGAAAAAGTAGTATAGCTTACTAGGGTATATTAGACTTAACAGTTACTATATACAGTAATGGACTTCTATATATTTTACATCAGATTAAAACTTTGGGTGTAAGATTCAGATAATTATTTATTAAAAGCTAGACATTTTAAATGAGAATAAGAAAGAAAAGTATGTCTTTGTGCCCCCTTTTCCCTGTTCATGCCCTATCGGCCCCCCTGGCTAAACTTTGCTAGATCCGCCCCTGCACAGTTACCAGCTACGTAGAAAAAGATCCTGGTGTAGAAAGTAATATTAAATAAATTCTAACAACAGCTTATCAAGCTTAATAGTGCTGCTGTTGTTCAACCGCTGGTTTCCTCTTTCTGGTGAGAAGTGGGCCAAAAACTAAGAAGAGAGACAGACTCACGACAGAAAAGCCGATCAGCTGATCATTAAGCAGTTTCACGATTGAAGTAGCAGCAGGAGAGAGAGAGAGAGAGAGGCAGTCCCTCCATATATCGGTTGTTAAGCTTAACGCTAAAAATGCTTTACAAACATTCAGAGATGAACTTACACACTTGCTTTACTTCTCTCTGGGATAACTTCCTCGGAGATGAAATGCTGGTTTGGTAGCGAAGCTACAAATACACACAGCTGCTCTATCACGTGATGCATACTGCTGCGACGTGCTAGGTTATGAGCCGAGTTACGCCGTGTAGCAAGTTTTGTGAGGTGCTTTTTTGATATTTAATGGATCGGATTACATTTTTTATTTCTCGCCGATATCCGATCCAGTAATTTGGGTCAGTATCGGACCGATACCGATACGTAATATCGGATCGGTCCATCTCTATTTTATATAAGTAAATCCATAAACGTGGCTAAAATATATGCAAAAAGAATTTCAGCAAACTATTGTCTGAGTCTGTCATTTATATGGAAATGAATGGAAACTGATGTCTGTCTTTAAAGACAGTAAAAAAGATATATACCTCTTTGTGTTGCTCGGTTTGAAGCAAAGCCTTAAAAAACCTTGAATACAACTTTAATGAAAAAGAAGGGGGGGAGGGATAAAGTGGAGACTGAAAATGAAAAAAAGATCCGATCATACCTGAGGAAACTTTATTCCTTATAAAAGCCATACACCCTTTACACTTTACAATAAGAAGGAAACAAAAATGAGTATACATACACCTTTAAGAATGCATGGTAATATCCTATTGTAGAACTGCACTCAAAAAATGTCTGTTAACTGATTCTGTTCTCAATCACAACAGATTGGTGTAAGGTTGAGGAACAATTTTTTTTTGCAAAAATTCAAAGAATGACTTGTAGATTTCAGACATACGCAAGGATGAATCTTATTCGGTTTATTTTGGCAAAGGGAGTCTAAACGAGGGGGCACAAACAAAGAAAACGTTGAGCAGATATGGCTGTCACTGTCACGAAGCCTGGAACGGCTGACGCTGACAAATTACTGTAAAGAAAAACCTGCTTCAGCTGGAGAAGAGGAGAAATCTCCTCAATCACAGTGTTATATTAGCAAACGTTTCCATCATTTCGTTCCTTTAGTGTCTGTGTGTTTCTGTGAGTGAGGCAGCTTAAAAACAAAACAAAACAAACAAACAAAAAAAACAAAAAAAAAACACATGACAGCAACTGCACAGCAGCTGAAAGAGTAGAGGGACTGCAGGATCAGTACCACCTTACAATCTCTGTAAATCAAACGTCAACCCAGAAGCCTCTGGCTTTAATTATGGATTGAAATCTCTTTGACATGCCAGTCTTTCATTAGCCCTAAATTGTGTTTTTAATCTCAACTTTATTTAAATTTATAATCTGTACAGTATCACAAAAATGCTAGCCAGTTTGCTCTCGGATCAATTTGTCTTTTCATTTCATGCACGTAAATTGAAAGCCTGACCCCAGCCCGAAGATATTAGTTACATGTTTCACATGCATATGTCTGTCTGCAGTACCTATGGTGGCAAACCTAAAAAATCTTGGTAATGATTTAGCTAGTTAGCATGATTAAGTGTCTGTCTTATCTCTAATATCTCAGGATGAGAAAGAAATCAAACAGAGGCATTTTATCCATAAAACATTGCAAATTTGACAAAAGAATGCCTTAAAATGGAAAGTTTGCCTCAGAGAAAGTGGATTAAATTGGTTTTAATTTTACCAATGGCGACAAAGATAGCACATAAATAGTCTGAGTTGGAAAAAATACAAGTTCCATCTGCTTATTGACATCCCCAAAGCTGCTTTTTAATTACCATGTTTTATTCATTAAAACTTCCTGAAGAAAGACCATCCTTCTTCAAATGTATAAAAGCAGACCGAGATTATAGGACTAATTCAAGATTGACCAAAACGCCAGAAGGGAAAAGCCAATTCCAAGATCTCATACACTTGTAGCCCTTATAAAGACAGATGGGTGGTAAACAACAGTGTAATCAGTTTTTCAGGTGAAACATCAACTGCTGGTCCACCTTTGAGATGTGGCTTCTCCGATGTTGTAATAAATATTATTTTCACATAAATAGATCACATGTTCTGCCATAATGATCTCTAAGGCGAATGTGACAATATGTATGTGTTAATAAACGTGTGTGTATGTGTATGTGTGTGTGTGTGTGTGTGTGAGTGTGTACGCTCGAACCATGACAAAACCAGTGTTTCTAACAATTTGAACATTAATACGAAGACGAAACCTAGTCGACTCCCAGAGCTCGGAGCTGTCTTTCAATCTCGTCGTCAGAGATGGTGGCTTTGGAGGAGGCAGCAGCACCGGGGACACTTTTTCCTGCAGCTGGAGCTTTCACCATCTGGAATCACACATGGGTAGAAAACCCCATTAGCAGCCACATCAACTTCAAAATACACACGTTCAATCGCAGAGCTGCTACTTGTTTCGAGACCGTACAGCTGCTTGCTGACACTCAAAAACAAAGAAAAAAAAAAAACTGTTCAAACTGAGTCACAATTTTGTCAATTAACTGTAAAGTTTACTTTACATAAAAAGTGCAGTTGTTTGGGTTTGTTAATGATCAATTATTGCATCCTATAAAAGGTGCTGAAACAATCTGGTACTCGACACCAAAAGGCATGATTCATTTTATGCCGGTTACTTTTTATTTGCAGAAAAAAACGGAAACTATTTACAGCCTTTGTTAGCTTCCCAGCTGACTACTTACTGTCAGTAGACACAGAATTATCCCAGTAACAATAGAAGTAACATATGGATGATTATTTTATTATGGTAGACTTTCCAAACTACCGTAGTTTGTGAATCTTGTTATTTTATGAAGCCGTTGGATTACTTTTATTTTTTAAAGAGCATCCTGTGTGTCTCTCCCCCTCCCAAAAAAAAACCCACAAAAAGAAAACAAAACAAAAACCCCACCCAAAAAACCCTGAGACAGTCTGATGAGCTTTTTTTTTTTTTTTTTTTTTAAAACTGCCTCTCCTGCTGGGGGCTTTTTTGGGAGATTTGTCAGTTTGTGCATTGTTTTGTGTGAGGTAATAACTCATGCAGCACCCCAGGGGGAGCCAGACACACGGCAGACGGACAGCCTGGCAGTTACAAAGACGGAAAAAAACAAGGAACAGAGCTAGAAGAGCTGAGGGCTAGCCCCACCATGTGGCAGCTGGAATACATTTTAAAAGCAGAGTAAAAGCCATGTGGAGCATTTATTGTTCATCTTGCTAGGGGCTGTGTGCTCCATTAAGTGCATCTACATCTGAAAATGTGCAGTTAAATCTGAGACTAAATGGTAAAATGTTAAGATTGTTTTTCTACTTGGGCATTATGCACTATTGTGATGTCTATAAAGTTGAGGTATGTAGGAGAGATGTGGTTTTTGAATTTCTTACCTTCCCTGAGATCTCAATGCCAATCTCATCCAGAACCTGGTTGACAATGTCCTGAGATTCCTCTTCATCTCCAGATTCTTCAAAGATCTCATCCAAAGTGTCGTTGACTGAACAGATAGTGAGACAGGAAGGAAGAAGATAAGGACAGAAAAGTCAGTCAAATTGATTTCCAGTCACAATTTTGGACTTTAGAGCAAGACGGCTGCTGCATACAAAAAAACAAAAACAAACGTCAGTGTTTCTTCTGAAAAACATCCCACAAACATATTTTGCCTTTGCTGCATATTTTGCAGCACACATCACTTCTCACACTATTCCCATATATCTTCCCAAACTTGTTTTGCCAAGTGCATTGTGTTCTTACTCATATCCTCTGTCATGCCCATCTTCATGTTCTCCTTCTGGAAGTCCTGCATGGTTTTCAGTGTCTTCTGTGGATCCATCTTTTTATTCACTGCTTGCATTGTCTGCAAACATTTAAGGAACGTATGAGAATCTATCTTTTTAGGTGCTACTGCCAAGAAATAACACTCTTCACGATGTAGAAACCTCTAATTATGCTCAACATGTTAGGATGAACTTTAGTTGCACAAACTATTCGAGATAATTTACCTTTTAAACTTTAGACATTTCACAAAATATTCGATCCTCAACCTCAAGTAAATTTGCTTTGATATCATTTATCATCACAGAATTATGCAAGTCCTAAAGACAGACCAACTTCCTGTGAAAGACCAGCACAAACATGACCTACTTTCAGACCTGAGTCTGACACAATACCTGATACATCAACGTCTCGACTGACAAGCTTCTCAAAATCATGCAAATCTAAAGCTCAGGAGAAAGGTGTTTCTCCTGAGCTGGAGAATGCTTCACTTTCTACTGAAGACACATCAAAGCTGCAACTTTCCTGTGTGCATCTGTGTCTAAACAAAATGTGTATCTGACAGAATATAATTAACACATTCTTTGTGACATAGCCACAGCCTCACGTAAACTTGAACACACGCCATTAATTTAAAGCCTAATTATATTTGACCTGTCTGTGTTTGCTCAGTGTGACTCTGTACAGTACATCGCTCCTGGCCAATTAGTACCTCTCATACTTCATTAACAACAGTGCTACAAGGCTCGGGTTTTAAACATGAACAGACCCCACATTAATACTTTAATTGCCACACTAGAATATTAATGTGTGTACACACTGAACTTAGCTTGTGTGGAAAACAAATTTAACTTTTCCATTAGATAGCAACACCTTGTTTATACAGACTGTCTAACGGCAATGGCACATAAAGTATGTTGAAGTAGGGACTTGTTCACTTTGTATATTCTGCACTGTATCCATATTTCTAATTCAAAATGAGCTGTACTGATTGACAGGGTTTAGCATTTTACCTTGGCTGAGGTAGACATGGCACTGGCCATCTTCATTTGGGAGTTCATGAGCTTTGTCTGCGTAGACATGGAGGTGACCTTGGAGCTGACAGCGTACGTCCGGGTCTTCTGCTTCCTCAGCTGAACTAATTGCTTGGCGAGAATCTTACAAGCCTCCCTGTTACCGCTCTTTGCCATTTTCTTGATCTCTGCTTCCTGGAGAAGGAAAGAAGAATACGATATGACTCCTCACCTCTGTCTTTTTTTTGGGGGGGGGGCATTATGAGTTAATTTTTTGTGTGGGTATGCATGGTCAATGTGCAAATTTACCAAGCGTGAGTATAGACATAACATAAAAGAAAATTCTAAGAACTGGCAGAAAACAGGGAATCAAAAATTCTCATTAAGATATACTGTCCACATCTGGAACCAATTGATTGAGGCTGCTGAAATGCACCATTGTCTCCTGGTTATCTGCCTAATATTGTAAATAAGCATTATATTTAGAGTTGATGTGCTTGTGTTTGCCCATATAAATTGAGTAAAATTGAGCATTCAGGGATGGCTTTTCTAAAACAACATGCTGCAGATTAGCTGAAGCCAGGAAACTACTTTGTTTTGAGAAATGTCAATTAATGCCACTGATTTCCCGACACCTTCAACACCACAGTCAGCCCGAGGTTCAGGAAAATGAAAATACGGGGAAGACGGAGCTTTTAGGCACCTGTAATTTCTCTCAGAAGCTTTTATTTTTAATATAGAACACATTGATAATACACTAAATAAAATATTTTATTGGACTTTAGGGATACTCTTTATATTAAAAATATATATTTATGCATAAAACAAATACATCCACCGAGTCCCAGAGAAACCATTGTGTTTGTAAACACAAATTTGTAAACACAATCATCCAGATCAGTTGTTACTCATATACACTTTTAGCTTCAGTACACAGCCAAAAATACTCCCAGCCCCACAGGGATCCTGTGTGTGGGCACAATTCCCGAGAGACAACGGAGAAGCTCCAGGTTACGATGAGCCAGCCAATATGTCTTTTATTTATCGTACATGTGCTGAAAGCATTCTCTTCAGGAAATTACAATCAATTATTAATGTTTGATAAAGCTAAGCTTTATCACTCATAAAGCTCAGCTCTATGCATCTGTGCCTTTCTCTAATGCAGACACACATTCAGCAGGTCATTTGAGTTCAACCTGTATCTCCCTGCTTGTAAACAATTCAAATAATGCCATGGGGGAAAAGAGCAGACCTAGTTCAAAAAAGGCAATAATATTGTCAGCTGCAGTGTTATCTGAAAGAAAAAAGAAAGACTAAGAATGCATTAGCGGGGGAAAGAGAGACGAGTACGACGAACTGATGCTGACGGGAAGCCTATAATGTCTTATTTACTGGCCTGTCAGGGTAGGGTGGAGGAGGTGGGGCTGTGATGGATAGATAGTGCAGGAACAACTGTGAGGCTGTTGGGCTTTGCATGCTAGCAAATGGGAACCTTAATGCATTAACAAGGCCCAGTGCTGAAGATTTTTCTGAACAACAGATGCACAGTGTGCTGCTAAAGGAGGCTCAACCCAGCTGTTAGTAACATTTCAGGCGGCCAAATGCTGTGCAGCACAAATATTTTAAAAATAAAAAAAGATTCTATATTGTTTAGACTTTTGAACTCTTTTACAAACTCCCAAATAATTTATTGAGAAAATGAAACGCTTAACTTTTATAAGTATTTTGATCTTTGGGGGATAATCTCTGCCCTGTGCCATTTGCATCCAGTGAGCACATACATGGATGTGTGTGCATACACTGGTACTGAGAGCACCAGTGTATGCACTGGGAGGCAGCCATGATCGTGCTTAAAAAAAAAAAAAAAAAAAATGCAGATATAGGTCACTTCCATTTTTTTGTCTTAATCTTTTATTCAGAATCTGCAACAAAGCTTTTAAAACGAGACTAATTAACGGAAGACATTAATGTAGAATAAGAATGTTCGTTCCCCAGGGAGGTAATTATGTCCTGTATGATATTTACTTAACACAACTGAGGAGCGGACACAGTCAGCTTCTTTCATCTTCTAGATTATGTGCGACGATGAATGTAGCCTAATTGTTTAACTCTGTGAGAGTGTATGAGAGATAGGCTCACTTGCCTGAGGCAGAGCCACCTCACCAAATCGCTTGTCTATTCATTTAGCCCCATTAGCCAATCAGGCACAATCATAGATTGTAGAAAGACAATCTAATATGCATCTGGGGCTGGGATTGTGTCTGTTGGGGAATCACAGGGTCCTAAAAGGGCTTTGATGCAATATGTAGAAATCTACAAAAAAAAAAAATGCTATGAATGCACATACTTTTGTTCCTCATAGCTTTTATATTTAATTGTCTGCATGCTTCCTACCAGTTGTTTTTCTTGTTTCTCCAGCGCTGTTCTGTCTCTGGTGATCTGCCTCTGTGTGCCGCGCAGCTCCTTGTTCTGCTCCTTGATTATATCTTCAGAAAAGAATTAGAAAGGTTTGAGAGAGCGAGAATTTTGGTGATGGTACAACACCCCACAAGCCTTTGACTTACCAAAATGAAAAGAAAAAAAATGCCTGATAAATTGGATGAAACATATACAGTATATAGTGTTTTTCTACTCTTATTAAGCACTCATTTTATGCCTTTTCTATGCAATTAGGTGCTTTTTACTCATAACCTACACACTTTTGATGCACTCGTAGCAATTTGGGGTTCAGTATCTTGCCCTAAGGATATGCAAACTAGAGCAGCTGTGGCTCAAACCACTGAACTTCCAATGTAAACGTACCCTCTCTGACTGACTATCAACATGTGTGATTTTACAACGATCTTTGTTCAACAAAAAATTTAAGACAAACATATTTTCTTTCTAAAAAAAAATAAATTTTTATTCACCTATGCCCTCAGTATGTGTCATATGTGGTATCTTTTTTGTCTTTCTGTTCAACATCAACGCTGTTGGAGCATTAGAAAGGATGGTTCCCGAGCAGCTGCCAAATATTGGAAGAAATCTCAAACATCCAGCCACTGCCTCAATAGTAATCATGTTTGACTCTGCACCCAGATGCACGTGAAATATCTCAGAGCAGTCAGTAACACACTGAGAGCATGCTGACACTGCCAACTGTGGAAATGCTTGGACAGCTCATGCCAATACAGTGTCAGCTCTATACCACCCACACAAACACAAAGTGGCATCATGTGACATAATTTATGACTATGAAGTCAGGCATCTGTGTGACTGAGGGATGACCCAGTTAATCAGTGTAACAATAACCTTACTTCAAGACTTAAATATAGTTTTGAGATTTATCCATTCCATTTTTCTGTTATTAAAACGCAGGAACCTTTTAGTAATTCTAAAACGAAATAAATCCTTAAGAACAGAAAAGGTGAGAATCAAGAATAAATAGAGTAATGAATAAATGAATCAAAGAATTCTCATTCAGTCTTATTCATATAGCTCAAAATTACAAACTTGCCTCAAAGGGCTTTGAACTGGTTTCTATTTTTAGAGTTCAAGCCTCAATGAGGCTTCAATGAGGAAAAACTAAAAGAAAAACAAAAAAAGAAAAACTCTGAAAAAACAGCAAAGGGTGGATCCCTCATCCAGGAAAGACAGATGTGCACTGGATTCATTTATTTAATGAATAAATGATTTATTCATTAAATGAATGAATGAATGAATTATAAAAAACTCAACAAAAAAAAGAAGACAACTTCTAAATAGCTAACTCCGGTCTATATTCATGAGCTACTATATAATAGGAAATGTCCTACTTTGGGAAGGAAAAAAAAATTTGACCACTTTCAGAAAAAACAAAAACCTTATTCTTGCTGAAAAGTTCAACACCCACAAACTTGATCGAGATACGTCAATATGCTGGACCACTTAAGAGAACGATGCTTGTATACGTATAAGGTGACGTGCCGCCAACGTCTCAAAGAGGGAGGGATATCGTCCTACAAATATGGGTGATCATCCCACCCCCCCTTTACTAAATTTGCCAAATAACCAGAAACTACGACCCACACCCAAACCTAGGGCATCAACGAGAAACCTGTGTCCAGAGCGCAAGAGATGTCAAACAAAATGAAAAGAAAGAAATGTACTGGATGGGGGACGGCTGAGAAGACCTGACAGCGCCTTGAAATGGAGTGGAGGCAGGAGAGCACTGTGAGTACAGTATGCAGATGATCGGTATGGGTGAAACTAGAATGACAACGATGGGAGGAGTAAACAGGGAGTGCTCTGAAAAGATTTGCCTTAACCGGTAGAGTCTATTTTTAAACCCAAAGATACAAAGTTGATAATTTTTTCTTTGTAATTCTCCACAAGAATAAGTTTCAGGTCCAAAGAGCTGAGGCACGGTCCGCCTTTTCTCTTGAAATCCAGCCCTAGGAGTTAATATAATTAGTATCTGAGAGTGAATAATTGATTCATTAATTTTGATGTAAGTTTGACTGATTTTCCATTCTGACCTTCTGAGGTGGTTACCTAGCCTGGGGGGAAAATACTCACTTTTTTAGACTGAAAGGCTATTCAGAATTTTGACATTTTTTTGTAACTGAATGTAGCCCACTTTAAATGACTTAACTTCATACGATAACAGCCTCACTTTCCATTGCACAATTTTATTGCACTCTTTGTCACAAAACTGACGTAATTTTAGTCACAGCACAATGAGGCATTAGTTTCAGTCTGTGTGTAGGATACAAACTGACAGTAAGTTAACCAAATTAAAGTTTATAGGCGTAAATACGACACACGCAAAGTAATCATACAGGGAAAAATATCATGTACACTTAATGACAACTAAGGCTTATGTTTGCCGTTTCTAAGTCATTGGAAACCATGGTGTAACGGAGTGTACACAGACCTTTCCACAGCCTGTAACTCTAACGATTACAGGTGAAGTTCAAAGGAAAGCAACCAAGAGGATACTTGTAACAATTAACACCGTTTTTTTTTTCTTTAAAGGTTACATTGTAAAACAGCTACATATATACATTAAGTTTAGCAGCGCGTCGAGGGCAGCAGTGTGACTCAGCTCGACTCAGAACAGGTAAAACAAGTTAAATTGGGACGTCTCATCTAACACGGGAACAACAGAACAAGCTGTACGGCCAACCGGGCTAAAAACAAGTTAGCTAGCTTTTCAGCCTGAGCAAACTTACCGTCGACAGTCTTCTTCTTGAACAGGGAAGCCATGTTGCTGCTGTGTATCAAACCTAATTACAAAATATAAATCCTGTACTAATGTGTTGTGTGATGCCTGTTGTTAACGCCCCCGTTTATCCGTCAGACCGAGACGGTGGATCAGTTTGGCAGCCTCTGTTTCCTGGTTGATTTTCTGTTGTCGAAGTTCCTCCCTCAGCTGACATGACTCAAAGGCTCCACGTGACGTCACGGCGGGACTCTCGCGTTGCATTCACTTGTGCTCCGTAAAATAGCCTTTCATAATCTTGAATTAAAAACTAGTAAATTAAAATTGAGTCTGGAACTCAAATATTAGAAATATGGGCGCCTCGGTGTAGTAGGAATAGTATCGCGGATGTGCACAGCAGGTCCATTACTGTCGGACTCTCACTGCCTCTGCACTGTCAGCTTAAAAAAATTCCACACTGTTTTGTTGCATAAACGTCTCTGGTTGTAGGATTTTAAACACAGTGAATGCTGTGTTTTATCCTAGCCTTAAATCTGTCCTGTTAAAACTAAAAAATGGTGAGTAAAGTTTAAATAAAATGACATTTATTTTTGTGCAATGATAAGCCTAAGCTAGCAAATCAGGGGACTGCATCCTCGAATGCAGAGGTTTTACTTTTTATCTGATTTTATTTTTTCCACTTCCTTTCATGCTTTTCAGTTATACATATACACTAAATATAAACTACTCAAAAAACCAAAACATACAAATGTGTAAACTACTACAGGGAAACAATCCTCAGAGTTGATTTCTGTCTATAACATCAACCCCACTGCTTAAAACACTGCATCATAAATTCTGTTCTCAATTTCATTCCTCTCCTCTTCATCCCCAGAAGACTGGTATCGCATACTCTCCTGTTTGTATTCATATATTCGTATTGTCTTATATCATATTAATGTTGAGACCAACTTTATGTAGGGTGGCGGGACTCTTGAACCATAACCAACTCAATTTTGTTCATAGTGTCAGTACATAGGAGGGCAGCGATACGGAGTGGAGGAGAAGACATAAGGCGGGAGGGGGTCTCATCCCAGAAATGGCAAGGGATGCCAAATGATGGCTGGAGCAGAGGAGAGACCGGTGACTTTGAGGAAAAGAAGAGGAGGATGGGTAACCCTTAGCTCTTTTTTTTTTAATCTCAGCGGAGGTGTGGATGTGTATCTGTGCATGTGCACAGTTGCCTGTGTGCATCGGCATGTGTTCCTGAGGCGTTGTTCTTGTTAGGTTATTAGGGAAGATGTTTGGCGCTAATCAGCAGAGGACTACAGGGACCCCACTAAACGGCCTCATCATCAGAGGGCCCCAGTGGTGATAAATCTAGCTCCAAGCACCCAGAGGGCCGACTTTTACTAAGTCTGCATCTGTCTCCAGCTTTGTAGGTACAAACGAGTTGAATGCACCATAACTCAATATTTAGGGATCAAATTTGCAATTTTTTTCTTCTTCTGATGTTGCTGTTTTGGCAATTAATTTCAAGTTAATTTCATGTTTATTGTAACTAATTACAGTGATGGTAATTAGTTACAATAAACGTGAAATCAAGCTTATTGTGATAAGACTGGATTGCATAGAAATATGGCTTACTATAGTTGCAAAGCAAAGATTTTCAGTACTAATAATTTAAAATCACACTAAATTAACAAAAGAAAGTCAAAAGATTTCTGTCCACAAGTAGTTCATGCTTGTGCAACATATTCTACATACAGAAGTGCATTTAATTATGATTTAAAATAGAATTAAGCATGAAAAAAGTGGGGGGGAAAAGGCCTCTCTCTTCTTTTTCATTTTCAGTGGTTTCCTGCACCACTTTCTCCCCTACATTTTCATTTATCTGTCTATCCCATTCCCTTCCTTCACTGTGTGATGTAGCCCAGGGCGAGCAGAAGTGTAATGTTAAGGCACTAACTACGGAGTGTATGGACACACACACAGCAGAGAGAGACGTTCATGTGTGAAATGAGATCTCAGCACAATCAGTGGGAGTCGCAGCCATAAAGCACATCAAGCCTTACAGCTTTAAGGTAGCAACACGGAAAAAATCGCACAAATCCCTTCATGGGGTGATTGTGAAGCTGTTGCAGTCTAGTAACAACTGTGTGTTGGTTTTTTTATGTCTTCTCTTCACAGATAAACCCAAGAAGTCATGAAGCCGAGCGTGCCTCAACAAACCCCAAATGTTGCCGCGATTCAATCGACCTTTTTAGTCTTGCAGCCTGTGATTTAGCCACACGTTACAAAATCTTTAAACAGTTATTAATTTCAACTTTATTTTAGCTTAGAAAAATTACACAGTGACTTATTAGTAATCATAGTCACCAGCCTTATATCCTGCACAACAAGGCAGATAGTTCTGGCTCAGGAATATCTCATTTTTACAATAGAGCACTATAATCTATCAAATACACCAGCAGAACAATGATTTTTTTTAATGCTGTGTCATTTGCAATAGATTGTCACCAAATCTCCCACAGGACTCCAGAATCTATGCATCTCATTCTACTATTTGCCAAGCATAAATCTTGAATCACTGTAGGATATAAGACATGATTATACTCTGTATTCTTCTATAAACCCCTGACATCTAACTACAAGCTGAAATATGTTTGTATGCAAATAAAGAAAATCAAGGGGCTATGATGGGTGAGGTGGGATTTTCACAGCTCTTCTTCACTCTGATGGATGGATCAGTGATACCCAGATGGATGGAGAGAACGACCGACAGAGAAAGAGAGAAAAGGGCACAGACACAGGAGGAGAATGCGTGGCAAAATCAAGGGATTAGCACAGCAGGTGATCAGTGATGATGTTTGAACTGCCATTCCGAAACATTTTATCTTAAACCCCTAAAACAAAAGTGTACAAATCTGGGTCAAATCTCAATACATACATATATGTATACATATGTGTCTTTAAGCTACACACGAACAATTTCTCTCTAAAAAACTAATACATAAATAACGACATAATTCATGCAACCCAAGCTTCAGATACACTAGCTATGCACAGAGGATTTTATTTTTTAAAGAACCTTCTTAGGGAAATAGGAATGCAATTGAAGCTGTATCCTTTGGTCATAGAAACACTGATTAGCATCACCACTTGAGTAGAGTGTGGAACCACCACTGGTACAAAAAAAAAAAATCAGATTTTATGAATCAGCAACTTGAAAAATGAAGATAACAATGACGTTTTTTTTTTTTTAAAAAAAACCTGTTCCTCTAATGTCCACTTGAGGCTATATGGTCCCATTTTAAAATACCAGACTTTATAAATAAACATGTTTATCCTGTGATACATAAATGGTTTTGGCTGTCTTTTTCTCACAACTTTACAGGCAGAGATTTTTCAATAACTCACCCTGTTATAATAAGGGTTAAAGTTACATTGGGCAAGGTGACTTTCTGTAATGTGTGTATCGACAAGGCCAAATGATGACATACCCTAAGCTAATTTCATTCACTGAACTAGATATTGTGTCTGTAGCGTTGGTTCCTTGTGGAGCATTTTTATCAATTATCTTACAAAAAAATCTGGCTTACTTTGTAAATTGTACCAGAAGGCTGCCCAGATGTGGGGAGTGAGTTTCTGTATGCATTTGTATGCTAACACTGATTTGCAGGTAGCATCAGAATGCACACTGATAGTCACACTTACTAAAACTGCCTCATAACTTTCTAATTGAAATATTATAGTTCTAGCTCAATAAAAACAAAGGTACCAACGTTAATGCGAAATTCAGGGTTTTAAGATGGGAGTTAATAAATGAACGGAGGATATCATAAATGTGTAGACCTTTTCTTGGGTTTGAGTTTGGATGTGAGTGCGCAGACAAAAGATCTTCCATAACCCTTCATAAAATAAAGTGTTGTTCATTTTCTGTAGTTTTTCTACCCATTAAAATTAAAAGAAAATTTATAAACCTATTAGTAAGTTTAAAGGTGCTTCTATAGGCTTATTTCATCACCGTGAGAGCCACACTAGAACTTTCATGTTTCCAGTCTTTATGCTGTACTCAGCAAGACTGCAGGTTCGAGTTGAGCACATGTAAGAAAGGCATTGATTTTCTTATCTAACTCTGCAAAAACAGAAATGAATGCTAAAGTTAAAACTGTCAAACTCTTCAAAGTAAGAGTTCCAGATGACACACTTTAAAGACAAACTTTTATAATAAGTATTTAATAAGATATTTCCATCCAGTTCCCAAAAAAAGTGCGAAGCCGGCAAGGGACTAAGAACATATGGAAGACAGCAGGTGACTGAGAGAGTGCGAGACGGAGTGATGATAGGAAGGAGTGGAACAGGGTGGTAACAGCAGGGGAGGCAGAGGGCAGGGGAGTTTGGAATGGTCTAATAAATCGAGTGAGTGACTCCACTCGTTTTTGCCTGTGGGACAAATCTAGTCGCGCTCACCAGCGCATCGTAGCATCAGGGAATTCTGGGTAATGAGAGATTATTTTCCCCTGTAGTGTGTGCTCATCATCATTGCCTGCCCCGACCTCCCCAGCCTCCCAGGAAGCACGCCTACACATACGCACACATACACCACATCATACAAGCTGGAAGAAACAACACTAAGATGCAGGTATGGAGCTGCATGATGTACATGATTTATGATGTATAAAAATCAATGAAAGGGATACGTGCATATACACACAGACAGACAGACACACACACACAGACACATAAGAAGACATCTCACAGGCTGCTGGTTTTGTGAGTAAGGTCAAACAGTGAGGTGTTATTGTTTAAATCTGCTGCTGGCACCAATTTTAGATGTCACACTTAGTGAGACACACACATACACACAATTCAGTCAAACCCTCTTTTATCCACAGGTCCTTTTTGCCTGGGGATGCCAATCTGTCTGAGGGTACGCTATACATGCATCAAACCAGAACCATCTTTTGCCCTTCCTCTCTTTTTCTCTCTGTCTCTCTCGTCTGTCTCTCCAGTCCACGGGCCTTCTTGCCTAGGGGCCAAGCTGTGACCACAAGAAGTGGGCTGGTGGTCCCAGCAGGAGCTGAGGCTCAGACACACCATTAGCATGAGGGAAATAGAGTCATTACAGCTGGAAGGGCAATGGAGGACAAGTCCTTCGCTCTGCAAAAGGAGGGAGGAAATTTGTAAAGTTAAGCAAAGGAGGTATCAGACAAAATGAGAGAGTTTATGGAACAGATAGCTGAGAGAGGTGTTGTATGTATTGATGCAGTTTACCTGTATTTGCATCTTGGGGATGGGTTTGATTTTTGTCCCCGTATCCTACAACCCTTTTGTGTGTTTCATTAAAGATTAAAAAGGAGACATATTTTGCTGATATGCGCAAAACAGGCAACGAACCGGGCATATTCTTCTGTTTTTTTCAGGGTGCCAGAACAGTAAAAGAGGTTTCTCTTCCCTTGTGTTTTTTATTTTTATGGAGAGCATTTTGTTACTGTCAAATATAATATGAATGTATTCTGTGTAATTCAATTCCCCATGTAATTTGTTAAACTAGGAAACAAAATTTAGCTTTGAAAGGTAATAGTGCAAAAATAGTGTTATTTAAACACATTTCTTAACCTTAAGTGCTTAATTTCACACATATCTACTGTATAGTCCAAATATTATACATAAACAATGTTATATTACTACCCTGCTTTCCAATTTGGTGTGGATTCTCTTATTCAGCGTTGAAATCCTTGTCCATTTAGCTTGAAAGGAACATATTTCCCAGCGTGATCCTCTAAAGGAGAGCCACATCTCTCATGTGTATTGCCCTCCATCCACCTGACCCTGCTTTTGAGTCTCTGTCATCTCATTAACTTCTGCAGGGATGCCTGGGCAGTTCCCATTATCTTCATACATGCAGAATATGAGCTAAAACTTGAGGATTGGGCAATTATCTGCTTTTTAAGCAAGGTCAGCATGCTTACTGCGAACCTAAAATCCACCGGTCACTTTGTAACAGACAAACTATTTGTGGACACTCTCACTCTAGCACGCACAGTGGAGGAAGTGCTTTTCTTTGTCTAGACTTTGCAATTAAAAACTCTCATTTCCATTTATAAAATGTGCAAAAATGGCAAGAACAATGGAAATAGATAATGAAGAAGCACAAGTGTGGGCTTTTAGAAGAAAAAACAGTTCTAACAGTTTCTTTTTCTTTGGATTAACATGTAAATTACATTTCCATTAACTCACAAATGAATGGCTGCTCCTCATTAGCAGGGCGCTACAGTGCAAATGATTCCACTGTGTTGCTTTGTGTCTCACTTAAACTGAATTATGCATCTATGTTCACAATCTCACGTTAAATGAGAGGAAAAATATGTGTCCAAGTACAGTAAGTAGTTACTTTTTAAGTCTGAAAATGGCTAATAATGAACAGGAATCCACTCATATACATGTGCTTGGAGAAGCACTAATGGATCTTTAATTAGACTTAGTCTCCACTCCTCCCCCACCTCTTACACGCACTCTATGAAGAGTGGTTTACAGCATTTTACAGCATTACTACAGCAACATAGAGTGCAATATCCACCTTGAGTATACAGGCACATACACATACCATATAGCATGTTTTTAACTAAAGAATTCCAACATCTACCACCAAACTAAATATCCTGTTAAAATCGCATAAAATGTGTAAAAGAAGAAGTGTGTGATGGAAGAAATTTAACAGATGCAATTTAGGTTTCTTGGCCTTAAATGGACAATTGAGCTTCTCTTGATTCTTTTTGTGGAAAAGGAAAGAGAGGTGCAATAAAGCCTATTGCTCATCTTCATCTAAAGTGAAGTGTTATTAGCTATTATAATAACACAACATGGCTGAATATGAACCGTGTGGTTGGCATGCCTGCTCTATTTTATTTTTTCATTTATTTTAACTGTCTGTCCAACTAAGGTCACAACTCGGATGGAGCTAGCCCATTTGAATGACGGGCATGTTACACCTTCAACCGGTCACCAGTTAGAGATGGAGCAGGAGTTTATTCATCTCCATCATAATAGTCAGTGGGTAATGCTTGCAATTGTACAAGTAGTTCTTTTAGTAATTAAATTAGATGTATGACAATGAGATGCTAAATGGTGATGTGATCTATTTAATTTAGTCATATTTACAAAGGTTTACCACTAAGAATAAAAAAATAAATTATAATATTAACAAACTTTTACACTGTAAAAAAATATGAACCTCAGGTCAAGTGCGTCTTGAGGATATTTGTTCTAAAAGAGAATTTACACTCTAAAGAACCAGCATTTATTTGCAGCCTGCAGGTTATTTGCATTTATTACAGTCAATGTTATCACCTCATCAGCTTCATCATCATCATCACTCTATAAGGTCATCTATATGCAAAGCTTAGGCAGGTGTGTGTTTCCATAGGATCTCTGGGGGAAAAGAAGGATGGCAACCTCACTTCAAAACTCATGATGTTGCAGTCTGCTTAATGTGACATATCATCAACAGCACTCAGCATTATGTCACACCTGCTTCATAAGACTCGCGGGGTGAAGCTAACAAAAAAGCCAAACCATTTGGTAAAATCCTGCAAAAGTAGACTGGTGCAAAATCTTGTTCTAAAATCACTTCTAAAAATGCTTTTCATATTGTGGGGGCCTTAATAATTATGTCTCAGACTCTAATGTAGGACATTACACTTGTGACTTCTTTTTTCTTTTGGTTTCTTGGGATGTACCCCCTCAAACCCTGTTCATGTTTCTCTGAAGGTGAAGTTTTAATAGGGATGTGGAATGTCTTTAGATCTAAAGCACTGGAGGTTCCGCTCATTTTTTCTTTTTTCTTTTTTTTTTTTTGAGTAAAAAGCAAACAGTTATCCAATTTCACTTTAATTTCTATCCCTTCCCCTCTCCTCCCTCAATTTCCCCCTCTAAAACAGCCACTAATAATCATCTCTGTGCCTCATTAAGGAGCAGAGCAGCGGAGGCATGGGCTTCTCCAGATGTTTGGCAGAAAGCCCCTGAGGTCCACTGTCTGTGTCAGAGAGCTTGTGTGTATGTGTCTGTTGTAATATGCTCTGAACTGTGCAGCATGTGTGCATGAATGTGTATGGAATACCATCATAAAGTTTGAATACTTGCACTGTCTCCCGGCATCCGCGTGTTCCACTGCCCCACTTCCAAAGCCAGTCTGTGAGTTTTCCTATACAACACTAGCTGGAGACATGGATAAACTCTGCCATCTCTGCACAATTGTATAATCAGTCTTTGGCTGCTAGTGTTGTCACACTGAGTAATGTGTCAAACTGTCCCAGTTACCGATCACTATCTTTGTTGTATTGAATAAGACTGAGCGATATTGTTTTATCCACTGTATAACTGATTAGATAATTGTCGTTTCAGTGGTTCTAATTAAATGTTATTAATTCAGGGGACGGAAATTAGTATATACACATTTGGCAATTAAGTTATTAGAACTTAATTAAAATATTCATTAAAAAAAAAGCTCAAAATATACTCCCCATGATAATTTGGCTTTCCACCCTTTGGCAATGTCTGTGAAGGTTCTCAGTCATCCAGGTCATCGTAGTCAAAGGAGCTGGGTGTGGTTCACCCGAAATCCTGGCTGATTGGGACCCACATCCATTTTCACACCTTGGTTCAGGTGATTAGAGGATCATCAGGGGGTCATTTTGTCCCTCTTTGGGGGATACTCCCACTGGGTTTAAATCTGGGACTCTCCGCCATTTGACCTTAAAATAAAATCCTGAAAATGTTCCTGTCTATTGTATTGTTTTTCTCAACAGCTCTGCCCCACTTTAGCACCTTCTGCTTATGAGGGAATAAGTCACACTCTCATTGTGACATCAAAGTGAATGAAAAAAGAGTGAAAATAATGACACTTACTCTCTTGCCACAGTCCCCGAAGTGCCATCATATCTGGTAACAACATGCAGTGAGGCAGGATGATAAAAATTAATAATAAATCTTCCTGTTGTGTTTCTCAGACATTCGTTTTTCATGCGCTCATGTTTGTGGGTGGGAGAGTTGCACACTGATTAAAGGTGTGCATAAAGTGAGAAAGATGAATGGTACATGCATTTGTTATATGCACTTTCAAAGGGATATTTGGGCTAAACACGTGCTTTCTTTACATGAAACATATATATTCGGTGTAAAAAGGTAAAAAGTATGAAGAAGCCTATGATATCCTTGAGTTAGCCAAAATGGATCAGGCAATTGATTATATAATGTTGTGAAAAAGTATTAGCACCCTTCCTGATTTATTAGTTTGTTGCATATTTGTCAGACTTACATGTTTTAGATTATCAAAAACTTTTAATATTAAACAACAAACCTGAGATCAGTTTGACAAGCCACACCCAGCTCTGATGACTACCAGACCTGATGAATCAAGACGTAACTTAAATGAAAACTTTCTGACAAAGTAGGCTAAAAGATCTCAAGAAGCAACACATCATGCCACAATTTAAAGAAACAAAAAAGAGAAAAACAAAATCATTGACATCTGCCAGTCTGGGAAGGGTTGCAAAGTCATTTCTAAGGTGTTGAACCACAGTAAGAGCCATTCTCCACGAAAGGAGAAAACTTGAAATTGCAATGAACTATCTCAGAAGTGGCCGAAGTACTTACGACAAGAGGGGATCAGCAGTTCATCCAGAAGGTCACAAAAGAACCCAGAATAACATCTAAAGAACGTCATTCCCTACTTGCCTCAGTTAAGGTCAGCGTTCAAGATTCAAAAATAAGAAATAAACTGGCCTTAAATTACATCTATGACAGAGTTACAAGACGAAAATCCCTGCTGACCAAAAGGAACACAAAGGCTCATCACAACATTTTGATGATTTTTGGGAAAATATTCTGTAAACTGACGAGACAATAGTTGAACCTTTAGGAAAATCTGAGTTCCATTCATGCTTGAAAATCCTCAAGTGTGTAAATTAAAACAATTCTGCAAAGAACAGTGAGCTAAAATTCCTCAGTGAAAAAAAAAAAAAAAACCACATTGCCAGTTATTGCAAAAGCTTCATTGCAGTCCTTGCTGGCAAGTGTGGCACAACCAGTTATTAGGTTTAGGGACAACAGCTTTTTCACACAGGGCCAGGTAGAGTTGTCCAGCTTTTTTCCCCAAATAAATGAAATCATAATTTAAAAACTGCATTTTACATTTACTTGTGTTGTCTTGGTCTAACACTGAAATTTATTTGATGATGTGAAACATTTAAGTCCAACAAATATGCAAAAATAAAAAACAATCAAGAAGGGGGGAATGCTTTTTCAAAGCACTGTAAGTGATATACTCACTGGCCACTTCATTAATTACACCTTGTCAGTACTGAGCTGGAACCCCCCTTTTACCTTCAGAACTGACTGTTCTGTGAGCTCATTGTTATGTTCAAGAAACCAATCTGAGATGATCTGAGCTGACGTGATGTTATCATGTGTTATCCTGCTGGAAGCAGCCATAAGAACATGCATACACTGTTGGCATAAAGGGATGGACATGGTCAGCAGCAATGCATTTAAATGATGTTCAGTTGGTATTAAAAGGCACAAAGTGTGCCCAGAAAATATATCCCAAACCATTACACCACCATCAGCCTGAGCCTTTGATATAAAGGAGGATGGAGCCATACTTTCATGTTGTTTGCACCAATTTCTTGCCCCACCTGCAATAAAATCAAGACTCATAAGACCAGAAAGTAATTTTACATTTGAGCAGGCGTACCTAATGAAATGGCCTGTGATAGTACCCCTTTTCACATTTTGACGCGTGCAGAAGGGAAGTAGGAAAAGTTGTTTGTGAATAACATTTACTGGAATCCATTTTGCAGTTTCAATACCCTGGTGTTGTGCCTGTTGGCTTGTTTTACTGGGAAAATGAACAGGACACCTACTGTAAATCCATACTATACATGCATACATACACTGTGGGTGTATATATGCATGTGCCAAGCTTTCAAACAACATCCACAGTGCTCCAAAGCTGTTCAGCATTCAGGTCAGCAGTACTGGATTCATGTATGTTATAAATATTTTTTCATTAGACATGTCTGCAAAGAAATATGCTGGCAGTAAAAAAGCTCTCAGACCTCATCGTCATATTTTAAATGTACTGAACCACAGGGAAGAACAGGCATGCTGCATATAAGCCAGATACTTGAAGGAGAGGAGGAGCTAGGTGTCATTAGCCCAAATACAGCCTGTTTTTAAGCAGCAGCATTTTTGCAGAAAAAAACTGCAGAATAAGGAAGTGCTTTAGTTACAATATAGTGTTAACTCAGCAGGAATTAGAAAAGGCTAATTAGTGTAATAAGATATAAGCTCTCGGGTTTTTAGACCAATTGTTTTAGTGTCATGGCCACCCTTTCTACTTTTTAAAATTACATGTAACCATTATTTCTGACACAGTGTAACTGATTTTCTTTTTTAATAGAAACTTAGATTTTGAGGAACTGTCTGGTTTTTTTGTTTCTCATCTCCTTGGCTGTGGACTGTGGGCCAGTTGCTTTCTTTAAAATCACAACACCTGGCTTACCACCTGGTTAGCACTCTATGCATTCAATGAGATCAGAAGCAATTTTATGTAAGTGTTCATTTGGAACTGGGACAAAACACACTTTTTTGTTTCAGTTCACAATGAACGTACTTACACATTCTTATGTTTCCTGTTGTTGTTAATGAACTGCATTAAATATATGCAAACATTTTCAAATTTCAAAGTTTGCTTTTGGACTGACTCAATCAGACAAAACAGATATGGAATACTATGATACCATATGAAAAGATGCAAGAGTGACACAACCTCATTGTAAATAAAAATCAATGTAATGATGGGTTATGAGCAGTCACGTGTTCACTTAGCTTTTGCTTCCAATGCGTGCATGGAAAAAAAGTGATGAGAATTTATTTATTTATTTATTTTTTTATGTTTTGAACAACTATTGAAGCAAGTTTCGTCATGTATATATGGGATTTCTGGAGCTTTTTTTTCTTGCCTCAATAACATTAATATATAATCACATGTTTGGCTTCATAACCATGATGGCAAAATGTATTTAACTGGCTGCTTCACTATGGGACAAACTGATAACCATGTGATGTTATTATCCTTGTCAATAGATGGCAGCAAACAGCTCAGATCTCCCAATCAAAGCGCTGAGGGGGAAAATGATGATTAGCAGGCACTGTTTGTAATGAAGAGCGAGGCCCTACTGAGTTTTAGTTGCCACGATTTTTTAAAAAAATATTTTGCTGCTGTTTTGAGATTCTGAGGTCTTCATCTCGATGCTTAAAAAAAACCCGTTCATTACTTATCCTTCACATTATTTTAGTCATTGTAACGCACCAGCCGTTGAGAGGCACCTGTTGCTCACAGACGACCTACAGACGAGGCTGTTTGACCACAAAAAGGGTCTCGTACATTTTTTTTAATTAAAGTCCCTCCTCTCATAGCAAATTTCAAAGCAGCCTTTCCTATAATGACTAACCTGACAGTGTTAATTTTATATTATGAGTTTTAAATGAGCCTGCTGCAGTATTTTTTAGGCTAATCTGACTGTGATTCAATTACTACAATTATTAATGGTTAACAATGTTTGACACTGTGGAGAATATTTTGATAGACCCGTACTTACAAAATAAAGACATTTGTAATCAGACCAATGAAAACGGCTGAAAATAAGAAATGACACGTAATAAATTAAACTTCTTTGTCGATAATGGTGTTTTAATTTTAGGATTTGTAGTCTCTCTCTAATCTAATCTTTGTTCAGATATTAATAGTGGCATGCCACACAAGCGCTCAGTGTCAAACTTTACTGTAGGGAAACCTCGACAAACCCTCAGACTTTCGGCAATAATACTACATTACTAAACTCTGCGCCATAGAGGCCCTTCCCCGGTGGGCGTGCGTAACGGCCCCAGCCCTCTCTAAATATATAACTCCCCTCCAAAACAGAAAGAGGGGAAAAACAAGAGAAGATGATGCTTGTCCAATCAAGAACTATCTGAAAACTTGTCAGGGGATAGGTTTTTTTCCGGATACTGTGTGCGTCTCATACCGTTTTGAACTATTTTGTGGCCCCGGGTGGTGCTGGTGGAGCGCGCAACGGGAGGCGCATTGTTTCTATGCAAACTGGGCGACATGGCTATTGTATGCGTTTGGGCATATATGGAGACACTGATGGCTCAGAAGACACAGCCCGTCTGAAGTTTCAAGGAGAGTACCCCTCGGCTGTGTTTCGCCAGTTTCTCTCCTTCGGCTTCCCTCTTCTCCTTATCCGTTTCGCTCCGTCGCGATGAGTTGCCTGGATGTGATGTACCACCAAAGCTATGGAGCGCACTACCTCCCAGCAGCGGCGTACAAGGCAACTTACTATAACCACCATCACCAACAACAACAGGTGAGGCATTCATCGCAAAACTTTTGAAGGCACTAAGAGGGGCAGACACCGAGATCTCAGCTCGAGGCTTTCCTTTTTGCTTGAAAATAAGCTTATTTTTTTCCCATTTGAGGGCTCGTGTGCCCTACAGGGGGACGCGTGACTTTTCTATTTTCACAAGATAATCGAAATTAGTATTCAATTTACAAGCACACTACGAGCAAAAGATTTATAAAACTAAATGTATAATAATTAAGTACCTGGCAGAAGGCAAAAAAATAACTAAAACTGAGTTTGGAATTAAAATATTATAGCATCAACGGAGGAAAGTTTTAAGATGATTTATAAAATGTCCTTGGTGAACAATCGATTTCAATTTGTTTCTGTTCCAAAGTCTTTATCCTTCAATTGCTTTAATAACTTTTACCTTAAATTTCCTTTTTGTGTGATTAAATTCCAGTCTGGAGATTGGTATTCAACACAGGTCAGGCGTAATGACACGGAACTATTAATCCTGCGGTCAAACGGTGATGTAATGACAGTCAGTCAGTCACTGAGGAATGTGGATCAGGCACACTGAGCTTTACAAATAGTTTGAATGCAAAATGGAGGCGAAAAGAATCTTAGTTTCACACGATTCCCAATCAGCTTCCACATCAAATAATTAGTGGTACAGTGTGACTCCATGTCATTTATTTATGACATTTAGAACTCTGTGTAACTGTTAGCACCACCAACATGTGAGAAATTATTGTCTTCTGTATTATATCTATTCAAAACCAACACAAAGATGGTCATTATTTTAAAATTTAAATTCTAATAAACTTGAGCTACTGTTCTTTTAAACTTTCATTTAATCTCTATTTGTATCTCATTCCAGAGAAAGCTGAGTGTTTACAGTAAGATGCAGGAGTGCATGGACCAACACCAAGGAGGAGGAAGAGGGATACTGCCCAGAGAAGAGGTCCTACAGCAGGGTCCTGCAGGTGCAGCAGGTGCTGAATCAGGCAGCAGATCTTCATCTGATTCCGAGTTAAAGGATGGTACTCAGCCAGCAGAGACGGAGTACTTGAGTTCCCGGTGTGTATTGTTTACCTACTTCCAAGGAAACATTGGTGATGTGGTAGATGAGCACTTCTCTCGTGCTCTCAGTCAGTCCAGCACCTTCAGTGGCGATACCAAGCCCATTAGAGTGACTCAGCCTTTGGCTTCAACCACCACTGGCCTATGGAAAGGTGAGTAGGCAACACTTGCCTATGTAGTTGATGCACTGACTTGGTTTAACTATCTAAATAGTTACAAAACCCCTAAAAATTAAATCTAAAAATCGTGAAAAATAGCTTGTGTCAGTCTTTTAAGTCTTTGTGATGTGATTGTTTCAGATGGTGGCTCTCTCACTGAAGGTCAGGGAAGCTCAGCTTGGAACAACACTTATCCATCCCAGAGCAGCTCCTGTATCCCCGCTGTTTCTGTTTCAGTCCACCCAGGCTTTTCCTCCAGCCCTGTTTCATTCAACCACCAGGATGGAGCTCTGTGGGCCGGCCACGTGCTTTCCCAGGCCAGCCTCTCACCTGCAGCTACCCTTCCTGATAGCTGGACCTACAGCCTGAACCACCAGAGCACAAGTGGTTACCCAAATGTTCATGACGTCTACCATTCCCACCCCCACATCCACACTCGGCACCATCACCCCATGCTTCATACATACCCAGCTCACAGCACGGCATTGGATCCCAGATTCAATTCACTCGTGCTGCCTGGTGTTAGGAGCCAAAGTCAGACATCCACCAACACAGGGGGTTCCCCACACGGCAAAGGGGTGAAGGCAGAGATCGAGCCCAGCAGCAACAACAATGTCACGGCTACCTCTGTCACTTGGACTCCTTCTGGTCTCCATGGATCTTTAGAGGCATATGACACAGGTAGATATAACGGCTCAGTAACTCTGACAAGCCTTGGTCAAAGTTCACATGTATTTTCACTGCACCATTAAATCTTAAACTCACAATAACATTTTAACCCTGTTTGTTTCTCTTTGCAGCTCTTGATCAAACCAAAGCAAAGACATCAGTTTGGTTCTAACTGATGGACTGGCAAAAAGCTCAACTCATGCCAAAAAGGACTTACTATGTGGCTTATCAATGTATGGCTGCAACACCAGCACTGTAATTCAAAATGTAGCTATAGAATGCTAACTGTAGCTTAATCTACGAGTCCTGCACTGTCCACACAATTACTGATATGAACTCAGGATTGGACTTAAATGACAGTGATCAGTATGCTTTGGCTGCACGTCAAGGCCCTCGAAGAACAATAAAAAAAAAAAGACTACTAGCTTTAAGAATGGAAGGTCTCTTCTCTGTCAGCACAAAACACCAATTTACTTTCCATGTGATGCGTGACTAAGTGGTTCTGTTTCAAGAGCTTGATTTTGACCCCCATTTTGTTTTGTACAGTAAAATGTTTGATGATGACTATAAATTGCTTATGTGTCTGTGTTCATTTAAGCCATGCTATATTGTCATTTGCTGGATGACCTCTGCTAAAACTGTTGTTTGGAAGCTGCCTTTCAATTTTGCCTTTTGGGGAATTTGTAGTGTAAATATTGATACTGTATGTTTGAGGAATAAATTCAACAACTGAAAAGCAAAACCTTTGCAGGTGCTTTGTTTTCTCTGACAGAAACTTGCAGATATGTAGAAATCAAGACCACGATGCACTATTCCAAAGTTTAGAAAAGGATCGGTTTATTTTAGGCGGCACTTTGAAAGAAATTGCTGTTCCCATTATGTGTTAGTTTGTTGTTTGTTGTTTCCAAATGTAGGAAATGTCTTTAATAAAGAAAAGCATCCATGTTGATTTGATGCTGGCATTTTCTCTATTTTTAAAAGGACTGGTACATATACAGCATCTTTCAAATCAAAGCATAGTCCACTACAAGTCTTATTCACTCAATCACACAAACATTCATGCAGCTTTTACAGATGTCTGACTGTTTTCTAACATTTACAAACACATACAGATAGATGCATCGAGGACAACCCTTGGTCACTACTTCAATATGCAGACTGGAGGAGCCTAGCCTATTCCCCAACCTTCCAATTGATAGACAAGCCACACTACCACCTGAGCCACAGAAGCCTTGTATTTTAACAGTACATCTCATGTACAAGACCTTCTTTCACATATGTCATAAAGGTAGAATAACTTCTGAAATCTACACATTTTAAAAGAGAAATTACTTCAATAACTATTGAAGTAATTAATAAAACAGAAGTTTATCATGTTAATATACTGACTCAGAATCTTTAAAGATAAGATTTACTCGAGTAGAAGCTGCACATATATACTATAAAATTCAAACACAACCACATAAGAAAGGAAAAAACTTGAGCGCTTCAGCTGTGAGCATATATGTTATGTTATTCAGCCAACAGGATCTGTGCTGCGGTACCAAGGGAAGTGGTTTACATTCCACAGACCGTTATTGTTTGATACCATGAAATGTCTGTTGTCTGTTTCCACACAAACGCACATTTAAAAACAGACACCGCCAGACTGACAAATACACACCGAGGAATGCATTTCCGTCTGGACAGGAAGTTTGTCGGACGGGGGCAGGCGCACACACACAGAAATTCTGACCTTACGTACCACAGTTAAGTTTGATATGGTGTTTATATCAGATTCATCAATCACTTGAATGGAAGTCTTGGTTGATTTAAGCTTGTAGAATGAACTGACTGACCAAATGCAGACATGTTTATAATATGACTAAAATCTAATTTTTACTATCAAGAACTGATTACACAAATAGTGTGTGTATGTTTATGTGTGTGAGTGTACTTGTATTACACATGATGTGACAGAACAAATATATTCACATGTGTCACATTGTAGGGTCATATCCTATATTCCCCTAATGCATATGCTTCATTTTTAAAGTAAAGGCTTGGTTTGAAGGTTGAGCACATAGGAAATAATCGCAAGTCAATATAATGTCCTCTGAACTAATAGAAACACACTTGTCTCTGTGTGTGTGTGTGTGTGTGTGTGTGTGTGTGTGTGTGTGTGTGTGTGTGTGTGTGTGTGTGTGTGTGTGTGAGTGGTCTGACCAGGTGGTATGATCAGCAGTACCAGCCCACTAACATTCCTGCTCCGCTCCCACGTATCTCATTCTCCATCTCGACTAAACAGCAGGACTTTAAATCTGGAGCACAGCAGCTGCGTTTCCATCCAAACTATCAACAAATCATGACGCATAGAAAAGAAAAGCCCAACGGAGAAACACTTATTTAATCAGAACTAAATGTTTGTTTCACTATCATTTCATTCACTTGTCTGTTTACGTTAGCTGGTCTATGGTTTATTGAAAGACGTAACACATGAGTTCCTGCAACCTGAAAAAAATGTAAATGAGGCAAAATAAATTGTTACTTTGTATTATTTTTATCTTTGTTTTGTGTTGTGTTGTTTTTCTTTTTGTTTGTTTTTTACAGATAGGCCTTTAGAAAGCTAACATTTTTACTTTATATACTTTATATACTTTATTTTTAAGTAGTTTATATTTTATTTATATAGCACCAGTTCTCAACAATCGTTGCCTCAAGGCACTACGCTGTAGGTAAAGATCTTGCAGTATTAGAGAGAAAATCCCAACCATCACAGCAAGCACTTAGCAAGAGCAGGGAACAAGAACTCCCTTTTTTTAAGGAAGAGATGAAAGAGAAGGGAGGAGCAGGTATCTGCCATGGTTTGGGGATGAGGGGAAAGAGAAGTACAAAAAAAAGGAAAGCCCAAGAAGACAAAACACAACGTATCAAAAAGAGAAGACAAAATTTTATAGTGTGCAGTAGTAAAGCAGATGATGAGTGAAAAGAGTGGAGAAGAAACACTCAGAGCATCATGGAAAATTCTCTAGCTGCCTAATCCTATGGTAGCATAATTAAAGAGTGGTTCAGGGTCACGTGACTCAATCCTAATTATAAAAATTATTTAAACAAAGAACAATTTAGGCTTAATCTTAAAACTAGAGAGGGTTATTGAGCTTATTCCCATGCAACTTTTAAAAACTCTACGAACCACAAGGAGCCTGTAGTCTAAGCAACCTTAAGCCAATAGCCAATAGCCGCCAATGTGGATCAACTGACAAGTCTTAAGGGAGCTTTCAGAACAGCCTGATCATCAAGAATTGCAATTGTCCAGCCAAGCAGTAACAAATAATTGTAAGAAAATGACTTCAAAAGATCTCTTACAATGCAAAATGTAAAAAAAAAATGTAATTATATATTACTTTTTATCCAAGAAAGATGTATTACACGTACATGCAATTAACACTAGCTACTTAAATAACATGATCACATTTATCTATGTTTTTAGCTCTTCTTTTGTTTTGCACAACACAGCTTCGTCACCAAGCACTGCACCACTTTGGAGCAATCAACGACTGGAGTTCTGGTTGTGTCTCCCATGCTTGCTGAAGATATTGATGTTTGGGTTCAATTTAAGGTGGAAAATGAAAGGCCACAATTTGCAAGTAAGCTCTTCATTTGCATTAGCATACAGCCTCCACATCAGCATGTAGTGTAGTTACATGCAAACAGGCATCCCGCTGGCAGCCTTGGAGAATCACTGCAGGCACTTCCACTGCAGGAAGGAGAAAAAATACAGATACACAGAAATGGAAGTTAAATGAAAGTGAATTAATTTGTCTGTTATAAAATTACCATGGGGTTAAACAGTTTCAGGAAATGTAGCATTAGACTTTTATTAAAAGTTTAAAGCTTATGCTTTGTGCTGATGTTACAATAAATATATCCCAAACAGTAAATGATTACATTACCACTTTTTTTGCTGCTTAACATAGCTGATTAGATTAAATATGTAAGTTAATAAAGCAATTTTTATTTCATGTGGATTTCCTGTTCTAAATTTTTCTTTCCAAAATGAATCAATTTTATCCTTGAATCTTATTTGCGCTCAAGTTCAAAGTTGCACTTACATTCATCAGAAGAACTTATTGCAAGCCCAGCTACACACAAAAAAAAATAAAAAATACACACACATATGCATGCACACACAGAACTGTGCTTCACTGGACAAAAGATGCCAAATGAGAAAAGGATAAGTGCTGAGCCAATCTAGGGCTATAGCTCTTCATCTCCTCATTGCCATGATTGCCTCTTCCATGACCAATCTCCTCATCCTTTCTGTGGCAGACAAATGCATTTATTTTAAGAAAAGAAAGTAAATTGTTTTATTTTCTCTTTTATTTTCTCAGCATTCACATTTTCCTCCAACCTGGGGTGCACCTTTTGGATCTTCTGCGATATCAACTCATAATGAACTCATACTCATAATTCTATCATTGCTATCCTCTAAACCTCAGCCTGTTTGTTATCCATTTAATTTGTTAAGCTGTATGTTGCTCAGACATCACTATATCATCATCCCATACTGTGTGCAGTTATCGCTGGTAATGCAAAAACGTTGTACTCTGTTATAAGCATGTTAACCAGTGTCTATTTGTTACTGAAAAAGGTACTGAGTCAAACTTTTGTAGTAGTGTCGTATAACTAGTAAATACAGGGCCAATTTTGCCAGTGCCGATGCCGACACCAATACCGAAACAAATTCTTAACGAATTTTAATGAACACTAAATCACTTTCCACAATAATTTTTTAACACAACAAAACACACCTCTCAGATTTTCCACGGCTTTTCAAAGCTTGAAAAGCAATTTTGGGGATTTTTTTTATGTTCATATCTCTAAAGGTTCCAAAATTTTGCATAGTGCATTTTTGAGGTTTATTTTTTTCATTACGAAGAAGTAATCAATACCCTATCAAAATGCTAGTATTGATCCAATACTAATACCAGCATTGGTATTGATACCATTGATGTTTGGATCAATGCTCCCATCTCTAGCAGGTTGTCTTCTTTTGAAACACAGCTAAGTCTCAACCATAATCTGTCTTTAAGCTTGAAACCTCTTAAAAAAAGCTAATTAACCTTATTGCCGCACATGATATATTAACAACATTAAAAGATAGATGATTGTGGACTTAGTCTAATTTGGCATTTTCTTTATTTGCTTTGCTTTTTGTTCATATTGTGCCGTAAAAGTGAATTTGGACTGAACTGAATTAATTCAGCCCAAGTGAAGAAGAGAAAGGGGAGATAGAAAACACATGTTTAGACTAGCAGACTGGAGAGAGTCCACAGAAAAGAGATGAAAAAAAAGAGTAGGAGAGGGAAAGTTGATCGGTCATAACACAGCCCAGCTACACATTCCAGAGTAATTGAGCGGATGATTAGTTTTACAATCAGCAACACAACACCAGCTGTCTGAACACAAAACTATATAAATACAGAGATGAGGATGGTTAGGAGAAGAGAGAAGATCTAGCTGGAAAAAGAAATGGAAAGTAAAGCAGGCATATGGTAGTCATAATCCCTCATCACATCCTTCTCACTGTTTTTTGCTTCCCTTTTCCATTCAAACATTTTTTCCTCACTTCCACAAGTCAGCTCAGTGTCTACAAATCACTGGGGTAATTAGAGCTAATTTGCCCTCCTTGAACAAGTATTACGGGTGTTAGGGGTATTAGTGAAAGGCTCAGCTTTCACCATTCTGTTTGTGTCAACAGGGCAGCCTAATGAAGCGTGCTGGGACTGTCGCAGAACACTTGTCCTGCTGATTACACTTGATTTACCAAGTCCTCTGTGTTTCAAGTGATACCTGATTCCTGTTTAACAAATGACAAGGAACACCCAAGGAACACCCAAGGAGCCGGGAACCTCGTGTTCTGCTTCTCAAGCCTTAGTATATTTATTAACATTGGGTTCAGATCAATATTTGCAGTAAAATATTTGCAGTCTTTCCGTCTTAACTGCCAATTATTTCCTTAATGCAGCAGGTCAAATGAACAAGCCACGTAATGGAGGTTCGAACACGACTAACATTAAAATTCTATAAGCTTTCTCATCAAATTTAGATTGGATTAGATCATTACAGTTTAATTTAATTTTGTTTAGATTAGATTCAACTCTAATGATACCATGGGAAGAGTCACGGCAGTATAGAGACGGTAATATGTAACTGCTGAAGGACAACAGCGCGGCGAATGCCCAAACATGTAACATTTTCTATTCACTTTTTTAGAAAAGGTTGGAATGAGGCGTTTTCACATTATTGCTCAAGAAACTTTGGTTTAATTGGCTGTGTCTTTGAAAAAGAAAACATTTTAAAGCTGCACTGATTAATTGTTTGTCCACATGCGGGAAGGATAATGGTGAAGTTGCTAATTGAAAAAAAATGGATTTGGCCGCTACGAGTACTCATCTGTTTCATAACATCATTGATCATCGTGTCTGTGAAGGTTCTCAGTCATCCAGGTCATCGTAGTCAAAGGAGCTTGCAAAGAAAAGCGTCTGGACTTCTTTAAGTTACTTGAAGACGTTTCACCTCTCATCCGAGAAGCTTCTTCAGTTCTAAGGTCAAATGTTGGAGAGTCCCAGATATAAACCTAGTGGGAGTATCCCCCCACAGAGGGACAAAAGGACCCCCTGATGATCCTCTAATCGCCTGAGCCAAGGTGTGAAACTGGGTGTGGGTCCCAATCAGCCAGAGTTTCGGGTGTGTTCATTGTGAAACCTGGCCCCACCTTATCATGCGAATTCCTGAGGTCAGATGGCCCAGGATGTGAGTGGGCGTTAAGGCGTCTGGGAAGGGATCTCAAAACTGGATTATAGATGGCAGAGAGTTGGTGTCGTAAACCCCCGCCTCCGTTCAAAGATGGTCGCTCACAGTGGACATAGATGGCTTCTTTCACTCCTCTTTCAAACCATCTGTCCTCTCTGTCCAAAATGTGAACATTGGCATCCTCGAAAGAGTGTCCTTTATCCTTAAGATGCAGATGGACTGCTGAGTCTTGTCCTGTGGAGGTGGCTCTTCTGTGTTGTGCCATGCGCTTGTGAAGTGGCTGTTTGGTCTCTCCAATGTAGAGGTCTGGGCATTTCTCGCTGCACTGTACAGCATACACCACATTGTTAAGTCTGTGTTTTGGCGTTTTGTCTTTCGGGTGAACCAGTTTTTGTCTGAGCGTGTTGCTGGGTCTGAAATGCACCGGGATGTCATGCTTGGAGAAAACTCTCCTAAGTTTTTCTGATACACCGGCTACATAGGAGATGACAATGTTGTTGCGTCTGTCCTTCTTATCCTCCCTCACTGGTGTCTGGTCTTCTTTTCTGTGCCTCTTTGCTGACTTTAAGAACGCCCATTTAGGATAGCCGCACGTTTTGAGTGCTTCCTTTACATGTGTGTGTTCCTTCTTTTTTCCTTCAGGCTTAGAGGGAACATGTTCTGCCCGGTGGTGTAGGGTCCTAATTACTCCAAGTTTGTGTTCCAAAGGGTGATGGGAGTCAAAGAGGAGGTACTGATCCGTGTGTGTGGGCTTCCGGTAAACTTCGATGTTGAGTTTGCCGTTCTCTTCAATGTGCACAGCGCAGTCCAGGAAAGGCAAGCAGTTGTCCTTTGTGCCTTCCCTGGTGAACTTGATGTTTTTATCCACAGCGTTAATGTGCGCAGTGAAGGATTCCACTTCTTGTGTCTTGATTTTGACCCAGGTGTCGTCCACATATCTGTACCAGTGGCTGGGTACTCTTCCTTTGAAAGAGCCAAGAGCCTTCCTTTCCACTTCCTCCATGTAAAGGTTGGCTACAATAGGTGACACGGGGGAGCCCATGGCACAGCCATGTTTTTGTCTGTAAAAGCCTTCGTTGTATTTGAAATATGTAGTGGTGAGGCAGAGGTCTAACAGTGTGCAAATCTGATCGGGTGTGAAGTTGGTCCTGTCCTCCAAGGAGCTGTCTTCTTGTAGTCGTTTTCTGACAGTCTCCACGGCCTCCGTGGTGGGTATGCAAGTGAAGAGTTGCATACCCACCACGGAGGCCGTGGAGAGTATCAGAAAAACTTAGGAGAGTTTTCTCCAAGCATGACATCCCGGTGCATTTCAGAACCAGCAACACGCTCAGACAAAAACTGGTTCACCCGAAAGACAAAACGCCAAAACACAGACTTAACAATGTGGTGTATGCTGTACAGTGCAGCGAGAAATGCCCAGACCTCTACATTGGAGAGACCAAACAGCCACTTCACAAGCGCATGGCACAACACAGAAGAGCCACCTCCACAGGACAAGACTCAGCAGTCCATCTGCATCTTAAGGATAAAGGACACTCTTTCGAGGATGCCAATGTTCACATTTTGGACAGAGGGGACAGATGGTTTGAAAGAGGAGTGAAAGAAGCCATCTATGTCCACTGTGAGCGACCATCTTTGAACGGAGGCGGGGGTTTACGACACCAACTCTCTGCCATCTATAATCCAGTTTTGAGATCCTTTCCCAGACGCCTTAACGCCCACTCACATCCTGGGCCATCTGACCTCAGGAATTCGCATGATAAGGTGGGGCCAGGTTTCACAATGAACACACCCGAAACTCTGGCTGATTGGGACCCACACCCAGTTTCACACCTTGGCTCAGGCGATTAGAGGATCATCAGGGGGTCCTTTTGTCCCTCTGTGGGGGGATACTCCCACTAGGTTTATATCTGGGACTCTCCACCATTTGACCTTAGAACTGAAGAAGCTTCTCGGATGAGAGGTGAAACGTCTTCAAGTAACTTAAAGAAGTCCAGACGCTTTTCTTTGCAAGCTCCTTTGATCATTGATCATCATTTGAACACATACCTAATGATTAATGCATTTCCATATGAAATGTAAATAATGTTGCAAACACTGGTGTTTTTTACAGAAAGCGGGAAGTGTTACCATGTCAACCAGGAAGTCAAAGTTTGAAAAGTTGGGTAAGTCCTGTATTTTATCCTAACCATGATTCAAATCCTAACACAGGAGTTTGTTAAAGATTGAATCTAACAAACTTATTTGAAAATTATAGCAATGATGTGTGAAAAACTGCGATGTGTACGACTTGAATTTGGGTCTTTTGCATGCATTTCAAGTTGACTTATTCGTCCACAAGACAACCTCAAACCTCCAAATGCACACAAGTGCACACTTTAATCAATAATATTAAGAAATTTGTGTTGAAGAACATGGTAAAAAAAAATTCAACAAGAATCAGCAGATTAAAGGTTGTGACTCTATGATGGACTGTTGTGAGAGTGGGTTGTGTACATTGGGTTTAGTGCCTTTTTTTCCTGGATTCGTGAAAAATAACATTGTTGGCTTTGCTCATCCAAGATGATTTGCTCCAATTCTTGTAAGCAAAATTAAAATGTTCATTAGTCTGTTCATTATTCTGATATGCATCTCTTTGTGTTGCGCGCATATGTTTTAGGAATGCAGCTTGCTAACTAGGCTTGATAGTGTTAGCTGATAAGTTAGCATTGTGCCCTCTCATCCAAATATTATTGGCTGCGGAAAAACAACATGGCAGCAGTCAAAATACCAACACTGAGCCAAAAACCAATGAGCAAAACCATCGTGGACAGACAGACCAGAAAGAGGTCCAGGAACTAAGGGCAGTGATGAAGCTATCAGATCCATTTTTGTTGGCTTGTGTTAGGGATTCACCGTTTTTTTTCTAAAATCTGCATCTAAACAAGCTAGTACAACTAGAAGTGGACAAGGGGAGCACCCCAGTGTGTTTTGTTTTATGGTTTGTCTTTTAGGATTATTTTAAAATGTACAAAGAACCAAGGTTCTAATTTTGGTTTGGTAACTTTTAAACTTTTTCTAAGCAGGTAGCAATTTATTTGTTTGTTTGTTTGTTTGTTTGTTTGTTTGTTTGTTTGTTTGTTTGTTTGTTTGTTTGCTTGCTTGCTTGCTTGCTTGCTTGTTTGTTTGTTTGTTTGTTTGTTTAGCATTTTAACAGCTGGTGCTAGAAAACAGTGGTGATTAGAAAAGCTGTGGGCATGTATTTTTAACTATGAGCAAGCCTTTTTCCATTACACAGTCGTTTTATTAGGTGATTAAAAAAATGTTTATTATAGCTTACTACAGTTAATTAAAATGCATTTTGGTTCCCTGCCTTCCTTTTATTTTCTTGACTTTCTTTTGTTATTGATTTTGGAGCAATAAAGGTAGATGATTTTGAAAACCATTAGACTCCTATACATATTGGTTTTAATGACCTTTTGGACACTTTAAAGGCATAAGAGCTACTAATGTGATGTGATTTTTACAGAAAATAGAAAAAAGGGAGCAATTCCTTAACTATTGCTGAACGTTTATCAATTGCAAAAAAGAAAAGAAAAAAAAGAAAAAAAGACAAGAAAAGAGGCATTTATAACAGTTTGAGCAGAACTAGTGGGATGATATGTGGTGCGACTACATGGCATCAGGGAGGGAACATTTGCCCATGTCTATGCAGCATGGCATCAGCCAATGGAAGGCCGTTAAATGAAAATCAATAAATATATCACAGGGCAAGATCAACATTTATGGCTGTTTATAGTGTACAACAAGAACGTCCACCCATAACACTGGCCAGCAGCATTCCTGTGTTTGCCCACACACAGGGAAGCCAATATTCGGAAATCTGATAACAGTTCTCTCAAATTTCTTTTCAATATTAAAAAAGTAGAATGAAAAAAAACAAACACTGACAGAAGAAGAAGCTTCTCGGATGAGAGGTGAAACGTCTTCAAGTAACTTAAAGAAGTCCAGACACTTTTCTTTGCAAGCTCCTTTGACTACGATGACCTGGATGACTGAGAACCTTCACAGACATTGACATATAAAGTAAAAATAAATATATATTTAAGTATGCTACCAGTAGAGTTTCAAGGGGCTCTGACACCAACTGTTACCATTAGTGACACTTGACGTGGCAGTAAACTAGTAAAATAATAACTTTAACTGCTATATTTTAAAAAAAACAAATAAAGGTTGGTACAATGTTTGCAAAATGCAAAAAAATAAAATAAAATACAATAATAATCAGAGGCAAAGGCACTCCATTCATAAAGACCAACGTAGGAGCAGCAATAGCCTGTGTCTATAAGCTCCAGTGTGGATAATGTGCCAGCAACCACAGAGGCCAGTACATAGCTGTCATTCCTGTGTTCACTGGAAGCACATTTAGCAACCAACACCTGTTTCCCCTGCTTAGTCTCCACTGTAAGCTGCTCCAATACAGCCCCGCCTGCATCTAGAGGAGTGAGGATTCAGCTCATACTCAACAATTCTGCTATTTGTGGAATGCAGCTATGATACTATTTTTATTGCCATCGCTTACAGTTAGACAAGCATTGGCAGCAAATTATTCAATAACAGTTCAACACTTTGCTCTGGAACCTGTATAACATTCTATAAAAAGCAAATACTGAGGATTGCTTGCTCTGTAAAAATAGCTCATATTTACTTTTCATTTCATTCACATTCAGGTTAATAAACACAGAAAAAAAGTGTGGGTGTGGATTAGTAGCAGTTCCATTCAGGAATAATTCATGTTTTGAATGAGTTGTTGCAGCAGTCAATACAGTTCACAGGAAAGGGGAATGTTTTCCAAATGAAGAGTTTTTAACCTGATTAATCTGCATACATTCAGATATAAACTAATCTAAAGGATTAGATTAAGGAACACTGCATCATTTGCATTTTATCAGCCATATTTCCGGTTTTACACACCATCCTTTCCAAATTAACACAGTACACTGATTAGTACTGCAGAGAAATAATTGCAGACATCACTGATATTGAAGCTTTCTTTTCGAACAATGCAGATCAGAGGTCAGCTTGGGAAACTTGGATTTCGTAAGGTAAAAGGGCAAACGCTTATTGAAGAGCATTGCTCAAGTAAAGCATTATTCAAGGGAAGTACTTTTTATCCAGTGGCTAGGTTACTGGTCAGTCTTTAGAGTCTCACTATAATCCTAAACTTACACTCTGTCTGTATGCCACACTTTTTACTAAAATCTGTACCCATTAGTTTTGTCAAACACGTATTTAGGTCAACGCAGCTTTGAGCTTTCAGCTACAATCTATCACTGACTTGTCAGTTTGCTAATTGCTACCATCTACATAAAACGTCAAAAGCTAATCATATTTTATAAAGAACGTTCAAAGAAAAATGTCTTGAGGCATTTTATCAAGAGCAATGACACAACCCTTTGATTAACATTACATTAATAAAAAAGCCTGTTAAATGTAATAAAGAAAAATACAGTTCTGAAAAGAGTCCTCAGTAATAGCAGACTATAAATAGCATTTAACTCAAATGCATAAAATGACAACAATTCCACACAAATTCTTCTGTTTTTGTGCCAAGTCATCTGAAAAGAGCCTGAAAACACACAGTTACTCAGCAGTGAGGAATCCTTTGCTTTCCCACCTGCTTGTCAATCATCCAGGCTTCTGTTATTTGACCCTACCTGCTGCTACTGTCCCATGCTCTCCATAATGACCATACCACACATACCAGAGCCACACAGGGGCATTCCTGCTCCATTGACCCAGATTGTTTCTTACTTCCTAGCTGTCAGTGGAAGCAGCTTTCCACTGAAGATAAAAGCAACTAATGGATCGATTCCCAAAGGAGATATAGCGTCACAACAAAGGCTGGAAGAATGTGATGATAAATATGCAATTATTAAAGGTTTGTTATGATTTTAAACGTTTCCAGTGATCCATTTTTTCCATGGGTTTCAGCTTTTGGAAAGGGATCATCTACACAGCAAACATTAAATGAAAACCCCCAGTATGAGGGTAGCATTTTTTTAAATGATTGGTGGCTAGAGTTAGCTTTTTACCCTGCATTATGTCTTTGGAGTAGACACAGCAATGAACAGCTCTAATCTATTTTTAAAAAGGGTTGTATGCTGTTGATTAATGATTTTGCTTATGATGATACGTTTGCCCTGTGATGGACTGGCAGCCTGCCAGGTTATCCTGCCTTTCACCCAATGACAGCTGGGACAGACTCCAGCCCACCGCGGCCATGAATAAGCAGTTAAAGAAAATCGAAAATGGATGGACAACTGGCTGGATGGATGAATGGATGGATTTCAATTACATCAAGCTTCATAATGACAACAGGGGCACCAATTAGGATTTAAAGTATTGTTGAGATTTTATGATATTGTGTGAAAACTTTCCAGCCAGTTTACTTTGCATTTATATATTTAGCTAGGGAGAATAAGGACACCAGCATTTCCTTCCACAATCTCTCTAAAAACAAACATAACAAATATATACAATATATTCTACTTATCATTTATTCATCAAGCAAACTTTATATTTTGCCTGAACTAAATAGATATTCTTACAATTTGTGACCAAGAATTGAATTTCCAGTCAATTTTCAGAAAAAGAGAAAATATCCAGTGAGCAGAGATTCACTGTATTGTTGAGATGGGAGTGTCCAGACTGCTTTGAGCTGATAGGAAAGCAACCGTAAAATTAAATAACTACTTGTTAAAGCAAGGTATCCATAAGAACATCTCTGAACACACAACACATTGACCTTTGAAGGTGATGGACTACAGCAGCAAAAGATCACACTAAGTGTCACTGCCATCAGCTAAGAATGGGAACCTGAGGCTACAATTAGCACGTGGCTCACCAAACTTGGCTAATCTAATGCCTTGTCTGAGTTTCTGACCCTACCATCTGAATTTTGTGTAAACAATACGAAAGCATTAATCCATCCTGCCTCGTATCAAAGATTCAGGCTGCTGCTGCTGATGGTGTAATAGTGTGTGGGATATTTTTTGGCACACTTTGGCTTGCTTAGTGCCAACTGAGCATTGTTTAAATGCCACAGCCTACCTGAGTATTTTTGCTGAATATGTTCATTCCTTTATGACCACAGTACTGATGTTCTGTTGGCTGCTTTCAGCAGGAAAATGCTGTAATGAAAAACACATAGATCTGCTTAAATGCATTTCAGAGTTACTACATTTTAGATCCAATAGAGCACATCTGGATGGATGTGGAGCCAACAAATCTGTTTAATACTACCGTGTCAGGATGGACCAGTATGGACATCTCTGAAGAATGTTTCCAGCACCTTGTTGAATCTTAACAACCATCAATTAAGGCAGTTTTGAAGGCAAAAGGGCTTCAATACTAGCAAGGTGTAGCTAATAAAGTTCTCACTGAGTGCAATATTAACAAGTTATTTTGCCCAACTTTTTGAGCTTATCCCTGACGTCCCATGTAGCTTGGAATTCAGTTAATGCACCTCTAAGACATTCTTTTTGTGTCTTGTTCTCTCCTTATTTAATCCAATGTTTTGGAACATATATATCTTTTGCTTATGGATGATTATCGTTATCTTCTATCTGCTGTGACACCTCTAACGAGAAACATTCAGTATGAAAAATAAACGAAAAAAACAATTTATTCTGGTAGCACCTTTCTGGAAATCTCTTAAGTTTCACATTTTTTTAGCGCACTCCATATTTTAGATTACATCAATACATGTATTGTTTAATTTGTAGGAATCACAAATGTACATAAATGGTGTTGCAGTATGCGCCTGTGTGAGGGGTTGTGTGTTTTTATGTGTGTGCGTGTGAGCATGTCAGTAGACAGTGTAATCTGAGGGATAACATGATGCTTATCCAGCTGATCCCTCACCACCCCGGGTTCTGACAGATTGACACTCATCATTCTCCACATTACCTTTGCCTAATTGGCAGGTAATTCTCCTCTCCCCTACTGGCCGGCTGCTGTCACTTTGTATTGTCCGTGTACTCTACTACTACCCCTACTGTCTGGCTCTTTATCCTCCAATCTTACCAGTCACCCAGTAGACAAAGAGTCACTCAACAGGACCTCTTGTCTAAGCCCAGAAACCCAGTGTGCACTGTCACTGTAAACTGGGGAAGTGAAGTTGGGAGCTTCCTCTTTCATGGTAACCCCCATGCTGGGAAGATCTCCACAGGGCTGACAGGAGTGCCGGCCCCAAATACTTTCAACCTGTCACCAACTACTCCTTCCAAAAATCATGAAGTATTGTAAATACAACAATAACACAGATTTAATGGCTTACATGTGTCTTTATTGAGGAGTGTTCGTCATGTCTTACCCTCAGTTAGAGACCATCAATTAAAAATCACATCAATGTATTTACAACAAGAAATATTAATGTCTTTAAATGATTTTGTAGGTGTTTTCGGTTTCATTTGGTTTGCTAGAAGGAGCGCCAGCAAACACCAATGATTGTGTTTTCTATTCTGATGTTAAGAAAACACGGGGTTTCTCTCTCACTGCCGCATATCCCAAGTTAATCCCCACACATCCCAAGTCTTTTAACGTGTTAAGCCTGTTCTCATTCTACTTCACAATCTTAAACATACAAACACGTGGATTTCAGCTGTACTGTAGTCCCCAGCCTGACAGTGATTGACAGGTGTTTGCAGAGCCACACTGGATAGTCAGACATGAGACATATGGGAGTCCCACCCTCCTGTCATGTCCACCTTCCCATGAGTCCTTTGTGGCTGAGGTGCAGGTGGCAGGAGCAGTCAGGAGCTTGTCAGAGCAACAGGAAGAGGCTAGCACTCTCTCACACGCACACAGATTCCCTCTCTCTTACAGCACCAACCGTCAGACACACTCACTGTCAACCCCCCTGTGAGTATGTCAGCTGTCATTAACTTCCCAGACTTCCAGTGTGCAGGGGAGCTTCCCCTTTGTTCCCTCCCACTCGCAGGTGACTTTCACTAGGGGCTGCATGCTGGGAATGCCCAGACTCTGTGCTGGGAATATTGGACCTGACAACCTAAACAGGCAAAGGCAGGAGAATGAAAGTGAAAGAGAGGTCATTTCTGTATGTATGTTTATAAAACACTGCATATATATTATTGGTATATACGTTTGTGCCCATTTGTTTTATTTTATCTTCATAGTTTAGGGTTTTGTTCTTAATATTTTTAATATGATAATTAAAAATGCAAGGTGTCTGTTATTTTTTGTATTTCCGTATTTTCCCTATGTCCTGTAAAAGCTGTCGGCTTTTATACGTGTGAATGTGTGTGTATGAACGTGTATGCATGTTGAGGGACAGCATGCGTGGAATGTGTGTGATATAAAGGCTCTCTCCTCGTGACACAATGGCGTCTTTGACAGGCGGGAGAAGGGAAGGCTTTGTTTGGTGACACCACAGAGTGTTGTGAATGCCCGACATAGCTGCCATTCCTCTCTCTGTGTCGTCCGCCAGGCCACTGGCTTATCAGGGATTCCTCTGCTCTCGATCTGCCCACGCACACCCCCAGTATGTGTGCAAGTGAGGGAAAGAGTTTGTGGCACAGAGTTGCTAACACCAACAAGGAAAATGCTAATGAGCCATGGAATAGAACAGACTTTCTGTTAGGTTACATATCTCAACACAACTGGATCAGTTTGGCTGCTAGAGTTTTCAGCAGTCTTAAGTAGATGGCTAACATGGGTTTGTATTGTGCTTTTAAACAAAAGAACTCAAAAACAAAAGAAACTGTTACTGGTAACAAAGAAGGATAATAATGATTCTAGTAATGGTGATGTAGGGGCTGATTTCTTGAATAAGTGGTGTTGATGGTACACGTGTCAATGCACACAAGACCATTCAGTTTTGCTAAATTCATAACAAAAGATGCAGTTTGCACATACAACACTTAGGAAAATGATTCAGTCACGTAAAGACTTATCAGGCAAGGTGGAGTGTCCAAAACTATAGGTCTACCTCGTGCAGCCAAAACACCTCTGAACCCTTAAGGTCAGAGGTGTCCTTACTTTGGTTCCTGTGTTTTTTGGTAGGGCCTTGCTGAAGTGGTCTTGTTGTGGTGAATCCCAAAGATGCTTGTTCTGATAGGGATCTGCAGAGCTTGGAGGCTGGGTAAATGAATCTATACAGCCATTGTTTTCTTCTTGTCCAGTTCAGGATTGCAGTGGTGCTATGGTCTATTCCATTTGTCATGAAGCAAAGGGTGGTGCACATCCTGGACAGTTTGCAAGTCCATGGCAGGGCTATTATATACAAGCATACAGCAATTGGTATTCACATTCACATTTACAGCCAATTTAGAATAACCAGTTATCCTAACAAGCATGGCTTTGGACTGTGGGAATAAGTAAAGGTTTCAGAGACAATATGCAAATTCCACATGGAGGGACCCACTTCTCTCTTGGACAACTTCTTTTTTAGCTGCTGAGGGAGAAAACACAAAAAAACGCGACACGATGCAGTGACACCAAGGCATTTTCCTATTCTAGTTAATCTGTTTGGTTAAATCTGGAAGAATTGATCGCTTGGCATGGATTCTCTTAAAGAATAATTTTATTGCCAGGTAAACAATACTCTGTCAGAATTACAATATTTAAGACTGAATAATTCTGCGAAACCCAAGTATCTCAACATGAGCAGACTTCCCTGATTGAAAAATGATTTGGTGGGCTTAAGCTTGAAAGGTCATTTCTTTATTCATATAGTCATGGTTACACAGGTAATCCTTGGTTCTGCATGCTTTCCATTATCAGACTTACTTAACTTCAAGGACAGACTGACCTCTTGGGCTGGTGGGCAGCTGTGCCTTCTGCTTCTTTTTTTTTTTTGCCAAACCAATAATCTAGTAAAATGAAAGCAAGTCAATAAAACTTCATTTTTGAGCAGTGATTGGAGAAACGGTACTGATTGTGCAAGACTCAACTATTCAGGCAGGTTGTTCCAAATTTCAGACTTTCTTCCCTTATTTTCCATCTAATGCTTCTCTCTCATCACTCTGTTTATCTAATGGCCAGGCTGTGAAATAGTATGTTGCTGAGAACATCATTCTTCTTTCTGGTCTCAGTAATCATGCAGTTACTTCCAGGTCTCACACAAACATAGCAGTTTCTGCCAAGATGCCTGATCCTCATCTTAACACTGGTATGGTGCCCACATGTGCAGAAGTTGGCCAGTTTATGCACATAAACTCACACACGCACACAGCTGTATATCTGCATTTCCATGCCAGGGGTTGTGTTTTATGTGTTTACATGAGGTTTCATGGACCTAGCAGAGGCTTGGCAGCAGCAATGCATCAGCAGTTTTGAGTAGGATTAGACCACTTTGCACAATATTGTCCTTTAGAGTTATAATCCCTATTCATTTTAGGAAGTTTGAACTTCCAGATGGAAAATGCACATTTTTTTGTTTACTTCAAGTTTTTTTTAAATAAATTATATAAAAACTACTACTTGCTAAACTGCTGCTAAATGTGTGTTGAGATTTTGCTTGAAATATTTATAAGAGCCTGGAAGGCTTTACCCCTTCACTAATCTGGGGACATGAAGTCGGAAGGTGTTGAGAAGAAGAAATGCTGAATGGTGGCAAATCAGGCTCCAATTTTCAGTGGGAAGGTGCTGGCAGGTCTGAAAGGTTACAGTATATGAAAGTCACAGATGACCAGAAATGAAATTTGGGTTGTACATAGTCACGAGATGTGTAAGTCAAGCTATTTTTAAACGAGACACTGATTTTTGGTGGGGTGTTAGCAGGAGCACTTATTAACTCAAATTATGTGCTTCTAGATTAGAGGTGGATGATACAGTTCTCATTGTTAGATTGTCTCCATATTCAGCTCTCTGCACACATAAAATCATTTAAAATCTTTTTTTTTAAGTGTCAAGCAATGTGAAAGTACAATCCCCATAGAAAGACTGAAGTTGTAAAAACCTGTAATGTATGTATAATAAGAACATAATCACATATCTACTCCATAAATGAATTTTTCCACTTCTTGCCTCATACTGAGGTCAGTAAGAGCAGGATGAAACAACTGTGGTCAAAAAATGTCTGTTTTAAATATTTCTATTTGAAATCCCATTTTAGAGAGCAAAATAGCTCTTTTACAAGCTTCCTGTTCCTCAAGCCTCAGTCCCTTATTTTTCTTTGTTTTAAGTTACATTTCATTGTTCAACCTTTAAAAAAAAAATAAAAGTAAAAATAGAAAACTTCAGTCTTATTGGATGCCAGTGTCTTTTCTCAGATGTGGGAGGTTGAGTTATTCTTGTCACTTTCCTAACACTGTGCCTTCAGGGAACAATTACGTTCCTTTTATGTTGTTGTAGCTTATTTCATCACACTCCTCCACTGCTCCTCCCTTTTAACCAGAAACACACACACACACATACACGCACGCACGCACACACGCACACACGCGATAATATGAACACATATGGTCCATTAACTCTACCAGTCTCCCAGGAGCTTCTCTCAGTTCAATTGCAGCCATCAGGCTCATCAGGCAGTGCTGTGGGAATAATATTAACAAAAAAAGAATTAGCCGTTCTGTCGGCCTCTTTCCCTTCTTTCAACATAGACACACACACTCGATCTCAGATCAAAGTATTTCCTTGCTTCTGCACTGTCCATGTTCTGTGTGTCTGTCTGTCTTTGTGCACTGTTTATTGTTGTCATTATTATCCCAAAGGTTTCATCTTGTGTGTCCAACAGGGCTGCATGTGCATGTTTTAGGGCGCGCGAGCAAATGGGAATGCAAAATAAAGGCGTCGCTGAAAGGTGTGTTTGGAAGCGTTTCCGTCCTTGTTTATCTATGCGTGCATGAGTGCGCTGCGTATTGGCAGACTTGCTGCTCCCACGTCCCTGAGAACGAGGCCAATCAGACTGGATAGACAGTTTATTTCCAAACACTAGCGTCTGGCCTGCTGCCTCACACACATTCCAATACATCCAGACAGACTTTCAGAAGCAGGAATTAAAAGGCATTGGAGTTGTTAAAACATGACATTCCCAAAAAAGGGCTGCTGGGCCCTGAGACTACCCAGAAACATCCCACATGACTTAACCCTGCAGGAATTACAGCATCGCCAGGGTCGCTGATGAAGGTTCTCTCATAGATACACTCCCTCTGCAATCCTTTACTCTCGCTATTTTTGTCCTTCAGCCTCTGTTTAATAATACTATCTCACATATTAAATAATCCTCACTTGTAATATATGTTCTTTTGTTTGGTGTAGTCACGTTTTAAGGGGCTTCCTCAAGAGTACCTCTGCAATCGAATGAGGATTTCTGCTCTGAAGTCTGGAGAGTGCATCAGATTTTCTTTTTTAAGTGTCAGATTTGAGATTAGATTCTTAATCCAGTAAGTGATGTGG